>NC_051139.1:12734570-13077706 GCF_014839805.1 Manduca sexta
TAAAACATCATGCCTTATTGGAAAAAGGTTATGAAGCTTTTATTCCATCTTTTAATGTTACCAGGATGGGGCTCGTAAAGAGGTGTACGGTGGACATGTCTGTAGAAGAAATAAAAGAAAATATTAGGGTTCCATTAGGTTGTGGTGACATAATAAAAGTAAGGCGCTTAAATTTTAAAACAATAGTGGATGGCTCTGCTACTTGGAAACCATCCCAGACTATAGTGCTTACTTTTTGATGGTCAGGTCCTTCCACAAGAGTATTTATGTGTTTTAATTCCCTCAAAGTAGAACTATACATTTATCCGTCAATTCAATGCTACAATTGTTGCGGTATGGACACACTAAAGATACATGCAGATCTAAACCAAGGTGCTATAAAATGTGGGCAAGGGCATACTGGTACATCTTGTGATTCGCGACCAAGATAATAGTTATTGTTGTCTTTGTGGCGGCCCCATATTGCAATTAGCAAGGTTTGTCCAGAAGCCAGTAGGCAGACAAATATAAAAAAGTATATGGCCCAAAATTGCGTTTCATACTCAGAAGCATCAAAGATACATCCTCCGGTGACAAAATCATATGCTGACACATTAAAGTTTACACCCCATCTTCTTTTGCAGCCAACAGCCAAGATATCAAAACTCCAGCCACTCAACCATTGCACAGTAACTCTTATAAAAACTGTTTTCTGAAGCCCCGTTCTCCGCCTAAATCGATACAAGGTTATGATCGTGCAGCCCACCAAGCTCTTGTGGGTGATTTCAACTCTCACACTTATGCTGATGGGTGTGCACTTCCTAAAACTGGTACCCTGCCAGAACCACAATCGGTGGCTGATATTATTATAGCTTTAGTTTCATCACTGTCACAAACAATTTTACCGTCCAACGTTGCCCCTTTGTGAAAATAATAACTGACATATTTAACAATGGCTCACTTAGGCAAAGTACTACAATGGAACTGCAGAAGCGTAGTGAAGAACAAATCTGATTTAATTTATCTTATTAACAAATTTAACCCTTGTGTTATAGCTCTATGTGAGACGTGGTTAAAACCGGAATTTTGTTTTAAAATTCCTGGTTATTCTATCTCAGGCAGTGTTGCCAGGGCCCTTGAGTCGTAAGTTACGTTTCGTTTCCTGAAAAGTTACATTTTTGCTGCAAAAGTTACATTATTGTTTTTTTTTAATATACACGTTTTTGAGCAAGCATTTTTGTAGCTGCGAAACCGCGGGGACTTTCGCGAAGTGGGAAATGTGCGCGCGCACACTCAAAATCAAGTTTTAATATATGCAAGATACGTTTCATATTGTCATGGCGAGTTTCATATTGTCTGAGGTGTGATATGGGTGAAATACTTTTAGACCCGCCAGTTTTAGGCGTGTTCAATTTGGATGCGTTGAATAGAAATGCGTTCATAAACTGTTTACAATAAAAATGTTGTATTACAAATCTCGTTGTTCTCAAAAGTTACGAAAATTGCCTTAAATATAAAAATTACTTACATGTTACGCGAGGGTCAAAGTAACGAAAAATGTAAAAATGTAACCTTCTGGCAACACTGGTCTCAGGAAGATAGAGCCGATGGGTATGGCGGTGTTGCCATACTCATCAAAAGTCCCTTAATTTTTCCCAGTTTGACTTACCATCTCACCATAATGATTTTTCCATAATAGCATCCATTGTTAATAATATTTGTTTTGTATCTATTTATATCCCGCGTCCGTGTCCTTCTATATTTAGAGAAATAAACAACATTATTTCTATTTTACCTAAACCATTTTAATGTTAGGAGATTTTAATTCTCATCATGAGTCATGGGGTTGTTCTACAACTAAAACTTGTGGAAGAGACCTTGTTGATATTATCGATTCTCATAATCTTTGTATTATAAACTCAGGTTCTCCTACCCGCCGTACCAACCCTGATGAAGGTCAAAGTGCCGTAGATTTAGCCATTAGTTCACCGAGCCTAGCTTCTTCTCTTACTTGGGAAACTCTCTCTTATTCTTATGGGGCGATCACCTACCAATTCTGATTAGCTTTCCTCATAGCAAAAGCCTTCTGTTTCGCGGTCACCACGTTTAAAATATATATTAAAAGATGTAGATTGGAATGAATATAAAAAACGACTTGATAAAAAAATTTCAAATCTTCCTGACATAGAAAATAATAACGAAACAGTGTGTTCTGTGGCTCTCGCTAAAGTAATGACGGAGGTTGCGGATGAGATATTTCCCATTAAAAGCACCAAGAACAGTAGAATTCCTTCTCCACCATGGTGGGACCGAGAGTGTACAGAAGCTGCGAAAGGAAGAAGTCGAAAGGCTTACTGTCAAACATGACTTCCGATAATTTTGATTACTACATACTGATTTCTAAACAGACGAAAAATTTATTTCAAAAGCAATCTGAAGGTTGGAAATCATTTTGTCATTCTATTCCCCAGATACTCGTCCATCTATGGTTTGGCGAAATATTCGAAGATTTCGATCAGCTTTTAGTGATAATTCCGTCTGTTCACTCTCGCCTTCCTAACAGAAGATATTTTAGATCATTTGGCTCCTCCTACTGTTCCACAACAACTTTGTCCATCCGCAGTCCTGAAAATAGATGATGACTTAAACTCCCCATTTTTCACTATCAGAGCTCAAAGGTGTTTTAACTAGCGTCAAAGATTCTTCCCAGGTGAAGATGGTATTCCCTACTCTTTTTTTTTGTAATCTTGAGTGAAACAGCATTACTTTATTTTTTAAACATTGTTAATTCTATTATGACAACTGGTAACATACCTGCCTCATGGCGATCACAAATTGTATTACCTATTCTGAAACCTGAGGTAAAAATTGCGTGCCAGGTCTCATCTTATCGTCCAATAGTTTTATCCTCCGTACTGTTAAAACTCGCTGAACATATGGTTAAAAACCGATTGGAATGGTATATCGAGGGTAACCGCCTTCTGTCAGATAGCCAATATGGATTCCGAAAAGGCAAAAGCACGATAGATAGTATTAGTATTTTTGTGTCCGATATCCGCCTAGCTTTTTCTGAGAGCAAATCAGTGGTTGCCACATTTTTAGATATTAATTCAGCATACGACAATGTCGTTCCCTCCATTCTAAGCAAAAATGCATGATCTTAACATCCCCGGTATGCTATCTAATTTTATTACAAATTTAATAAAGAGAACGATGTATTCATATTTGTCAGATGATGCTACCAAATTATCTAGAACCGTATGTAGGGGTCTACCCCAGGGGTCAGTGCTAAGTCCCTTACTATACAATATTTACACATATGACCTGGAATCAGCTTAAAAAGTTCCGTAAAAATCCTACAATATGCAGATGACCTCCTTCTTTATACATCAGAAAAAATTACTTCTAGTTCTTGTTCCTCTATGTCATCAGCTATGAGATATTTAGAGTCCTGGATGACTCTAAATGGATTAGATCTTTCAACCTCTAAAAGCTGTTTAGTTTTGTTTACCAGAAAACGCCAATGTCCTTTAATAGAAGTAAAATATAAACATGTTATGATTCCGGTAAAGACCGAAGTGAAATTTCTTGGTGTTTTATTAGACTCAAAACTTACAGGTTCTCAACATAGTGATTACTTAGTTACTAAATGTGAACGGAACTTGAATATTTTACGTTGTCTTACAGGTGTTTGGTGGGGGGGGCGCATCCGTTTTCTTTACGACTTATATATAATGCATTAATTAGAAGTCTTTTAGACTATGGTACATTTATCTTGGAACCGGCTAATTCAGCAGCGTTCAAAAAACTTGATTTAATTCAGAACAAGGCTCTTAGAATAATTGCTGGTGCGATGAAATCCAGTCAATTAACGCCCTAGAAGTTGAGTGTGTAGAACCTCCTCTTAAATTGCGAAGACAGTACTTGTCAGACAGATTTTTGTTTAAAGCCTTGCAATTTTCTAATCACGCTCTTTTCCAATTCTTCAATCTCTTTCTCAATATATTGCAACGTCTTCATCGTGGAAAGAAAAATCACTTCCTTGTTTAGTTATAAGTTTTCGTAAATTTATAAGTTTTCAAGCGCCCACTTATAGATCAGTTTCTCTCCCAATTTTTATGGTTGGGTTTAAATCACTTTGCTTTCGCCGGTGATATGTTATTCCTTGGGCGTTGATAGAGACCACCTAACACTAATACTCAGTTTAATGAATTGGTAAGCATTAAATGGCCTGATTCTCACCACATATTCACTGACGCATCAAAACACTCTTTGTCAGATTATACGGGCGTGGGCGTTTACCATACTCAGTATAATATTATACAAAAAATAAAAGCTTCCTCCAGAAACTTCCAGTCTTTATGAGGGGAATGTTATGGAATATATAAAGCGTTAGAATTTATTCTTATTGCTAGACTTAGTAAAACTGTTATTTTCAGATTCATATAGTGCCCTTCAGGCCGTTGAAAAATTTCCTTTCAAATCAAAATCCCACTCAATTGTGATAATGAATATAAGAGAAAAGCTCATAGAATGCCTTTCAAAACGTAATTGTAGTTTTATGTTGGGTCCTGGTCATGCTAATATAAAAGGAAATAAAAGCCGACCTTTTGGCTAATGAGGCGATAACAAGTGGTGATGTATATCCGTACATAAATTATTGCAACGATCTGGCTGCACTTCCGAGTACTTTTCTCAGGGAATCCTGGGAAAAATGCTGGGAAGAAAGCAAGTCAGATAAAGGCAAATTGTATTCGAAAGTCAATTGGGTATACCGGAGAAGCCATGGTTTTGCAAATTAAATCTTGGTAAGCGATCTACTAGTATATTAATGAGAATGCGCTTGGGTCATGTGTGTTCGCCAGCTCACCTTGCTAGACTTGGTATTATTGGTAGTAGAACTTGTGAATGCGGTGAAGAGGAGGGTGACCTCAATCATATCTTCTTCGCTTGTCCGCTTTTTGATAATGCTCATTTTATAAGTCAACTCATTTCCTTTGGTGTTCCTTTTCCTTGTTGTATTTCTTCCCTCCTCTTATTTAATGTAAATATTTATAAAGCTATTTCCTCATTTATTGTACATAATAACATAAAAATATAGTTTGTATATACTTATTAATATATTGTATTGACGAATATTATTATTTTTAATATATTATATCTTGACTACTTTCCTGACTTAATCCTAATTCGAAACCAATTTCCTTCCTGTATTATGTTTCCCTAGCTTTATTGACATTGGCGTAGCACAGCAACATAGTGCTTGTAGCCATAAAAAAGTAAATTTATACAAAATAGAAATACAGTATAATCCGTTTATTATGACTCTGCCTATATTGACCAACCTCTTATTATGACGTAATTACACTACGAAGTTTGGTTTTCATATAAGATTCTTTATAAAAAAGTCGGATATAATGACTTCCCTTACAGTGACATGTCGCTTATTGTGACCCTTTTTAATAAATTATGTCCGGTTATAATGACCGACATGATTCTTTACATATCGGTAATGTTCGTTGATGCCGACGACGTTCGGCACGTGGCTCGTTTTTATTTTGAATCTCAGTGATGGGGAAGAAAAGTCGAGGCAGAACCAGTACCTACCGCAGAAGAGGCATTAAAAGCTGCACAATTATTATCCTGATTTGTTCATAGCAATATTGAAAACGATAATTTGACCATAGCGATGTCTTCTATACATAATAGTATTAGAGACTGTTTTACAATAAAATAAAAAACAATAGCAGACAAAAATTACAGATTACTTACATTAAAAAATACAACTTTTATGCACATACATACATACATACATTTTATAAGTTACTATGTTTCTCTATTAAAGTACTTAAATACATGCATACCATTTACATAAAAATGTTTTTTTTTCACAAAACGCTTTGTATGACGTCCGCTTATTATGACGTGTTTGTCAATTCCTTTCGATGTCATTATAAACGGATTCGACTGTATAAGTAAGTGAAGAAAAAAAGCGCGGGAAACCTTTGAATTTGGCGGGTGTCTTTTTTCATCTTAAATTGAAAATAATTATTTTTATTCAGAAATTTAGTCAGTTAAGTTGTAAATTGTATATATTTTTTCATTATTTATTTAATTGTAGTGTAGTGTATATAGAAAACAACTATTGGTAAGTGTATATTTTATTAATATTTAGTTGGGGGTTGGGATGGACGAGCCCCAGATCCTGGGGTGATGTTCCCCAACCATCACATTGTAACAATAGAAACTGCTTCAAGCATAGACACAGATTGTTCAATTTCCAATACAAATAAAAGCGCATACGATTAAATAAGGTGTGCAAAACATGTAATAAAAAAAAAACGCAAAAATGCAATGGCTGTAGATTCAGGTAGAAGTGGATGTCGTTGTGAAGACAGTGACGAAAAAATCACTGAAAATCCATCACCTCTTATAGCACCGCATACACAAGTTCTTCCATCTCAGGCCTCCCAGTTACCTCCCAATATATCTGATAGTATTAGAAAAGAATATACTGCATTGGATGCTTCACCATTTATTATTCATGTTGCTGGGTCTAGTACGGGAGAGGTAACACAGGATCTTAATTTGCATCCAATATGCTTTTGGCAGATTTTTGTATAAAAACCAGGTGCCAAACATAGTACAAGGCAGTTTGAAGCGTATCGGTCGCAACAAAATTTCAATGGCATTCACAAGTCACTCAGCTGCAAATTCTTTCTTAAAACATCATGCCTTATTGGAAAAAGGTTATGAAGCTTTTATTCCATCTTTTAATGTTACCAGGATGGGGCTCGTAAGAGGTGTACCGGTGGACATGTCTGTAGAAGAAATAAAAGAAAATATTAGGGTTCCATTAGGTTGTGGTGACATAATAAAAGTAAGACGCTTAAATTTTAAAACAATAGTGGATGGCTCTGCTACTTGGAAACCATCCCAGACTATAGTGCTTACTTTTGATGGTCAGGTCCTTCCCACAAGAGTATTTATGTGTTTTAATTCCCTCAAAGTAGAACTATACATTTATCCATCAATTCAATGCTACAATTGTTGCCGGTATGGACACACTAAAGATACATGCAGATCTAAACCAAGGTGCTATAAATGTGGACAAGGGCATACTGGTACATCTTGTGATTGCGACCAAGATAATAGTTATTGTTGTCTTTGTGGCGGCCCCCCATATTGCAATTAGCAAGGTTTGTCCAGAAGCCGGTAGGCAGACAAATATAAAAAAGTATATGGCCCAAAATTGCGTTTCATACTCAGAAGCATCAAAGATACATCCTCCGGTGACAAAATCATATGCTGACACATTAAAGTTTACACCCCATCTTCTTTTGTAGCCAACAGCCAAGATATCAAAACTCCAGCCACTCAACCATTGCACAGTAACTCTTATAAAAAATCTGTTTTTCTGAAGCCCCGTTCTCCGCCTAAATCGATACAATGTTATGATCTTGCAGCCCACCAAGCTCTTGTGGGTGATTTCCAACTCTCCTACTTATGCTGATGGGTGTGCACTTCCTAAAACTAGTACCCTGCCAGAACCACAATCGGTGGCTGATATTATTATAGCTTTAGTTTCATCACTGTCACAAACAATTTTACCGTCCAACGTTGCCCCTTTATTGAAAATAATAACTGACATATTTAACAATGGCTCACTTAGGCAAAGTACTACAATGGAACTGCAGAAGCGTAGTGAAGAACAAATCTGATTTAATTTATCTTATTAACAAATTTAACCCTTGTGTTATAGCTCTATGTGAGACGTGGTTAAAACCGGAATTTTGTTTTAAAATTCCTGGTTATTCCTGTCTCAGGAAGATAGAGCCGATGGGTATGGCGGTGTTGCCACACTCATCAAAAAGTCCCTTAATTTTTCCCAGTTTGACTTACCATCTCACCATAATGATTTTTCCATAATAGCATCCATTGTTAATAATATTTGTTTTGTATCTATTTATATCCCGCGTCCGTGTCCTTCTATATTTAGAGAAATAAACAACATTATTTCTATTTTACCTAAACCATTTTTAATGTTAGGAGATTTTAATTCTCATCATGAGTCATGGGGTTGTTCTACAACTAAAACTTGTGGAAGAGACCTTGTTGATATTATCGATTCTCATAATCTTTGTATTATAAACTCAGGTTCTCCTACCCGCCGTACCAACCCTGATGAAGGTCAAAGTGCCGTAGATTTAGCCATTAGTTCACCGAGCCTAGCTTCTTCTCTTACTTGGGAAACTCTCTCTTATTCTTATGGGAGCGATCACCTACCAATTCTGATTAGCTTTCCTCATAGCAAAAAGCCTTCTGTTTCGCGGTCACCACGTTTAAAATATATATTAAAAGATGTAGATTGGAATGAATATAAAAAACGACTTGATAAAAAAATTTCAAATCTTCCTGACATAGAAAATAATAACGAAACAGTGTGTTCTGTGGCTCTCGCTAAAGTAATGACGGAGGTTGCGGATGAGATATTTCCCATTAAAAGCACCAAGAACAGTAGAATTCCTTCTCCACCATGGTGGGACCGAGAGTGTACAGAAGCTGCAAAGAAAAGGAAAGAAGCCGAAAGGGCTTACTGTCAAAACATGACTTCCGATAATTTTGATTACTACATACTGATTTCTAAACAGACGAAAAATTTATTTCAAAAGAAAAAAATCTGAAGGTTGGAAATCATTTTGTCATTCTATTTCCCCAGATACTCGTCCATCTATGGTTTGGCGAAATATTCGAAGATTTCGATCAGCTTTTAGTGATAATTCCGTCTGTTCACTCTCGCCTTCCCTAACAGAAGATATTTTAGATCATTTGGCTCCTCCTACTGTTCCACAACAACTTTGTCCATCCGCAGTCCTGAAAATAGATGATGACTTAAACTCCCCATTTTCACTATCAGAGCTCAAAGGTGTTTTAACTAGCGTCAAAGATTCTTCCCCAGGTGAAGATGGTATTCCCTACTCTTTTTTTTGTAATCTTAGTGAAACAGCATTACTTTATTTTTAAACATTGTTAATTCTATTATGACAACTGGTAACATACCTGCCTCATGGCGATCACAAATTGTATTACCTATTCTGAAACCTGGTAAAATTGCGTGCCAGGTCTCATCTTATCGTCCAATAGTTTTATCCTCCGTACTGTTAAAACTCGCTGAACATATGGTTAAAAACGATTGGAATGGTATATCGAGGGTAACCGCCTTCTGTCAGATAGCCAATATGGATTCCGAAAAGGCAAAAGCATGATAGATAGTATTAGTATTTTTGTGTCCGATATCCGCCTAGCTTTTCTGAGAGCAAATCAGTGGTTGCCACATTTTTAGATATTAATTCAGCATACGACAATGTCGTTCCCTCCATTCTAAGCAAAAAATGCATGATCTTAACATCCCCGGTATGCTATCTAATTTTATTACAAATTTAATAAGAGAACGATGTATTCATATTTGTCCAGATGATGCTACCAAATTATCTAGAACCGTATGTAGGGGGTCTACCCCAGGGGTCAGTGCTAAGTCCCTTACTATACAATATTTACACATATGACCTGGAATCAGCTTAAAAATTTCCGTAAAAATCCTACAATATGCAGATGACCTCCTTCTTTATACATCAGAAAAAATTACTTCTAGTTCTTGTTCCTCTATGTCATCAGCTATGAGATATTTAGAGTCCTGGATGACTCTAAATGGATTAGATCTTTCAACCTCTAAAAGCTGTTTAGTTTTGTTTACCAGAAAACGCCAATGTCCTTTAATAGAAGTAAAATATAAACATGTTATGATTCCGGTAAAGACCGAAGTGAAATTTCTTGGTGTTTTATTAGACTCAAAACTTACTGGTTCTCAACATAGTGATTACTTAGTTACTAAATGTGAACGGAACTTGAATATTTTACGTTGTCTTACAGGTGTTTGGTGGGGGGCGCATCCGTTTTCTTTACGACTTATATATAATGCATTAATTAGAAGTCTTTTAGACTATGGTACATTTATCTTGGAACCGGCTAATTCAGCAGCGTTCAAAAAACTTGATTTAATTCAGAACAAGGCTCTTAGAATAATTGCTGGTGCGATGAAATCCAGTCCAATTAACGCCCTAGAAGTTGAGTGTGTAGAACCTCCTCTTAAATTGCGAAGACAGTACTTGTCAGACAGATTTTTGTTTAAAGCCTTGCAATTTTCTAATCACGCTCTTTTTCCAATTCTTCAATCTCTTTCTCAATATATTGCAACGTCTTCATCGTGGAAAGAAAAAAATCACTTCCTTGTTTAGTTATAAGTTTTCGTAAATTTATAAGTTTTCAAGCGCCCACTTATAGATCAGTTTCTCTCCCAATTTTTATGGTTGGGTTTAAATCACTTTTGCTTTCGCCGGTGATATGTTATTCCTTGGGCGTTGATAGAGACCACCCTAACACTAATACTCAGTTTAATGAATTAGTAAGCATTAAATGGCCTGATTCTCACCACATATTCACTGACGCATCAAAACACTCTTTGTCAGATTATACGGGCGTGGGCGTTTACCATACTCAGTATAACATTATACAAAAATAAAGCTTCCTCCAGAAACTTCAGTCTTTACAGGGGAATGTTATGGAATATATAAAGCGTTAGAATTTATTCTTATTGCTAGACTTAGTAAAACTGTTATTTTTCAGATTCATATAGTGCCCTTCAGGCCATTGAAAAATTTCCTTTCAAATCAAAATCCCACTCAATTGTGATAATGAATATAAGAGAAAAGCTCATAGAATGCCTTTCCAAAAACGTAATTGTAGTTTTATGTTGGGTCCCTGGTCATGCTAATATAAAAGGAAATGTAAAAGCCGACCGTTTGGCTAATGAGGCGATAACAAGTGGTGATGTATATCCGTACATAAATTATTGCAACGATCTGGCTGCACTTCCGAGTACTTTTCTCAGGGAATCCTGGGAAAAATGCTGGGAAGAAAGCAGTCAGATAAAAGAGCAAATTGTATTCGAAAGTCCAATTGGGTATACCGGAGAAGCCATGGTTTTGCAAATTAAATCTTGGTAAGCGATCTACTAGTATATTAATGAGAATGCGCTTGGGTCATGTGTGTTCGCCAGCTCACCTGGCTAGACTTGGTATTATTGGTAGTAGAACTTGTGAATGCGGTGAAGAGGAGGGTGACCTCAATCATATCTTCTTCGCTTGTCCGCTTTTTGATAATGCTCATTTTATAAGTCAACTCATTTCCTTTGGAGTTCCTTTTCCTTGTTGTATTTCTTCCCTACTCTTATTTAATGTAAATATTTATAAAGCTATTTCCTCATTTATTGTACATAATAACATAAAAATATAGTTTGTATATACTTATTAATATATTGTATTGACGAATATTATTATTATTAATATATTATATCTTGACAACTTTCCTGACTTAATCCTAATTCCGAAACCAATTTCCTTCCTGTAATATGTTTCCCTAGCTTTATTGACATTGGCGTAGCACAGCAACACAGTGCTTGTAGCCATAAAAAAGTAAGTGAAGTAATAAATGTCTATAATTAGGTTTATAATCGTTTATCGTAACTTTATACCTATTAAAAATATTGTTTGAGTTTTTATTTGTTGACGATAAGTGTATGTTTTTATCTTGCACCACTTTTTCCAATTTTGTTGTGTTTACAAATTACACGACTATACAACAGCTGTCAAACAGGGAATTCGGTGGGTTGAAAGTCATTTTAGGTTATTTCATATTTGTTATTTTCTACCGATTTGTAAAAAAAATTTTACGGACATTATAATAGATTTTCAGCTTTTTATGTTTTGAATCTCCTATTATTACTCGGCATTGGCAAAATTACCGATAAAACACTACGGTGGCAGCCGTAATATAAAAGAAGACTAAATATTTTTACTTTTAATATACAATACATGAGTTATTTTAAATTATTCATTGTAAGTACATGAGTTTAGTTAATCATCATGGATGACACGCCAAGTGAACCTTCTTTCTCGGGTATGAAAATTGGAGAAATGGACAGGGAGAAGGACTTGACGAGCAAATTCTTAAGTGGTGAGATGTCGTTTGCGGATTATTCCAACGAATGGTACGACCAGGATGATGAGGAAGATATCGATGACGTGGATAGAGAAGATTTGGAATCTAATATTCTTATGCCCACTAAGCAAAGAGGCTTGAAAAGACGTCGTCGATGCTTGCAGCTATCGCCAGCTTTACTCGGACTCATGGGTGAAGCCAATCTTCGCTTCGTCAGAGGTGATAAAGAGACCGCTGAAAAAATGTGTCACGAAGTAATTAAACTTGCGCCCATCGCTCCAGAACCGTACCAAACGCTGGCACAGATACACGAAAATGATGTGGAAAAGGCATTACAGTTTTCATTGTTAGCTGCTTATTTAAGTCCTTATGATGCCAATGAGTGGTTACGTCTAGCTGCAATTTCGAAACAAAGAAATGATGTAAAACAAGAAATGATTTGTTATACACAAGCTATAACTGCAGATCCACACAATATAGATACACACATGAAGCGGATTGAGCTACTGTCTAAACTAGAAGAAATTAAATATCCAGTGCATAATTTAAAGGTCACTAAAGTCCGATGTTATCATAGAATAGTGAATTGCCTGCCTCCATCTCAGAGTGAAACAATCTTGAAATATGCGAAACTGGCTGCAACTATATATCATAGCAATAATGAATCTGAAAGGGTATTAGAAGTTATGACAACAGCTTACAAAAAATGTGCCTCAGCTTTCACCATGGAAGATATTAATATATTTCTTGAAATTTTAATTGCACAAAAAAAGTTTCAAACTTGTTTAGAGATATTTGTAGCTGATGTGGGTGTTGAGATTGAAGCAGAAATACAAACAATAAAAAATCCTGATGGTTCCATACATGAGCATACAAATTATGTAAAATGTTCTATTCCCAATGGTTTACCTATTGACCTGAAAAGTAAACTATTGGTATGTTTCATATATTTGGAAGCCACAAATTTAGTTAAAACACTGCTAGATGATTTTTTGTCTAATGATGTGGAAAAAACTGGAGATTTATACATGGATATAGAAGAAGCTCTCTCTGCAGTTGGCCACCATGAAATGGCAATGCAACTCTTAGACCCATTGGTTCAAAACAACAGTTTTGATCTTGGTGCTGTGTGGCTGAAACATGCAGAATGTTTATATAATTTAGGTAGGGAAGATGATGCTATTGAATCATATTATAAAGTATTGAAGCATGCACCACGTCATGCTGAGGCACATAAAAGATTATTTGAGATACTTGAGAAAAAAGGTCGCATTGATGAAGCATTGAAGACTCTGCAACAAGACTATAGAGATGTGGTCAGTGCAAAATTGTTGCATGATCAATGTGTAGCATTGAAAAAGTATAACAGGATGTTAAAATATTTAGAAGTTGGTGAAGCATTGTTGTCAAAAACCTTTGTTAAATTCAGACGTCCAGAAGAATTTAGCTTAGCATATAATAAACCTAAGGCTGGTATTGATTTGATTTATGAGTTTCGCACCATGCGTGGTGAAAAACCCTATCATGAAGATGATCTTCATTTTGATGAGGAAGAAAATTTCAAATTGTCCTCCCAGGAAGAATGGAGCTTGTTTGTAGAGTTATTGAACATTGCTTGTGAACATAAACAGTATTTTACAATGCAGCGATTAGCATTTGGTGGTATAATGTCAAAGAACATATTATCCCATCGCTTAGAAATTGAATTCTTTTGTCTGCAGGCTTGTCTTATCCGAAATGATTACCAAAATGCATTCAGATTTATAAGAGAATTTGCTCAAAAATATCCTGGGCCTCGTAGTTGGAACCTATTAAATCTTGTAATTAATTCTGTAGAAGAGAACACTCATTCAAAATTTTTGTCAAGATTATTTCAAAAGGATTACCATGTGGTTAAAAGTTTGTTTCTTGGGAATAATTTTTTAGCTTCAGGAAGATATTTAGTGGCATTGAAATATTTTTTAGAATACCATGACCAATGTCGAGAACCGCTATCAGCATTATTGATTGCTATTACAATTTTGGTCATGGCAGCACAAAGAACATTTGATAAACATCATAATTTAATTTTACAAGGAATGTCTTACTTAATGACATATAAGAAATTAAGGCGCTGCGACCAAGAAACATATTACAACATGGGAAGAGCCTTTCAAATGTTTAGTATCAATAATTTGGCTATAGAATATTATGAAAGGGCTTTGGCTTGCACATCAGTTACAGTTTGTGATAAACATGGCTGTGTTGATTTGACCAGAGAGACTGCTTTTAACTTGTATATTCTGTACAAGGACCATGCTCCTGACATTGCTAGGAAATACATTCTCAAATACCTTGTGATAGAATAAGTAATTAGTATAATGATCATTATAATATTTTTAGTCTAAGCCAATAAAAAGTTGTTGTTTATATATTTTTTCTTAATTCACCTTTATAGACATTTATCAACTAATATTGTGCATTAATATAGAAATATGGTCACACCTGCAAATACTGTATTATTCGAAGAATTTTGTAATACTTTGGAGTGCATATTTAAGAAAAAACAAAAAAGGGACAGAGAAAAAATATTAGTTGAGTTCATTTGTGACCTTAAAACAAGAATTCGTCAAACTGAAGGCGAAAAGGTAAGAAAAGTCTTTAAAGAATTTTTTTTACTGATTATTGGATAATAAATGAGTATTTGTATGCCTGTTACTGTATTTAAGGTCAGATTAGGTGACTTGTCTCGTAAATGAAAGTTTTCCCCTAAAGATTATTATTAAATGGCTAATTTAACTTACACATGTATCACATCCTTAATCTTCAATCCGGTTCTGAAAATAAACCAATCACAACGAGTAATTTGTAAGAATGTCAAAAAGCTTTATTCTGATTGGATATGGAATAAGAGCGATTGTGATCGTTTATTGAAATTGGCGGTAAATGCCAATCTTAATGATATTCTTGATAATACGCCTGGTCCATCACAATGAAATATTTACGTCCTTAATTTCCAAAGTGCAATACGATAGATATTGGTAAAGTTTGCTCAATGTTGAGTTGCAAGCGGTTTTGTATCGTCCCTTAAAGGAAACTCCCGTCCTAGACCACGGCTGACACGCGCTGCCACGAGAGGGAGACTAGATGATGATTTTTATAAAATATTGTTCAATCTTATATTTCAGAATACTACTTTGTATCCAGTTATCAGATTACTTGTGCCAAAATTAGAAAGGGAAAGACCTCCTTATAATATGAAAGAAAGAAAGCTAGGTGAATTGTTAGTAAAAATACTGCCTTTACGCAAAGATTCACAAGAAGCTAAGAAATTATTAAACGATAGGTCAGTTTTACGTGACCGTGATTTCGCCAGCGAAGTTTATTTCGTTGTAAAAAAACGAATGAATGAAAGAACTGGTAATTTAACAATAAAAGATATTAACGACATACTTGATAAAATAGCAACGGCTGAAGTGGGGAATAAAGGACGTAAGTGTTTTGTACCTAATATAATGGTCGTGTGTGAAGGATGTTGTAATTTTATTCTATTTTACTCTTATTTTATTAATGGGAATATTATTTCTTTATTAGAAATACCTAAACGCAGAAACCGCTAACGGATTTGGATGAAATTTGGCACACGCATAGACCATGTCCAGGATTAACATATACTGTTTAATCTGATAATTTGCTCCTGTGAGATTTATTTTAGTAGATTTCTCCTTTTTTTACAAACAGATGGCATTGATGGTGAATTAATGACGCTATAGATCCTCATGGTGATTTAGGTACTTTTGTACCTGAAAAGGCTTTTATATGGCGGAATCCGCCATCAACATCTTATTAATTATAAATAATTGCACCCATAAAATTTTGTTGTGTGTTCTTATTGAAATTATTTACTTGTTTTAGCTATTCTTGATCAAGCATTTAGCTCCGCCCTAAGAAATTTAAACGCTGACCAACTAAAATGGTTTATAAGAATAATTTTGAAAAATTTAAAGCTTGGACTTAGTGATAAAGGCATCCTTGCTTGTTTTCATCCAGATGCCCCAGAATATTATGATAACTGTCATGATATCACCCAGGTAATTAAGAGATACCTACATAAATATAAAAAAAAACTTTAAAAATATCTAAGGAATCTTTTGGTAGGTACTTGAAAATTATTTGTCAACTCGCTTTAGCCCAATGTAGTAGCCAAAATCATTAAACCCTCTCAGCAGTAACCAAAGGAGACTCGTGTCAGCACTCAGTACCAGTGGATCAGTAGGTACTTCATTAATACAGGACTGCCAGCTGATATTGAATGCCAATAAGGCAAATTCTCTAGTTCGTTCCTCCTTGTGTTTATTAGTTATATCTACTCTTTTCATTCTGAACTTTAATATAGAAACCTGCTTATCTTTGAAATTTGAATATTATATGGGAAGGTTTTACATTTTTTGCCACAAATCATGCATTTTATCATTAATTTTAAGGTATGTCTGGATTTAGACGACGCCTGCTACAGGCCCGAGAATATGGGTATAAAGTTATTGAGTCCAGTGAGTCCAATGTTATGTGAACGACTCGACGTTACGGATGTGTGTTATTTGGATCCCGACAGGACATATCAAGTGGAAGAGAAATTTGATGGGGAGCGGTCTCAGGTAATCATACATTTTAAAGTTGGCCACGAATTGCATTGTGTCGGAAACTTACCTACTAGCTCTTTAGATTTATGAATTGGATGGTTTTATTAATTTACTATTGAGATGCTGAACAAAAAGAAACCAAAGAAGTGGCGATACTCTAGACTAATGTCCGCGGGTTCGAAAACCAAGACACACACCTCCAACTTTCCGAACATAAATGTGTATTATGTATCGATTATAATTATGCGCCAAAACTGGCATAGGAAGGGAATCATCGTAAGGCAACCTGCATACCTAAAACTTTCGAAGATATGTGAAGGCTTTCGACTCGCACCAGGGCAGCGTAGTAGATTATTAAAATTGTACAATAGTATGTAAGTAAATTAAGTATTTGAATAAATAGTATAAAGTAAAAATCACGACTATATTTCATTTTACAGATTCATATGAAAGATGGAAAATTTATTTATTTTACGAGAAGAGCACATGTAGTCAAAATATACGGAGACAATTACGAAGAAGGCCTTCTGACACGTTATTTGAAAGGCTGTTTTAAAAGCGATGTCACTAGTTTCATTTTAGACGGCGAAATGATGCTCTGGCATAAACAAGACCAATGTTTTGGTCCTAAAGGTACCTACTTACCCCGCTTCAATATCTTCATCTTCAATTTTTTTTCAAGCACTTTTTGGCTTAGCCTTTACATCGTGTTTGAAATTTACGACAGTAATAAAATATATTTTATTTTTCAACCGAGGAGATTGCATGGGCTGAGAAAGCTAAAGGGGGCCTTTTTGTAGATGTACTTACACTTCATCCCAATGGTCCTTCAAGCCGGACGACACTCTTGATTTCGCGCAATCATCCACAAAATTTCACCCGTCGTGTATTACCTATTCAAGTGTTATTTAACAATAGGAACGGAACCTAACTCAAAGTTTACTAAGTACTGATTGTACATTATTTTTCACTTATAGGTTTGCCTTACGACGTGAAGAAAATTACAGAAAAATCAGCATATAGACCATGTTTCTGTGCTTACGATTTACTTTATTTAAACGGTAAATCGCTCGTCGGACCTGCGGAAAACGGTGGCACACCTTTAAACAAGCGACTCGAACAACTAGACTCCCTGTTCACGGACATTCCCGGTGTCATTCAACACAGTAAAAGGAAAATTGTTGAAAAACGGTAAGTAAATTCAATGTTGGTATGTTTTATCAAGTAGCATGATTCAATTGACGTCATATAGTATTCTTTAATATATTAGAATGTGTTGGGGTACTATCGTTGATTCAAAATTAGTAACTAACTAATTCAGTGGCAACATAAATTATTATTGTATTGGTATTGGCTACGTTATCATGTTGCGGCAACAGTATATTGTATGAACGTTCTTACCTCATTTCTTTAACGCTATATCATACCACTCAAGGTCCGTGTAATATCAGCGAGAAATATAGACGGTTATATTAGTAAATACATTTTAGAACTGATATATTGGAGGAGCTTAACACGTCTATGTTAAACCAAGAAGAAGGAATCGTTGTTAAAGATGTCCAATCATACTATAGACCCGGACATCGCAATCTTGGATGGTTCAAGTTGAAAATGGAGGTAATCAATGCATCGTTTTTTTTCATAACCTGCAAAATTATATCACTCGCCTGATACTTAATTTCTCCGTGAGGTCAAAGTGTTACTTAGTAAAAGCTTATATTTTATTGAAACAATATATCATTTAAAGTTATTTAAAAATAAAGGATTTCTGGTCGTGGAGATTATTTTTTTTCGCCAGTTCTGCAATAATTTTTTCTGGCACCTATTTATTTCAGTACACAAAAGGGGCTATGCCTGATCTGGATTTGGTAATCATAGGGGCTGACCGTTCAGGCAATAAAAGGCAAGGACAAGTAAAGAGCTTTTTCGTAGCTTGTCTTGATAACTCACAATCAGGTAATTTTCATACTTATCAGAAGGTATAACAGTATAAGGAATTTTAATGGTAACGAAACTGGGTTTAGCGGCTCACACCTCTCGTGCGTCAGTACTTAGCACTAGGGTTGTCACCCGTTCTATAATGTATACTATTGTACTATATTTTAGGTCTGCGTAATATATACTGTTGAAGAAATGTATAGTATGCAAAATTATTACATTTTCAACACTTCAACCGTATACACAAATCCTTCATTTTAAAAATATATGAACGCTCCTTTACATTAACTTTTGAGTAATGGGAAAGCGTGTATCTGAACTTTTATAGAAATATATCAGTTACATATTTATTTGTCTATTTTCTTGCTTTTTCCATTAAATACTATAATTTTTTAAGTGTACTGTATATTTTTATACCTTTTTTAAAATTTTCCACCGAAGCATTGTTGGCAACCCTAATTAGCACGGTGTTGGACTATAATTGTTCCAATCTCATTTCATTGGCATGGGACTTGGAACTCTGAAAATATAGAGAACTCCTTATCAAATAGACTTGGGATATTTTTTTTTTTTTATATTAGATTTGTGATATTTTGAATATGCTACCACATATTAAGAATATTGTTTGACTTTTAATACTTACGAGCTTATTATTATTACGTGCCGTAAAAAAACTTTGTGGATTTTAAGAAAAGACTAAACTAAAATGAATCCAGGTGTTCATTGTGATTATGTACCTACAAGCAATTTCCGTTTATTTATAATGTGACAAAGTTCAAAGCGTATACAATGCAGTCAATATTAATGAATTGGATGTGAAAGGTTGATTATTATTGATAAATCATTATTCAAAAATTATAATCAAATAAATTGTAGCCGATACGTAGTTCACCGGGTCATCTAACATTTAATACTTCTTGAACATTTGATTCCGATTCGTATTAGTACTCAGTAGGGCCCGAGACACTGATGTTATAATAATTGTTAATTCTTCACGTCAGAGAAGCGCTGGCTGTGCGTCGGCTGCGTGGCCTCAGGGTTGAAAAGTGTCGACAGGGACAAGGTGGTGACGCACCTGGAGAGACACTGGCATCGCACCGCCTTCACCCCACCACAGGGTAACCTCATATTCAACAAGGCCAGACCGGATTACTGGATTGCACCAGAACATTCCATCGTTTTAGAGGTGAGATAGTAGGTTTTTATGTCACTTTTTTATTACTGTTGAATGAGACGAATATGTAGCTTGATGGTAGACGACCGCCCGTAACCGGTAGCAACTCCATACAGAATTTTGAATTACAAAGTATTGCGTGGTACTGTACTTCACTGCACTCGTCATCGAGAGCCAGATGTTAAGTCTCATAATGCCATTACAACTGGTATTATTATAAGATTTTGTAATGTACGTGGATATAGAATAAATAGCGTTCGTGTACATAGATTTGCGCATCTGAACTGACGAAAACGTCAACATTCGCCACCGACTACACGCTGCGGTTCTCGCGCATCATACGGACGCGCGAAGACAAGCCCATCGACGATACCATGACCTTAGAGGAGTTTTGCCGCCCGACCTTGGTAAATATTTTATTTGTTCAATTCCTGTTTTAATATTATGGTGACAGCCCCGGATCTAAAAGGGGGCTAGCCGGGGCCCATGCCCCGGGCGGCGAATTCAGAGGGCGGCAAATTCAAACTTGGCAGACGAATACATAACTCATCACTGAGACATCCAGTATATTAAATTCTAAAATTATTTCCCGCTGGGCGCAAAATGAAAGGTAAAAATATAGGTGGGTGGGAGTGGCATTTTCCAAATTTTGTCCTGCCTCGAAAATATTCTAGATCCGGGACTGTATGGTGATATAAATAACCATAATTCTGATTAGTCAGCGCAAATTACCAATTTTTGCACTTATAATGAGAATCAATAAACCTAAATTCGAGTTACAATAGTAATTAGTCAAACTCCGAACTATGATACTTATCTGTTTTACCCATTTTTGTTATCTTTATAAAGGTGATCGCATTTTTTTAGGTAGGTCAATTTCATACAGTAAGAACTACCCACGACAAGCCAATGTAGTTGTATTAATTTCAGTTTAAGTTCGATAGGTAATAAAATTACATACATTATGGCCATTTTATTGAGATATGCTATTTATTTAATAGAACCAGGGTCACGTAGTTAAACTAGCTACGAAAAGGATCAATCAAGACCAACTCGCAAATAACGAAGATAAAATTCCCAAAAAACGTGTTGTGAAAGAAAAGCAAGTTGCGGAACCATACAGGGTCGCGTCTCACGGGGATGTTAAAGTCACATCTAACGCATTAGCAGGCCGGAAACTGTGCATACTGTCTGATGACGAGGACTGTGGGAGGACCGAGTTGATAAAAATCGTGGAGACACATGGCGGAAAAGTTGTGGCTGATTATGGTAAGGCATTTTTCAATAAGCGTGGTAATGCGTATTTCATATCAGAATAAAGGAAACGAAAATAATATTAATATTATAATATGCCATGATTGTTGTTAGTTTGCCTTCTATTTGAAATTGACTTATTTTAAAGAATATTGTATCCAACCTTTTCCTTTTTTATTAGTCTGATATTGAAGTATCCATCTCGGACGTGGATAAATATTTGTGTATGCAGGTGCGGACACGTGGTGCTGCGTGGCGGGGCGGAGCACGGCGCGCGTGCGCGCGGCGGTGACGTCACGCAGCGTGGACGTGGCGCGCGCGGCGTGGCTGCGCGCCCTGCCGCCCGCCGCCGCGCCGCTGCCGCCGCACCCGCTGGCCCTGCTCGCCGCCGCGCCCGCCACCGCGCTCGCACTGGCGAGGGACTACGACGCGTACGGAGACAGCTACACGCAACCCACTGATCGACCTACACTCGACAAATGTTTCACCAAAATCAGTATAGACGTAAGTTTGGTTAAATAATATATAATAATAATATCAGCCCTGTATTATAAACTGTCTCCCACTACTGGGCGCGGGCCTCCTTTACTACTGAGAGGGATTAGGCCTTAGTCCACCACGCTGGCCTAGTGCGGATTGGTAGACTTCACACATCTTCAAAATTCCTATAAAGAACTTCTCTGGTGTGCAGGTTTTCTCACGATGTTTCCGTTCACCGTTAAAGCGAGCGATAATTCATAAAGAATACTTACACACATTTTTTTTTTTCTAGAAAGTTCAGAAGTGTGTGCCCTTGGGATTTGAACCTGCGAACATTCGTCTCGGCAGTCCGTCCCACAACCAACTTGGCTATCGCCGTTTAAGTTTTGTTTGACTCTTCGAAACTCTTACTTGATTATGTAATATTATAATCTATATAAATTGGTCTATTGTGTTACGGAGGTTTTTCCATATTGACAATCTTGACGTAACTATCCGAGTAACATACAGATACACGCATTATTTTTAGCATAATAAAATTCTAGAGCTCTACAACTTAAGTGAACATTTTTTCAAATTTTGTATTTATTTCAATCTGATTCCATAAGCTTGGCGAAGTGGAGATCTACGTACTATTAACGCTTCTGCTTAACGAATCGGGAATAAAGAGTTGACCGCATGTTTTTAAATAAAACAATTTTTCACTTGCAGGAACCAGATGTTTACCTCACTGCACAAGAGATGCTAGAGCTAGACAAGGAATTATTCGGTAATACTAATCCTTATTCGTTTTTGCGACCGTGTTTCATGCGTCTTGTCAACTGCAAAACTGTAAATGAGATATACAGTAAAATGTTCGGAGCGACTGTATGCGATGCTTCTGCCAGAAATGTGACACACGTTGTTGTAGGTAAAACAACTGGTAACGACGAAATAAATAACTTGCGAGAGATGTATAAAGATGCTTTGATAGTATCTGAAGATTGGTTGGAAGAGTGCGCGAAAAATGAGATGTTAATCCCAGAAGATACATATACATTGTAAATTATTATTATTATACATTTTGTATACGGAAATAAATTTTATATTGATTTAAATTTGTTTTTATTATTTTTCAATCTGAATAATCATATTAGATATTATGCCTAAATAACTTTGATACGCCTTTTTTTTATAATATGATATATTTTTGTTAGCCGGACAAGGGTCGGCTTATCCAAACACACACGACGTTTGGGTGAGTGCTTTAGGCGGTCGCAACGCTTGGAAATAAGCGACCATGCTGATGGCAACCCACCAATGAGTTCCGTACCTCTGCTCAGGACGGTCACTGGTAGAGGATGGAGACATTAGCGATTAGGGATGAGCGTACTTACAATGTATCAGTTGCCGTATTTGTTGGCACGCGAGCCGGAACTATCAGAAGGGTAGGATGGGGAACGCGGCGAGGTCCTCGGTGGCGAGGACGGAACTGCGGCCTTGTGGAGTGTGTGAGATTTAGAACCTCGTTTTTACGGCGAATGGCTAGAGTGATCTCGTTTTCTGGATCGGTCAAAGTGATGCGACCGTCCGCGACCTCGCGGTCATATTGGCTCGCGCGATGCCCCGGGGGGATGTTTTTTTTAGTATCTTACATTCGAAAGTATTAAAATCCGGGAACTTTTTTGTCGAAATAAAACTAGGTTTCGGATTTTATTATGGTGTTTTTTAATATTATGTAGCTTTTTTATATTAAAATTTTTATAAACCTTTTTTTGCTCCGCCCGGAGCCTGGTCTCTAACTGAGACAATACTTTTTAATAATTTTCTGGATTATTTTTTCGCTATTTAAGCGGAGTGAAATGTAGGTACACACCCCCAGTATATTGAGGCCACCCACTTCTATACAATTAAAGACACTGAAACCTCCTTTTTTGTCAATGGCGTAGTCCCTTTTTGCCCATAAAAAATGCTACGTTCACGGGCCTGGTGCAGTTCGATAGAGTTCACATGCATATTATCTAAGAACTTTACTTTTACTGATATCTACTCTGTTTTACACACCTTCGAGGAAACGAACAGTAACGCAGAGATACATAGATAATATTAAATAGGAAATAGTGATTATAGCAGCGGATTCAAATGCCAGAAGGTAGCCAGCATTCGTTGGTGAAAAATTAAAAATACCTATCCGTAATTTTTTTACCGTTGTGCATACACCCTCTTTCGCTTTGTCTTAAATTAGTAGGAATAATCAGATCTTTCGTCTGATTGTTAGCAATGAATATTGCACAATCAAGTTCACTCATCTAGAAAATGAATCAAAAGCGCGCGTAACGAAGTAACGTGAGACGACAGAGTGCGCGTTTGTTCGACGCCGCGTCGTGTGCGATTACTGCACGCTTTATGCCGTCTAATAACACAATTAGGGGAGACAGAGATGCGCTGTTCACTTGCGGCGGATCCGACAGGCATAAGGGATATTTTTGAATGACATTTATGTCTATTTAGATTAAGTACAATTTATCTGAAGTTGGATTTGTATAGCAGATTGTATAGCTACTAAAGTATTTGAACAAATTCAAATCTTTATATTGCCTATGGCTAAACGTTAAGTTTTAATCGAAAATATTTTTTTGTTGTGTAAACTTAAGTAAATACCTCAATTATATTAAATTTTATTGAAGGATTTTTTTGTAATAATACAAAAGTAGCTACTTATATGGGTAAGTACAGTGAGCCACAAAATAGTAAGTATTTTTTAAATTGTCTAGACTTTTTTATTCATACCTATCAACAATCGATTCTTCTTTACTTAAATAAACTTCAAAGGATTTATGTTATTCAAGATAAAAAAAAACGAATATTTCGACAAAAGTTAACGTGTGGAAGCGCTTTGAAATTTTGAATTTGTTTCGCAATTTTTTTTGACTTGCTTAGAAATGAGTTATTCTAAGCGTGTCAAAAAACACCTTAGTACTATGACGTAAACACCTTAGTATTCGGATTGAAGATTGCGATTGGGATTATTTATTGAAAACGGCTGCTAAATGCTGTCACTTTGCAGCGTACCTACCTATACCGATAAATGTGCAGTAGGTACTTAGGGTCAATTGCTGTTAACATAAATGTTCTTGACGAACTATAAACATCTAGAAATCCTAGTCAAAATCTAGTAAGTAGCTATAAGTACTTATACACTCTTAGTAGAATTATTCATGCGCCGCCGATATTTCATAGCATGAGCTTAATTAAGTATAAGATGTTTATGTTGTGAAAAATTACATGAAGAGAATAAAAAGGCAAGTATTATTTAATTTTGTAAACTAAATTCTTAACAATAAATGTGAGCACTGCAGCGGACAGCGGCCACTGAAACCGGAGAGTTAATTGGCAATCGCCACTGGAGATTGGACGAGTATCAATTACATATTACCTGATAATAAACATTTATATTTTATCAAATAAGTACAACAATTGTACTATCGTATTAATGGTAGGTATTTGAAAAAAGCGGCGATAGCCGACTGAAATTCTGGAACGGACTGCCGAGACGAATGTCCGCAGGTTCAAATCCCAAGGGCACACACCTCTGACTTTTCTAAAAAATCATGTGTGTATTCTTTGTGAATTTATCGTTCGCTTTAACGGTGAAGGAAAACATCGTGAGGAAACCTGCACATCTGAAAAGTTCTCTATAGGAATTTCGAAGGTGTGTGAAGTCTACCAATCCGCACTAGGCCAGCGTGGTGGACTAAGGCCTAATCCCTCTCAGTAGAGGAGGCCCGTGCTCAGCAGTGGGCAAGTATATAATACAGGGCTGATATTATTATTATATTATTATTTAAAAATATGTTACTACCCAGTTCGGTATGGTAGGAAGTAAAGTAGAAAGTAGGTACTTCGGTACCTTCCTACGTATTTTCTAATTCATATAGAAACAATGGCGGGACAACTGCAGTCCTAAGATCAGTAGCGATGCTAATGCGAGGCTCGGGGCGGCAGGTTTTCGAGAGTCCTTTTTACCCGATTGTCGATATAGGATATTGTTTTTTCTGCCCCTGTTATAAGCTCGAGGCTCTGGGTCGTTGATCCGATTCGCCACCCGGCAGACTGCCACTGGCTGAGGTCTCGGATTCGATCCCTGAGTCGGGTAATTTGTTATGTGATTTTTCTAATTAGTATCAATCCGGAGTCAAGGTACTAGGGACCTATAAGTTATTTGGGCGCTTATTTATCATCCAATTCCTTTCTATGGTTTTCCTTTTTATCTTATAAATCTAAACATCTTATTCTGCAAATTGACAATATACTTAAGTAATTTTATTTGGTTTATTTAATATTGCATTTAATATACTTACTACCAAAATTAAAAGGTAAATTGGAGAATGAGAAAATATTTAGTACGTACCTACAAAAAAGACTTAACTATTTATAAATCCGTCATAATGTTTTCCTTTGATTGCGCACATCAAAAGCATCATAGAAAACACTTAAACATGATCCGTGTAATGTATCACTTTACCATGAAAAATAAAACTTTTTCAATACAAATGGTTGTGTCGCTGCCGCCGGCGTTAGTCGCGGCCGCCCGCCCACATCGCGTTCCGCCAATCGAAACTGCGCCTGGGCGGAGCGAACTCGACCGCTGAACATTTTAAACTTGTTGCCTGCTTTACACCACTCAATCTCTGAAACGATATTTCAGCGTCAACATGACTCTATGATGAATTTATGTTTTGTTTTGATCGGTCGTGCCTCCAAGTTCGTGTTAAAATGAATTTGTGATTATTTAAAAATTTTGAACTGGATAAACGAAATGCAAAGTGAAGGTTGCGGAGAAACAGAGGGCAATGGTAGTCGGAAAGCTCTCAGGACACCAAAGTGCGCGCGTTGCCGCAACCATGGAGTAATATCTTGCCTCAAAGGACATAAACGCCTGTGTCGATGGCGAGATTGTCGCTGTCCTGGATGTCTGCTGGTCCTCGAGCGACAAAGAGTCATGGCTGCCCAGGTAATGCAACATTATATTATCTCATTTACCAAATGTGTATTATTTCGCTTTTGAATTAAGTAGTGAATCTCATTACCTAACATATAAATTATTTAGCCTAAAATGTTTTTGTTCGTTCTGTAATCATTTCATAAAGATGTAATATTTTGACCTACTCAAAGACGCTATGTATTTGTGGAAATATTACAAGGTACTTACTTATAATACTGTAGTTAAACGACATTAATTTTATTGTTTACTTTTAGCGGTATTTTTCTGTCAGGGGTAATTTAAAATTTTAATTTAATTCTATTTCAATCTATTAAGTGCTATTTTCTTGTATATTTATTTAACATCTACCTACTCATTGAGACTATTCTGATGAGCCCAAATACGTCTTATCTGCTGAAAGTTGCTGAGGAGTTGGGTATTCCGTAGACTACTTTTTGCTGCAGCATCAGCTCAAAATTACCTTGTCTTGAAAATACCACTGAAATAACAAAACAGCATAATATTTTAAATTGATCGGACCTGTGAAAGTAGGAAATGAGTTGGTGATGTTCCAACGCCTGAGTAGATCTTTATATTTTATACCTAGACTCATCGCGATTACATCGGCTTTCAAATAGAAAAAAATACATTAAAATCGGTTCATTCGTTCGGATTCTATGTATCATAGGCAGACATACAGACTTTAAACTTACAATACCCATTTCTTCCGTCGGGGGTTAAAACTTGAATAAACACTTCCTTAGAGTACTCAATAGTAAAGGCAAGCCACTTCACATTGCCAGTTTATTTCTTATGGCAATGCATGACGAAAGGAGCTAGCCGTTCGCCTGATGGTAAAAAACCCATGGAAACGAAGAGTACCCATTTTAATCACTAGCAACAATATTCGATCTTTGGCTTATAAACAAATCTTAATTATAATTCAAAATTAATTTATCACTAGCCGCTATAATGTTATTGGCCCCGGTTATCCTCATAATTTTACATAAGTGCCTAATTTCATTGAGGATGTGTTTTATAAGTAGGTGTTATTATGTTTATGCACAGGTGGCACTTCGCAGGCAGCAAGGCGCTGGTTCATCGGAGTTGCGCGACGGCGAGGCTGCTGCTCTGGCGGCACGGAAGCGTGCTTACCGCGCTCGCCTGCGCTGCATGCAGATGTCCAGAAACTATCCAGTGCAGACGCCTGTTTATGGTAAGCAGAACGGTTTCACTTATAAATTCGTTTTCGTTTATCGAGTCCATAAGTCGGCAAATGATTATTTTATTTACCCGAGGTTATGTGATCTCCGCCACTCACAAAAACCTATAGAAACATTCAATTTCAAAAGAATCGTCCTTGCTCTGAAATTAAGGCATAGGGGTATCTAACCGCCCAACTAGAGGGATATTTGGGTTTCCAGATATCTCGTTTGTGGCACCTAGAAAACGGAACAGTGAGTTATATTTTCACATCGCATCATTTTTTTGTGAGACACAGTAACAATTCGACCCAGGGATGGAATATAAGACATCAGCACGGTAGTTCTACTATGTGTTCCTATTACCGGCAGTACATCCATGTGTATTCTGTCAGATGTTACAACTTATATGGTGTCTGGTTATTTATTTATATGAGGTGTCACCCGGGGCCCTCATTAACACTGCATGAGCGCCTCACTTGTTTGTTGGACTACGTATGCTCAGTTATAAAACCATTGATATTTTATTACGAGTTAACGGGACGCCTAAACCAAGTAATCTACAAATTTTGTTTTTTTTTTTGTAATAACACTAAAATAATCGACATATGTCTTCTATTTCAGGGAAATGCTCAACTCTTTTTATACAAGTCCCTAACTGTGATTTATTGTTGGATATTAAAATAACAATATAATTTTCGAATGAATAAAACTTCATTAATATGGGCTTACGCAGGTTATTATAGGCGTCTAAATCTACCCATCGTCACATAAATGTATGTAGATACTAGGTAGGTACTTACTGTAGAAATACAACGGTGTGTTTATTAGTTATTATAGTTTAAATTCATTCTACAATAACAATGGTCATCCTTCCATTAGCATGTTATTTAAATAAGTCCATCTACATGTTATTATTATCCGTGTAATGTTCGTTGCGACAGTGAGTAGGGGCAGGGTGCGCCGGCTCGTCCACACCACTACACCCGTTGTTGTTATTGTTGTAACCGAGCCGACACTGTCGAGTGTTTCGTTTCCCATCCGTGAAACGCTAAATGCGAATTAGTTGGATAAATATTTACTTTGGAACACCAGGAGTGCGTTAAAATTATACCTATATTCTGAAAGGGAGTTTCGTATAAATATTTTTTTTTGGATTAAAGTATGCGATGCAGTCACTTTACGTAGGTATGGAATACATCTCAACTTATTTTGAAATTTTATTATACAATCAAATTAAAACGGTGAATAAGTATTACATAAATAAGTCTACACGACAGAGTTCTAAGACAGATCGGTCACTCATAACATAGGGGTAGGCAGATAGGTGCGTTATCGAGTCGTACGTAAGTAAGTTTGTTATGGGTAACACTGCGAAAGGACGCTAATTTTGAATTTTGGTCATGAATTATGACCTACATGAGAGTTGCTGGTGGGATTCGCGTCGTAGTATATTAATCATAGTTCTAATATAAAAATTTCGTACGCAATTTTTACAGTTCAGGGTATGACGAATACTATAATATGAAATACTCTATAAAATGTTGCGAATTGTTATGTTTTCTGTAAAATGTTGCTCACTCGGTTCGTAAAATTTTTCAACAATCAGAAATAGATCACTACGGGCGTAATAAAAAATTTGAACGACTGCTGAAAATGTCCCCGCTTCATTACAGAACAAAAGCTGTCATCCAACACTCGGCAACATTTCACTGTCTATTAAAAACAAAAATTTCTTTTAAACTATTTTTATGGGCAGTAAAAAAGTGTGAAGATTGTTTTACAAGAGAAGGCGGAGGCGGCTTTTTGTGCGGGTGTCATGTTTCAGTAATACTGTTGACTGTAAACATGTCTTTCCGTCCTGCTGAGTAGTGAGTGATAGCGCAGCGGGTGCCAAATAGATATTCATACAGCCAATATTTTTGTTTTATTGTATCTATTTAACTGGGTCAAATGTAGGCGTTGGTACCCAAACCGTCTAGTAGGTAGCTAATTAATTACTTTACTTGGGCGTATAATTACTTATATGAAGTTAGACAGTCCTTGTTGAGCATCTTGTTTAAATAATATAAAATACTCGCCTATGGTTACTTGCATTTTGTGAATTTAATTTGTGTTAAGGAACGCTTCTTTTAGATACTTTGGTTGCGTTATGTACAGTTAGCCACAAAAGTAGCTGAACAAATTCAAATCCCCTTTCAACTTTTGTGTCCTTATCCAGAATTATTTTTTCGTAACTAATATAAATTTCGAAGGTTTTACTTTATATGGAATAAAGAAGAAAATAATAGATATTTCAAGCGTATTGAATTGGTTGAGCAAATTTTTGTCTTACTATACTTACGTAAATAAATACCTACCTACCTCAAGGCAAAAAAAATGCGACATTTTGAAGCTGTGCCTGTGCGTGTATATAGCCAGCTAGCCCACAAACCAAGGGCGCATGCTCTTTTCTTTTCCGAAGGTATAAGCAAAGGCGTAACTAGTACACCGTGAGGTATTCCGTTTATGAACGATTCCTAGAAACGATCTTTATCATTACAATTGACCAATCAAAATAATGTTTAGCTAGATATATTTTTTATAGATAATGTTATTAATTAACGCGTGGTTACAACCCTCGCCGAAACCTCTGTCGAGCCGACGAATAACGGTAACTGATAGATAGTTTGTTTCATCCCTTAATCGTTGATATCTCCATTCTCTCGAAGTGGCCGTACTGAGTAAAGTTTCGTAGCCTGTGGGTTGCCCTCAGCATGGTCACTCATTTTCAAAGAGTTGCGAGCATCTAAAGCTCTCATCCGAAAGTCCGATCTACCTATTTCTATAAGCCAGTCCATGGCACTCTATAAACATTTGCCATATTAAAAAAAAATATTCGATTGGGGATCTAACGCGAGACAACGGCTCTAAAGTCGTCCCTACTATGCCACCCGAGGAAGTACAGGTAGAAATAATGGACTTTACTGAAAATGGACCTTGAGGTATCGCCATAAGGTAAATAAATCGATTGGATTAGTCGTATTTACTCTATAATTAAATATCTCATTTATACCTACATCGTCATAACTTATTTGTTTACAAACAACATTGGCACTTACTCACCTCATTAAAAATCTTTTCACAGGAAATGAAAAGTTATTCTCGAACGACCCAGCGTGGAGCGAGCGAGTGCGTCGCCGGCGCACATTCGCCGACGCCGAGCTGGAGCGCGGGCTGGCGGCGCCGGTGCCGGCTCCGTTGCCCGCGCCCCCTGCACCCCCCGCACCCCCCGCAGCTGTCTTCTGCAGAAATCTCCTTGCGGCACTACTTACCACGTACGCGCCCATCCCTGCCCAGCCGCAGCGACAGAAACTATCCTTCTCCATTGAATCGATCATTGGAGTACAATGATGACAATTAGTCGAGATCAAAATTTCAAAAATGATATCTATATGTAGGTTTTGCGGTTACTAATAGTAAGCTATCCAAGTACGGAAACGGCAATGCACATTTCAGGCCCGGTTGGTCGACATCATCAAACAATTCAAATGAATTTCTCAAAATTTTAATTATATAATTAATAATTTTGTAAGCATTACTTATTAAAATTAACTTATATATTACGTAAATATATAAATAAATAGCAAATTAATTTAAAAATTTCATCACTTAATAACATTAATTTTGCTTTAATATACTTAAGTAATCAAATTGTCTACCTAGGGTCCTATTAGAATGTTTTTGTTTAATTCTTTTATGATTTTTATGTGAGGATTTGCAAGCATAGTTTTTAATTCATATCCCCTAGCTTACTTTTAATAAAAAAATTCATTCCTTTTAAATAAAAAGAACATACACTATGTTTTTCAGTGTTCGCTTCTGGGCCTGGGTTTCTAAGAGTTATGTGCTTTGTTATTTGCTAAATAATAAATAGGGTTCTTATCTATCTATACATATTATAAAACAAAGTCCCCATAAGCTGTCTGTCTGTATATGGTCGATTTTCTCAAAATCTACAGAATGGATTTTCATGAAATTTCATATGGAGATGTTTAAGACCCTGGGAAGATTATAGGTTACTTTCTACCCCGGTAAAACTTCTTCACGCGGGCGAAGCAACGAGAAAAAACTAGTGTAGGTACATATTATTCATTTTAATAATTAATTGAAAGTATGTATATGAAGTACTTGGCAGTAAGGTAACTTAAGACCGTTGCTTTAATAAACGCAGGATATCAAAGTTACTTGAAAGATTGATCCTGGTAACGGTTACGTCAAATTTTAGATTTTCGATCAATCTTCGAATTGAAAATCTCTGTTGCGAACAATATTAAGGGTCTAATCTAGTAAATAATAAAACGTCTTCGAACAATGAGTGCTTTATTAACGAAATGTATGGTAAAAGAATGTCTACTGTGAGGTCAATTTATTACAACCAGAACTCAAAACATGATAAACGGCTGTTTACATTACTGCACGACATGTTTAAAAATGAGTACAAATAGTACATGGAATGTTAATACGTTAGTAAAACTCCCGGGAGGTACTGCATGCAGATGCTATCGTCCATCAAGCCGTCCTTTCAACAAGGGTTTAGGCAGACAGAGGTAGTCAGGTAGGGTGTGGTTATGTGCTCACATAATATCTGTACTCATTTTTATAAATTTTGTGTGACATGTTAATGAAATGTTACATTGTTACAACAATTTAAAACATAATTATACAAGACATAGGTTCATGGATGTGAAGTGATTGTTACATCTTTCACGAGATTTACAATAATAATGTGATCATTGCCAAAGCCCTCTCACGGCAGACGAGCGCGAGAGGGCGCCACACAACTCTTAACGTTCAGAATGGTAGCGAAGTGACACGTAAATAATACGTAATTATAATAGAAATACATATAGATTTGTATAATTTGATAAATCCATGTTTTAAAATAAAATATACATAATAAAAATGACAAAACAATACAAGAATAGTTTTGACTGATGATGAGATGGGCGTGTCATTGTCGATATGCCTGCACAAATGTCGATGGAAGCAGCCTAATTGTTCGATCGGTGAATATAAAATGTTTTTCTATATTATAATAATGATATATTCAACAATTTCAAAGAATATTACGCCTATGAACACGTATATATTTTGCAGTTACACTATTATACTAATACATTATAAGTACAAGAAGTTATTGCAGTCATATTTTAAGAAACATTTAATAAAGGTTTGAGTATTCGCGTAGGTACATCGACAACGTAATATATATTTAATAAAATACTATGCAATCTCGAATATTATAAATTTATCCACAACACAAATTATGACAGCTATAATATGCGACGCAAACAACCTATAATTATATCGACAATGCATCACAAATGTTCGTTCGTACCATACAACTATATTTCACAAATCACAATATACCTAGTGCCTCAAGGAGGGGAGTGCCTCACGATGCCATCTCACTCACACAACATGCACGCATCACTTAAACAACTATTATCACTGCTGCTTTTTAGGAAAATCAAACTATTATCAATAAAAAAAAACCAAGATGATAAAATCTACTTACCTTAAATATATATTACGAGGTCACCCGTAACATTTGTAAAAATCGTTTCTACTTAAAATATAAACAATATTTTGTTAAATTTGTCCAAAAGCCAGCGCTGAGTTACTACAATTTAGGTTTGTTCCTACGGGTACCGAGACTTGAATGAAACTCGAATCGCAACGCCCGCAGACATCACATGTCCTCGAGCAGTGTATGGCAATGGTACGCATTCACCTGCACGCCATCAGGGCTTCGTTGGCACATTACAAGGATCAGGACTAGACAGGAGCTGGGAGAGGAATCGCACAGGAATCAGGGAACTAGACTACTAAGGTATCTGCGCGTACAAATAACGTATCACTCAACATGTTCGTGCTAAATCGACACCCAGAATGCTTCTCCGTGTATCCATAAGCGTACAACAGTGAACATAGAAAATTGAAAACAAAAAAAACTCATGATAGATATTGCCAAAAATAAAATTTGGATTTAGCGGAATGTTACATTTTCTTATATCCCCGAAAATCATACTATAATATTGAACCCTAACGCTACGATTGAAATTTGTAGACTAATAATGTCCATAAATAATATGAACTACACCATTTCAGATCCCATTTATCTGAAAAACCAAATGACGTTATAACAAGTGTTTAAAGTCAGACTTTTAGCGTTTAAAAACAAAAAAATAACAATTTACTTGAATATAATAATATACATCGCAAATGTATTTACATATACATAATATTACTTTCATTAAATATACATGTAAATAGTACTTTATACCAATCAAACAAGTTGTCCACGTCGACTCGACTGTCGATATATCGACATCGATGTATAATTGTACGATGTGACGCATCACGCATTAGCAGTTGCTGCGATATTATCTTTTCTATTACAAGCGAACGATAATCACCACACGGTACTGTGCGGCGATCGTCAAAGCGACGGCGGGCGTATCGATACTCGATACACAACTAGTCGATGCAGCGAGGCCAACTCAACGTACAAATCCATTAAACAATATACAACATAAAAATACTATTTGGTATATTATATAGCAGAAATCTAGCCGTCATAAAATCTATCAAAGCCGTATATATCATATCTACACAGACACAGACATGTAATCGTAAATATATTAGTCAAAAAAAACCAGTCACAAATCACAGTTGACATAAATTCTCGATTTCACTAAGTCTTGTAATTTATATAAAATAATAATTAACACATAAATTTTAAACACCTACCAAAATAGATGTCTGAAGAGCTCTAGTGGAGATATAAATAAATGCTTTTTGACAAACATGTCTAACGTCAAAAAACTGCTCGGTGTTAGGTGTTAAAGACTTGTGAACTACGTTCATATTATAAGAGCTTCCTTATTTGCAAATGTTAGTGAAACTTGAAAATGAACACGTGCTGTCGTAAGATTGAGCAGTGAACAGGATCGGTTAACCTAAATGCTAATCATTATCATATTGTACGGCGAGTGCGATCGGCAGCGGGCTCAGCGCGTGTTTGCTGTTCGTTGCTGCTCCGCCCTCCAACCTACACTCACAAACAGAACGGAACTTCGCTTTAAACACTCTTCGGTTATTTTACCTTGTTTCTAAATAAATTTAAGTTATAACTTGCGACTAACAACAATTTATTATTGCTCGAATTGTATATGCAAGACTATGAGGTGTATAAGCCTGAATTGCACGTCAGTACAGCTAAACGTCGCAGTCGAATGCAATCGTTGTGCCTACTGTACACTTTCACATTATTTATAGATTACTACTAAGCGAGTTTTTACCAATCGAATACTGGAATATTTCCCTTTGTTGTGTGTTAAGTAGTATAGATTTATTTTTGCTGATAACTTATCTACAAATCAAAAGTGGTCAATCGAAAACAAACTACGCGAGTCTCATTTACCGCGTTTACAAACTATCAACTATCACTAAGTTTCATGCAATTAAATTTATGTAATAAGTTGCCACGTGTATGACATTTGTAGCTGAATCACCGCTTTTAAATAATTGGTGAGAATACTACAACTACAGGCCAATGAGTTACACTCGTTACGATCAAATCCAAAACAAACAGGCTCGCAAGCATGCAATGTGCTGCGTTGGCATTACGCGGTGCGAATACAGCAAGCCTTGCCCGAGTGCACCCGAGTACACCCGAGTACACCCGAGTGCACCCGAGTTGTACGAGACAGGGCTACTCCGTGCACTGCACTAGTCCACCTAGCGCTTACATCTCGACGCGAACTTAGTGGAATCGCCGCTATCACGCAATCATCAAAGCGAACGGAAAGTAAGTGTAACAATTCACAATCTAAGCTACACATTCGACGTTAGGTACAAATCGGAAAAATATCCTCGCTATTGTAGTGAGGTCACAGGTGTTGGCACATATTGTGGCTCGTGGCGGCAGAAGCGAGGCCGGCGACCGGCGAACATCGTGACGAGTCCCTACGCTCTCGGGCGCCGCGGCCGCGGACACCCGCAATGTCTTCCCGACCCGTGCTGACATTGAATCCCCTGCAACAAAACCAAACAACTCACAGACTGCCACACACGTCACAAGACAAACACCACGCGCTATACCCACCATGACGAAGTGATCGTTTCTATATGCCGCACATGGCCGAGAGTCGTGCGCTGAGCTGCACGGGGAACTGGTCGGTGAAGCGGCGCCAGTTCTCCTCGCCCACTTGGTTCTTGAACCCGTGCAGGATCTTGGTGAACATCTCCTTAAGATCGTCCTTAGGATGCGACCACGAGGCCACCGCGTCGCAGAAGAACATGAAGTCCGGCACCACGCCGCCCGGGTTCACCTGGATCATCTGGCAGATGCCACGGAACGCAGAGTCTTTCTCGTCGTTGTCTCGGATGTTACGCAAATACGTGCACCTGGATCAAATCGCTCATTACAGCCGTGCGAGTGTCCGACTTAACGACCACTATATGTGTCAGGTGATATTCAGGAAGCTCTAAGTTCAATCGTGGTTCTTTTTTCATTAGCCAATTGGAATTTAAATGACAATCGAAACCTACAGATTAATATAACGAGTATTTATTTATTCTCGAGATACAGATCGAAGAGAAACTCACTATGCTTTTTTTATCACTTTATCTGGCATAAATTCTTTTCAAGTATTTATACAGGGTGTTTTTTTTTAATAAGGCAGTAAGAGCAGGTACCCTAACCACTATTATAACAAAAAAAATATTAGGTTTTAAACATTTCAAAATTCAACAACCAAAACAAAATAGTGTTTCATAATTTTATGAATATAAATAAAAACCTAAAGATAGATATTGTCAACTACACTCTACGCTGAAATGCGTTCGCAGCTTTCTTCACTACCGTCAAGAAATTTATATCGAACTGTACCCTTATTGCCCCATCTGAAGAATCCACCCTGTATAGGTTTCGATTGCGTATCATTCAGTTGAAATATAGATAATAACAAAGCGCTGTTTTGCGTTTTTTTTTTTTATTATTATATAATCTCTGTATTTTATCGAAATACCATCCCAATTCGCTATTTAAATATTGAGAATATGAATTATTATTTAACGAAGCGAATTTACCAATCGATTATAACACATTATGTAAAAATACATGTACAATGCCGCACAAGATTGAATAAATTTTCAGAATAGCACATAAAGGAAAAATGTGGGTCATGGGAGTGACAGATACGAACTTTAACTGAAATACTAAACTATGAAAAACAAAAATTGATGCAGTTCGAAATTATAATCCCTAAAATGATTTGTTTTGTGCGACAATATACACAAGAAAATTTTGAAGCGAGGAGCAATATTGATAGTGAATTGCACACAATAAAAATATATTCATATGAATACTGATACTTATGAATATTCCAAACTGTAAGCAAAGCTATATAAATAAACAAAATTGACTGGTGGTTGGTACAGAACTGCACACGATCATAATATCATAATTAATTATATGTTATTAGTGAAGTGAACGCGGTCTCTGAGCAGTGAGCACATCTTACTTGTCTTGCAGTTTGGTTAAATAATATTTAGCAGGTTATATTTGTAGAAAGCGGATGGTGTTCAACACATATAAAATACAGCACTGAAAATAATATGATCAAAAACTACAAGACATTAATGAGCGAGTCCGTCAGCGTGTGTCACTGCAGTCACAGTCGGCCACTGTACACATACAACAGCTTCTGTTCACTGTCATCGTGTGTTAATATTACATAATATAGTATCATGCTTGGTCAACTCAAATAACAACGGGTAATACAAAACAATAATATTAACAAGCCACGAACAAACACCATCCACAATCGAAATAATATTGGTTAATAACTTATTCGATATTAAAAGTAATCGTAATAATATAAAGTAATAATAAAAAAAATGACTACAGACCACTGGCGTACAAATTGATGTAATACGGGTGCGACGTCGTGGGGGCACACATAACCTAGCCGACCGATAGTAATCGCTACACGCCACGACATACCGAGAACAAAACCAAGAAAACAAATCAACAAACCATTCAAAACATAGTTAAAGTACATAATTCAACAGCAAATTAGTGTTACAAATGGAAAAAACTTCAAACATATATTCTATGCTATGTAATTCTATTACATCATAATATTTATATTGCATATGCGAGTACTAGTACACATCTAAAAAGGGCCGGGAGGCGGGCAGAGGCTCGACTTGTCGACCGTCTGCGCGACACTGAGCGGACACTGAGCGGACACTGAGCGAGCACGGAGCGGACACGGAGCCGACACTGCGCCGCTCGTGCACTGAGCCCTCCGGCCCGGCCCTCGGTACAGGCACACACCAGTGTTGGCACTACGCGTGTGCTTCATATTTACATTATACTTCCAAAATAACGAAATAATAACCATAGCTACAGTTTATAATTTATCATGACTTTTGTATAAAAAGCGCTTCAATAGCTAGTACCAGTCTCTGGGTGATACAAGTGAAAGCTTTAAATTAATTAGACTGATTTCATCTAATCTAGATGAGGTGTAAATATATATATATAACAACCGGGAGTTGTGATTCACACTCATCTCGTTAGAAACGCCCTACGAAACAAAAATAAAATAAAAACTTAAGGACGATTGGCACGAACAGACTTTGTAAATTAATATAAAGCAGTGAAAAGGAGATATACATAATACAAATAAAACCATATAGTCACAGCATACACGACTGCCACCAAATTTTGTTATTGGATCATATTCTAGCAAAAAATAAATTTAAATGATATACATATAATATATGTATGTGTAATTTCGATAGAATTTAGAAGTCCTTGTTTTAATTAGTGTGAAATATTAATGATGTTCATGGTGACAGTGTGGTTGGACCTTACCTGTGTTCTCCAAAAGGGTCTTCGGTGTGTTGGGCCTGTTAATGATTTCGACTAAATGATTTAGCACTAGAGGTATATATTTTGATGTTTCCGGTCCTGAAATGCAACAAATATGTCATCGGTGCGCCTGTCATTGTGACATCTTATTTTTTTTAACACTAGACCACCCATGGCTTTATAGCACAATTTTACCATAATATTGTAATGTATATTTATTACATTGACTATAAATAAAATAAAACTCCGTATTCTAGCTTTCGGAACATAAATGCCTCGTACGGCGTACCGTCTATAGAAATCTAAAAACGTAATCTAGAAGTCATTTATTAGTGACTGGTGAGAGCTAAACACCTAACACAAAATGCCTATTTTTCTTAAGGCAGAGATTTGCTAACGCTAGATAGAGGACTGCGCGGTATGAAACGTTGTGACGTAATTACGCACTGTAAGGATGAGGGATACGTCGATGAGTTTAAGAGAATAATCTATAGTCAGGGTTGTCAGTACAGTAAGTCGATGAACGCTCTATACCAAATCGACGCTCTCTATATTCACTTTATACTATCCGCAGACCACAAATCTCCATCACATTTAGAAAAAAGACATGAAATCATTTTCTAACATACAAGAATCGCCTTTGATACTAAATCAATATATTGTGTGGTTTGGTATTTAAAATAAAGCTGGTAGTAGGAGTTCGTTTTATAATATAACATTCTCATTCTTAAATAATCAACAGTTGTGCCTAAGATGCGGTATCAAATGGCAGTTATGCGTGGGGTAGGAAGCGAAATTAAATCCGTGATAATTCAGTTGTATAATTGTTCTTATTGTTCAATTATAACAATCGGGTCTCAGATGCGGTACCTAATGGCGGTTATATGTGAGGCTGAGAGCTAAATTAACTTAGTGGTAATTAATAGAGCACCATGGATGTTCTAGCATCAAAGTAAATTAGTCTCCAAAGTTTACTACCCTTACCTAATTTAATACTAATTTCGCCTATTGCCCACGTCGCATTATTACAAACTGATATTAATTCTGGATTTAAGTTCATTCCGAGGATCGGTAAAAATTCTTGTATGTACGGCAATACGTGTTGGAAACACGCTTTAGTTAAATCTCCTAGTAATGCGAAAGATGACTGGCGCACCTGTGACATAAATATATAATAAACACAAAATAAACGTAACACATTTATAAAGTTCAGAATTAAGAGTAGATCACAAACTTAATAGCCTAAATCAAAAAGAGGCAACACTTATCATTATAAAGAACTATGTTAATAAAAAAATTACGTAAATAACTGCTAAACATATTTTTATCAATTTATACTGATTCGATAAAACGGCGACATAAAGGGACGGCGACGCTCGACTCTATATGAAGTCCATCGTCGTGCGCGACGGCTCTATGACCCATAGTGTATATTACCTACAGCGTCCCCTCGTCCGCTGTTTGACGAAAGCTAAAATGTTATTGAAATTGTAACACGCATAATTTACGCTGCGTATGATACCTCAGGCATTGGATCCTGCATGCACTGGTACAAGAGCTGCATCAAATTGGAATTGGAAATGAGGTGATCAATGTGTCCATCCAATCCTTCCGCCAAGCCGCTCAATAAGTCCAATGCCACTATCATGAAATCTTTGTCCGGCGCCTCAAACTGCTCTGGACTTTGACTGTTTGCCTGGAAAATAACACGTTTTATGTACAGTCGAATCCGTTTATAATGACATCGAAAGGAATTGACAAACACGTCATAATAAGCGGACGTCATACAAAGCGTTTTGTGAAAAAAATACATTTTTATGTAAATGGTATGCATGTATTTAAGTACTTTAATAGAGAAACATAGTAACTTATAAAATGTATGTATGTATGTATGTACATAAAAGTTGTATTTTTAATGTAAGTAATCTGTAATTTTTGTCTGCTTTTTGTTTTTTTATTTTATTGTAAAACAGTCTCTAATACTATTATGTATAGAAGACATCGCTATGGTCAAATTATCGTTTTCAATATTGCTATGAACAAATCAGGATAATAATTGTGCAGCTTTTAATGCCTCTTCTGCGGTAGGTAATGGTTCTTCCTCGACTTCTTCTTCCCCATCACTGAGATTCAAAATAAAAACGAGCCACGTGCCGAACGTCGTCGGGCATCAACGAACATTACCGAAGGCGTAAAGAATCATGTCGGTCATTATAACCGGACATAATTTATTAAAAGGGGTCACAATAAGCGACATGTCACTGTAAGGGAAGTCATTATATCCGACTTTTTTATAAAGAATCTTATATGAAAACCAAACTTCGTAGTGTAATTACGTCATAATAAGAGGTTGGTCAATATAGGCAGAGTCATAATAAACGGATTATACTGTACTATAATTTTAGTTGTAGCAATATGTTCTTATAAGGTTGTTAGGTAAGACCTCGATATCTAAGGGTAATTTATGTATTTAGGTTCATTCCATTAATTACGCATTTACTACTAATATGACTATTTATCTCTAATTTTATAATTTTCATGAGAAGTTTTCTACAAAAAAAAACTTATTTAAGTTACTTTATTTAGGCAGGGGGACAACTAACGCACCAACTATTCATCATGATTATTTTTTGCCAAATATTGTAATAGGAAGCAAGCTTATTGCTGAATTCCTCAAATACATTTTAGTGAGACGGCGTGGGATTCGAAGCTAGAATCCCATGTTTCTTAGCCCTGGTGCACTGGTACTAAGCCAATGAACCTTGCATGTAATGCTATATTATCGTGCACAGATTCGCGTTACGTTATAACACTAGTCTAGACCCGGCGTAACACATACGTGTCATGCAAAATGTGAACGCACGATAAGAATGAATAAATGTCAACACTCACTATGTTCTGATTGAGTGTTTGCTCTATGAGCGACACGCACCGCCTGAACACCGGCTCGCAGTACGGCAAGAAGCCGGACTGCAGCGCCGTCGCCACTGACGATAGGCACTGGAAATAAACACGCATGTTTGATTTATTAATATTTCAACAATACTGCTGGCAAAATTTCTTTGATATTAAATTACATGTTTATGTTTAGATATTAAGCCATAGTCATACCTAATTTCGTTAAAACTGCTTTTTAATTTAGTCATGGAAATATAACAAATGGCTTCTTACATTATCCTAAACTTACTTGGTAATTAAATAACAGCTAAAAACAACATGGAAAGTATACATTTTCTTTTATATTATAATATGAACTAAATGCTTGACACCTTAATTTGTTCACAATATAAATACACATGTTTGTATAAACTAGGCCTCGTCTACAGACACTATAGCTCAATGCCACAGTAATTAAGGCTATCTTTTATTATCTCAAGTAAGCATAACTCACAGTAACATTGTGATCATAGATAAGAGTGCTCACCTCAAGTAATGGGAATAAGTCTTTATCTTCGTCTTTGAGTACGTTCCATTTGTTTATGAGAGGAGGCATCAGCAAGCTGATGTACTCGGGCTTGTTGAGGTGATGTCCGACCGAGTCCGCGAGCGTGCCGATCGCGTCGTACAGTATGAGCAGGTTCTTGTGCTGGTACTTGCTGAACGCGTACACGAGCGTCTGCAGGATGTAGCCGAGGTACGGCACGAGCTCCGTGCACGCCTCCTCCTCCAGCGTCGCGAACGCAGAACACGCCGCCTCTTGTACTCGCTTGTTGTTGTCCAGTACTCGTTTTAATAGCTGCAACGTTAAAACCAATATTCTATACTAGTTTGTGACTAGTATTTTAAGACTATTTTTCGACAAACAATTGATGCGTCATTGATATTTTGAACACCGTAAAAGCTTAATAAAACTTACAATTTGGCATACACAAGACTTTAGAAAGTACATACATGCACTAGCCATAAACTAACTATAGTCGTCAATTTCTGCGGACTCAATAACTAAAACGTACCTCTGTCATGACGGGTCGCAGATAGAGGTCATGGCTTTGCGACACGATCCAATGCGAGTACCGGGAGAGCGTCCAGCAGGTAATGGCGCGCACGAGCGCCTTGCGCTCCGCCATGCAACACACCAGGTACGGCACCAAGTCGGGCAGGTGCGGCACCATACCCGCCATACAGCCGTCTGCCACTGCCCCCAGCGCCAGGATGCCGCTCTCCTTAATGACCCAGTCATCGTGGAATAGCGTCTCCTTCAGGATGGGGAACAGCACAGGCAACAGGTCCGCGCCGAACACGTTGGCGAGCACGTCGAGAGCGGCGGCGCTGCACTTGCGGAGGTTCCAGTCGGAGAGCGAGCCGTCGTCGGCGTCGCCAGCTTCGGACTCGGAGTCGGAGTCGCCGCCGCCGGCCATTGCGCTATCGCCAGCGCCGGCGTTGTGGCGCAGCGAGTGCGAGCGCGGCTTGTGGAAGCGCGGGCGGATGTCGGAGTCGCGGTCGGGCTCGGCCTCGTCGGCGTCGTCATCGCGGTCGCCGCGCTGAAGGATCACGTCCATCTCCGAGTAGCGCATGCCGCGGACCAGCACCGGCAGCAGCGCCGGCAGTCGCGGGCCCAGCACCTGTCACACCCACCACCAAATATATTACGCACCGCACCTTCATCACCTCAACTTCCCCTTATACATAAAGTACATCATAGGAAAATAATCGCATAATGCTACAACTATTAAAAATATTAAAAATATTTTACCTATGACTATCTGTCTGTCAATCATCTAAGATTAGTGTGAACTTCACAGTTCTTGTATATTTAAGATTGCAAGTCATTTATAGTAATCTATTAAATAAATGAACTATAATGAAATTTAAATTATTGAGAGGACCTTGAAACTACTTCCTTAAGACATGATATATTGAATTCATTTGACTTGCATATAATAAAAACCTATCGCCTATATCTTAAAATAATAGTACCAAACAACTTTATATCACTGATCACATGTGGTGTAATCTGCTACTTGGTAAAATTTAACAACAAAATGTTGTATTCAATAGTGACAACAGATCAATGCAATTAAAATTAGTTGCCTCAAACCTTATCTAACACAAACTTCAATCATTTTAAACAAAATGATGATCCATTAAACACATTATATAAAACACTTGTAGACACTGTAAAAATAAAATGTGTTTGCAATTACCTCACGACAGACATTTTGGTCAGCAAGGGAGAGCCAAAACTCGCACGCCTCCAGAGCCACGCCTTCCTCAGCATCTTGTGTGCGCACCAACATATACTATATACAAACAGAACAACACTTCATATAGTCTATTTTGTTGATGTCAAATATTATTCTACTTATGTTATGGAAAAATGTTAAAGTTCATGACAATGTGGATTAGAGATGTTGCAGATATTCTCGTCTGTATCCGCAACTGCGGAAATTTCGCATTTATTTTGATATGTGTATTAATCAAAGTTATACTGTTAATATGCTCATTAAATAATTTTATGGGGTTGCTGAAGCGTTTTGTTTGTGCATTATGTTTGTTAGAAGTAACAAATTTCAAGCAACACCCAAATTTCCTTTATTTCTATCACAATTAGGTAACCCTTAAAAAATATCTGATATTCGCATCTGCTAAAATCTAAAGGTATGGATCGACAACATCCCCAGTATGAATATTGGAAGTAAAGTTGGATACAGCTGAATGCTTTCAGTACAAAGATAGGCTAAGTTATCAATTAAGTTATTTTTACTGTGGAAAAGCGCATGGTGAGATTTTTACTCTGGAACAGAACATGCACTCGCCCAGACTCACAAATGATAGCTAGTATCCAATAATTTTAAATTTTGCTATAGTAAAAAAGAGAAATTTCATTACCTCAATAATATTGGGGAGGTGAGGAATGAGTCTATCCAGTCTGACTTCCAATAGCAACACCAGTGCATGACAAACATTCTTCCGGACATCTGGGTCCTCGTCAGCTGCTAAGTGGAACAGGTTCTAAAAAAAATTTTTAGGCTTAAAACAATATTGTATGCAACTAAATTATAATACTAAAGTAATTCAAGTGGTGTAATCATGCAGTCTGGAGTGGGAAAAGATGCAAGTGGCACTCAGTTTTATTTAATCATACTATGAAATATCTAGTTTACAAAAATCATAGTGGTAGTAATAATATGTGATATAATGGTATTTCATACCATCAGTATGAAGATTTTTTTAATATTAATTGCTTTCTTTGACAAACATGGCACAAAAATTGCAATTTAAAATATCCCTTATCACTAACTCCATATATTTTATTTTTGTAAATGCAAATCAGTTCTAGAATGCTCTCTTACACATTAATAATGTTGCCGCTAGTCAAAGAGCACATACATTGTTAATAATTTTTTTTTTTTTATTACACAATATCTTACTGAAATCTTCCAAAATTTATTTGATGCATAATCTATTTGTGGTGCAAAGCTATGGTTGGTATAGTCAATTTATGTGAGACTGTAAAAACACTAGTTTTCTAGGTAAACAACAACAGGGCCCTTCCACTGTTGATTCTTTTCTGTGGCTACAATAACTGCCATACTAGGCCAAGCTAAAAATTCTCTATATAAATTTCCACATATCAAACACCATATTGGCAAAGTTGCAAACAAAAACCATTCTACTGATAAGACAAGTATAACATATAAACATTACATTATAATTACTTGTTTTTGTATTATCATATTATACTAATAAACACATATAAAATATTACCTCAATAAATGCATCAATGTGCATCATCAGGGCTAGAGTTCTGCCTGTAATGAAATAGTTGACGCATGCAATTGCATGACACCTGATTTTAGGTGATGAATGCCTGAAGAATTGCAGGAACTTTGGTATTAAAATATTCAATGGTCGGTTCAATGCATCACTGTCTAGGATCTCTGCGGTGTCTTCACATATTTTTTGTAGTGCTCCGAAAGCCCCCTAAAACACAAGTTTTTATTTTCACCATTTGTATTGTACAAATAATTAATTTCATGATACAAACAAATTGTTTAGCTAAATCAGCTAAACATATTCATGTAACTCAATAGGCTGCCATAAATAATGATTACCAAAAAATTCTTTATCCAAATATTGTATAAAATTATAATTTTGAAGTGAATATAATTTTGTTGTGAAATTCATATTATACAGTGTAAAATAAGCTGATTCTTTAAAAATATGTGTCCTTTTGATGAATCAGCATATTTTAGATTTATAAACTTTACAACAGATCAAAGTATTCCAAATAAAATGAAAACATTATAATTTTTCAGTATTCCATATAGTTTTACTAATGGCACATTATTGGAATATATCTTTTTCTCAGAGGCATTCTTTTCAAAGAATACAGAAATTATTGCAATTGGCAGAAGGCTATTTTAGGTTAGTTTAGTTTTGGTCAGTAACTTTTTAATTATGTTCAAAAAAAATATATTTATGTGCAAGGGTTGACTACTGCATTTGGGTTTTGGGATTGAATCCCGGGTTTGGGCAGATATTGGATTTTTCTACAAATATCAGCCGGGAGTCAGGAATTTGTTCCTGTTATAGCAGTGGCTTGCCTAGTTTTCATTTATAAGTATAATAAGTAACCTTGTAATTAACAATTAATATTCTATACTAATAATTTCATTTACATAAAAATATACAAACTTAGTGCTAATAGGTACAAGTAAGAAGTAATCACTCTATGGATCCAGAATTAAATTATTCAATTTAAAGTCTTGCTAAAAAGAACAAAGCAAGACAATCTACCCAAAACAAAACACTCATAGATTACATTGAAAAACAAACAGAGATAATAAAATCACTTTGTGCTTTAACTCCTTAGAACACCTTATAACAGTGGAGTTGATTGAATATAAAATATTTATCAAGAATGTGAACTGACCTCACAAACATTGTAGTCTTGAGAGTCAAGCATCTGGCACAGTGCAGGCAACAGTTCAGGCCATGAAGTGAGCTCTCCTTTGCTAGCTATAGTGGTTATGATAATGCCCACAGTGGCGCGAATCAGTGGCGAGGGATCGCCTACCGCAGACAAACATTCCCGTTTTATAAACTCAGCCACTTCAGGCAAGAAATTGTTGTAGTGGGCCTTCACATTGTTTTTCAAAATCAATCCACTCAAAGACCTTGTGGGCTCCTCTTCGGTAACTAATTTTGTTAAAACGAAAATTAAATAGTTGTTGAAGTCCGGATATTTGTTCAACTCCTCCAATTTCTGAGATTACATTGTTAGGAAAATAAAGGTTGTCAATGACTGTCATGTCGGAAAAATCGATTTTATCGTAAGCGTCGAGACGAAACGCCAATCTTATAAATGAATCTAGCAACCAAAATATACGACAAATACATCGAAATTAGAAAAAGTAGAGAAAGAATTCTGCATGAACAAAAAATAAAGCGGTTAGAGTTATAAAAAATATCCACGCCGATAAGTGCATCGGTGAGAAAATTATGAAAAGGATACTTGTTGGACAGCTCTTTGTGTGGCTGTGTCTGGTGACTGTGATTCCTTAAGAAGCGTTAGAATTTGTCTTAGCCCTTCCTGTTCAGGTTTCCACTCCATTTTCATAATAATTTCACAAAACGGTTTTATTTCACTCGGTCCCGTAAAGATCAACCATGCCAAAATCTTCCGATTGCCAGGATAAAAAAACCTACACAATAAAAAAAATCGATTAATGTAATAGAGATGTACCACCATAGCTTTAAGTCGATTTTTTTTCTTCGTTTATTTATAATAAAATTGTTTTAAAATTTACAGTAGAATAAAGCAATACATTTTATTTAAATTGTGTTATTTCAAGATTCATTCTATAGGTTCGCATATTGTAATACCTATTATATTTTAACCATTTCTTGATAATTTATATTACTAGTTACTACCTACTAGGCGCCACAGACTACTATTATAGATGCTACGCATCTAGGCGCTACTGCAGGATCAACTTTGTTTTGACGTTTAAATTATAACCTATTTCTTAGCTTGATTATAATTTTCAACGTGATATTATAATTCCTAGAAATATTTCGTTTATATACATAGAAATACAAAATGCCAAAAATTAAAGCTGAGAAGAAATCTAGAATACACAATGAAATTGCGAAACAAGGTACCCATTTGCTGTTTATAAAATAAATTTTGAAACTGAATTATGTTAAATCAATCATAATATTGTATTAAAATAAGGTATCTTAATGGAAGTATTTAAAAATAGGCTGTAGTAATACTACGCTAAAGACTTAATATATTTTTTTACAGGCATACAATTTAATAAGGATTTTGGACAACATATATTAAAGAATCCACTAATAATTACATCTATGTTAGATAAGTCAGGATTGAGACCCACGGATGTAGCCCTCGAGATTGGTCCTGGTACTGGTAACATGACAGTCAAGCTATTAGACAGAGTTAAAAAAGTAATCGCTTGTGAAATTGATACAAGGTATGCGAGCAATATTGTATATTTATGTTAATTGATTATAAATTTGTATAAATGCAAAGTTATTTTTACCAATGACTGGGAATATTAAAAGTCAGGTTAATCAGCATGTTTTGTTACATTAAATTAAAGATGTTTAATAATAAAGAATAATTTTCCTAAATGATATTGTGCTTTTGTACAATTTGTGTTATAAATGGAATATTGTAAAGCAGTGGTATTTTAATAATATAATATATTTGTATAATTTCAGGCTGGTTGCAGAACTACAAAAGCGTGTCCAAGGAACTCCATATCAAGCAAAACTACAAATTCTAGTTGGGGATGTGTTAAAAACAGAATTACCATTTTTCGATATCTGTGTAGCAAATATTCCATACCAGATAAGTTCTCCATTGGTTTTCAAACTGCTGCTGCATAGGCCATTCTTTAGGTGTGCAGTACTCATGTTCCAAAAGGAATTTGCACAGAGATTAGTGGCCAAGCCAGGGGATAAACTGTATTGCAGGTTGTCAATAAATACCCAACTTCTGGCAAGAGTGGATATGTTAATGAAGGTAAGCATATAGCATGTCCTAGAATTTTATTACATCATATTGTATTTCCTAGACTTCACCTGCAACCTTCCATTTATTTATATTACTAAAGGCTTTCACAACTTCTGGTTAAATGCTACTTGTCAGATAAATGTATAAGTCAACCACATACAAAAGTCACACTCTAATCTACACTCCCAAGTAAATGGAAAAATGAGTACTATCTACAGAATAGTGCAGTACATGACTGCCTTGGTGGCATATTTCACAAAAAAATGTGAAACAGTCCTTTAATATATTATTATTATTGTATAAGCATTATTTTTGTTATAGGTTGGAAAAAATAACTTTAAACCCCCACCTAAAGTGGAATCAAGTGTAGTGCGGATAGAGCCAAGGAATCCACCGCCACCTATAAACTTTGTAGAGTGGGATGGTCTAACAAGGATAGCGTTTGTGAGGAAAAACAAAACATTATCAGCCACATTTAAACATGGAACAACAATGGCAGTTTTGGAGAAAAATTATAGAATTCACTGTTCATTACATAATAAGGTATGAGAATTTTAAATTCATTATAATATTCATTTATAACTCATAGTATATTAAAATATTGATGGATCAGAAAAAAAAATTAAACTATAATTATATCTAAATAAAACTGCCTATTCACAATCCCTAACAAAGGCTGCTGTTTGATGAGAATGCAAAATTATTTCATTTTATTTTTTCTTTTGTTACATTTTAAAGTGGGGCTTATTATTTTTATAACGGCACAGCAAAGTAATCCCACTGCACCTGATGTTATGTTATTGTTATCTAACAATTAATGGATTATATATAAATTTCTAGGAAATTGCAGAAGACTTTGACATTAAACAAAAAGTCCAAGATATATTGACAAATTGTGAAGCAACTGAAATGAGAGCAAGAACCATGGATGTTGATGACTTTATGAAGTTGTTACATGCATTTAACTCTGAAGGAATACATTTTGCTTGAATGTTTATTATATAACATGCCTTTTTTGTGAACTATGGAGATTTCATAGTAATATTTCTTAGAAGTCAATAATAAATAAATATTTGCAGATCACTGAAGTGAAATTCAAAACAAAGTTATCTCATAGTTTTCAATAACTATATTTAAAATAAAGAGACTAATATGTTAATGTTGTTTGTATTATTTATATGGTTGCTTTTTTGAATCCTCGGTCGGCATAATCAGCATCAATACAGCGTTCCGACTTGTATGGGAATCCAGGTTGACCAGGCAACACCATGGGTTTAGTCCTAATTGTTCTCCAACCACCTTTCTTAGTCCAGTCCTGGAAAATATAATGTAATTGTATACAATATACTTGAAGGTAAAATAGATCTCTGTGAACTTTTTTAGAAGGCTATAAAATTTTATGACATTATTGCCTGTTATTAGCCTGGTTCATGATTCTAAAAAGAAAGCATATATTCTAGAAAAGGTTAACTAGAAACTGTATATATTATATATAAGCACTACTATTCCAATAAGTTTATAGGTTTGTGTGAACAAAACAATTGCAATATACAAGATTGTATAGTATTAATTGCATAAGCAAGATCAATACATTATTGAAATAGCATCACACCACACATGACAATTTTACTTTTAGTGAATAATGATGGCTACCTATAATGTAATAAATATTGTACATTATATATACAGATATTTACATTACTGTATGTATATGTATACTCACATTGCCATTGTACATGAAATAGTAACGTGCACATACTGCTGCAAATCCGATCAAAGCAAATTTACCAGTAAGGTATCTACAGATACTGGCACGCTCCGCACCCTGGAAAAGACATACTTTCTCAAAGTTTGAAACCTAGCAAAAAAGTACTCTGATGTTTGTGATGCAACAATAGAAAAATTAACCATAATTAAAATAATAATTTACCAACTTACATTGCTAATTAGTAGCTTAAAGATATTTTTTTTTTCAAATATATATTGCTGTTATGTATTATGTTATGTGGAACTTTAGATTTAAAATTATACCAGCTGATTAGTCAGTGATTGGAATTATTTGCAAATATTTATTTCCATCAACAATAAACAGCTGATAAGTGGGGTTAGAATATTGTTATGTAACCTTACCAGAACTGGTGTAAGCTTCGCAAACAAAACATCTAAAGGTTTGCGGTAGAAACGGCGAATAGGATTGGTACGCTCTTTCCAATATTCTTCAACATGCACTGGCTCGTTTGCAGATAAGACTTGGTCCTTTAACCACTGCTTTCGCCATGCCCTTTCTACATCGGTCATGCCCAAACATCTTTCCCTTTCAGATGCTACACGGCCAGCAATGGCCATAGGCTTTACGCCCGCTGTTTGAGCCATTTTACATTTAACAACTCTGTCTAGCAAATGAATTTAGTGCCTCAGCACCTAAATTTTAAATTCCGAATAATAAATTTCGTATGAATGAATGATAACAACTGTCACTGTCAGTTTGTAATGCAACAGACTATAAATACAGCTGTTTATAAATGATCAATATATCATTCCAGATTGACATGACAATGTTTCTGGCAAAAAGGCGACATAGACAAATTAAAATATAAAAATAAATACGTCAATACGTCGCAAATGTCAAAAGGCTTTCTGCTATCTGAATGTTGAGATAAGTTTTTTCCATATTTTAATTAACGTATCATATTTTTAATTGTGTTGTGTTCGTCCTTTCAAACGGTGAACATTAAAGAAAAGAAAAATGCCTCGTTTTCACAAGGTAGAGATTAACAAAACCGAATGGAATGTGCCGGAAAGATATCAGATGCTCACACCAGTGGGCTCCGGTGCTTACGGTCAAGTTTGGTATGTATTTGATTCGGAAGCGCGGCAGGCAACATGCCAGTGTTTATTAATAAGCATAAAATGATTAATATTGTGTAGTCAGCCAGTTGATGCGATAAATTGTGAAGTAATATTGGAGCCAGGTACATTGCCCGTACGTGGGCGGAACAGGTTTAGTTGTGAGTCTATTATTACATTCACGGATTTACGTTTGTTTACAGTTCGGCCATAGACACTTTGCATAATATGAAAGTGGCCATTAAGAAATTAGCAAGACCATTTCAATCTGCTGTACATGCTAAGAGAACGTACCGCGAACTTCGGATGCTTAAACACATGAACCATGAAAATGTAATCGGTATGTATAATAGACAAGAATAATATGCTAAGTAAACACAATCTACTATGTGAAAAAAGGCAATACAATAAGGGTTAATGAAATTATGATAATGTGTGGTATCAATCTTTACTGATGAAAGCAGGGGCTATAATTATATGTAAATCTAAAACTCTTTTAATAGAAACCATGAATATGTTGGTAATAATTTCTAATATTAAATCAGTGCTATGCTGGTTTATAACTGATCATCCACTCACAGTTAGTAGTCAGGCAAATTAAATATTATCATGAAGACAAGTTTTGTACTATGACACTACAACTAACAATTAAAAGACATACAAACCTGTGACCACTTAAAGGAAAGTGCTGATGTTTATTTTTCATTCAAGTAAGGAACTAACTTATAAAAACCCAATTAAAAATACTTCAATTGCCTTGTTTTGTTTAATCTAAGCTGTTTAACATAATTTTATATCAAGTTATGTAAGTTTGTTAAAATATCTTGCATATTTTATGTACACATAAGACACACATTACATTTTAAACTTGTAAAAGTGGAGTAATGGATTACAACATAATGTATTGATTACTCACTATGCATTTTATAATATTTTCCTCCTTCAAACATTAGGTTTAAATAAACCAAAATATACCTAGTTTGCAGTATATTGAGAGTCCTTGTTTGAACATACCTTTACCCATTTATGCACTTAAGTGGACAATCAAATTTTTATAATAAAAATAACTTCAATACATTTTTTTCAAGGGTTGGGAGTTTCTAAAGTGTTTACCTAAAAGTTTGTGTGTTTGTATAAGTCATCTCTTGCCAGGTTAACAAACAAAGTGTTAAATACTTCTTTAATTTTGATAATTTAGCAGTATATTTGTAATATGTAGGAAAAAGTGTTATATGGCACTGAAGCCATATTACTGCTGAATAAGGGAAGGTGGAATAAGGTAATTTGGATCAAACACTGACAATATGACCAAGCTATTTAAATAGAGATAAAATCAAACATCACATGCTCAAATACCTTGCTTCACAATAAAAAACAGATAAAGTTAATAGCAATGAATTATTTCCTCACAGGGTTATTGGATGTGTTTAGTCCAGAGAAGACATTAGAAGATTTTCAACAAGTCTATTTAGTGACCCACTTGATGGGTGCCGATTTGAACAATATTGTACGCACTCAGAGACTTTCCGATGATCATGTCCAGTTCTTGGTTTATCAGATTTTACGTGGGCTTAAATACATACATTCTGCTGGAATTATTCACAGGGTGAGTGATAATTTTTTAAAAAATATAGAAATAAAACTAAGTTTAGTTACATCTCTCAGAGATGAAAATTACAATAATATTATACTCAAGTAGAACAAAGATTGTATGCTGAATAATTTTTATCAGTGTGATAAATTTTCTTAAAGTAATGAGCTTTTCAAAACTTCTAGAATGCATGTTTTCAGTGAGGTATAAAATAGGTGTTGATACCTACATTTATCGATTTATTTACATTAACATAATCTATTAATATTGTAGGATCTAAAACCTTCTAACATAGCTGTCAATGAAGATTGTGAGTTGAAAATATTAGATTTTGGCTTAGCCAGACCAACCGAAACAGAAATGACTGGTTATGTTGCAACAAGGTATGTGCATGAACTTCTATGAGATAAAAATATTACAAAGAATATAAATCATATGAAGAAAATTTATCTGGAGCAAATAAGGATATTAGTTAAAAATATATAAGATTATAGAAGTAGCAGTTAATTATAAGAATTAATTGATACTTTTTTTTTATTTAATCTTAAATTTTGTTGGTCTCAGAAATCAATCTACTTTCTTGGTCATGTATGCAATGAATATTAAGTACTAAATGTTTTTAGTTATTTTTAAAATACCATGAAACAAAACAGTACTGATACATCTAACTTATTTTACTATATCATATTTATCAATTGGTTGTAGATGGTATAGAGCTCCAGAGATCATGCTCAATTGGATGCATTACAACCAGACTGTAGACATCTGGTCAGTGGGTTGTATCATGGCAGAGTTACTGACAGGCAGGACCCTGTTCCCTGGTACAGACCGTATCCTTTTAAAATACATATTTATATACATGGTGTTTGGTAGGTTATATATTATACATAGTACATATATTTGTCATGCTACAAGCAATTGTATTTTGTTGTGTTTAATTAGACTCATTTAGATGTGTGTAGATAGAGCGTTAGTAGTGTAAGGTAGGTGTTACACTAGCGATTTGGTCGCGCGGATAAAGCTTCGATATTTTTTCGTCAAAACATCAATCCGTGCGTCTAATTCGCCAGAAATAAATGTCGTGAAGTTTTTGATAAGGCAATATTTTATAATATAATAGCAGACATGCTTGTGCTCAACCTCATACTATATTATACGTTTTATACAGGATGTAAGGAACACACTCCAGAAAGCTCATATTGAACCCTGTGTCCCTAAGCAGCATTTGATTTTGTTATTCGCTTTTGTGGCAGTATTTAGAATGCAATATTAAGACAATTGTTATTATTATGTCCCCAATTAGTTACACTACCGTCAGTCTTAGTTTTCAAGAGTGTTTCCTTACCATCCTGTATAGTAATAATATATTGTGATAAAGGTATAGAAAGTGTGTGGCTTAGCTTGTAGTTAATATACTGTTAAGTGGTTTCAAACCTTAATGCACAAGACAGATATTCATCAGTTGAACTTGATCATGGAGGTACTTGGGACGCCCAGTCACGAGTTCATGCAGAAAATTTCCTCTGAGTCTGTAAGTAGATTTACATTTGATGTCCACACGATGCTGAGAGGGTATATCTGTAATATAGTATATATGTCTGGAGGAGCGAGCCTCGGCAATAACCTAGCTTCGCGTTAACCAGCTTATCAAATGTTAATGTTTGTCTTCTGTGTATCCGCTTGTCCGTTTGGTGCTTGTGTAACCTTAACCCTTGTGCGTTCAGATATTGATCACCTTACGAGGATATTGTTTTTGTGCGGAAACCCCGAACAGGAGACTATTGACAAAATTATAAGTGAAGAGGTAAGAGCACTAATGAAGTAACCAATACACAGTACACAGTTAGGAACTCAACTAAGTGCAAGCTTTTATCTCATAATGAATTTAGCACATTTAACATATTTTGAAATAACAATAACGAAGCTGAAGTTAACATCATAGATATATAGAAAACTATATAAAATTTTTAAAAAATCTAATGATACTCTAAAAGTAATATATATTATGTTCTAGAAATCATTTTGTTGATAAAGATTAATTGTACTTGGAAATCATTAGGTCCCCTGTTAATTGTGAATGTGTCGCATAAATTGTCCGTGTGTTCCAGTTTCAATTGAAGAATGTTTTAATAGAATGGTTGCATTAATTTTTCATACATGCAAATAACATTGTACAGTTGTGCACAATGTACGAACGCTATAAATTGTCATGTAAATGAGAGGTTGTTACGTCGCGTGTTTGTCTTGTTGTGTGCCGTGCTTGTGAGAAAAATGTTCGTTCTGTGAATGCGTCTGAGTACACCATAACGCATCATGTGATTCACATTGGGTGCCAATTTACTATGTTTTTATAATGTTGAACCGTTTGAAGGAGGTTCGTGATTACGACATGATGTCATAATAAATGTTAGCAAGTACGATGATTTTGCATTTTAGCGCTTTGTGGACTAGTTTGCTAATGGTAAGAACATTATGGTGTGAATGTACGAGTGTTCGTTAGAGTCTACATATCAATGAGGCGTTAATACTGCACGATTTACAAAAAATAACGTGACGATACTAGTCCGTATTTAGGTTTTCACACGTCTCGTTTCTCCGACCTATTTATCACTCTATTCTTTCAATTTCTTGGCAAAATGTTGGCTTGGGTAATTGCGTATAAAAGCTATTTCAGTTTGCATTTGGTTATTGAGGTTTTGTTAGGCTTGTAGTAATGTGATCGGGTTGCAGGCGCGGAATTACATACAGTCATTGCCGACGCTAAGGAGGCGCGACTTCCGCGAGGTGTTCCGCGGCGCCAACCCGCTCGCCGTCAACCTGCTCGAGCTCATGCTGGAGCTGGATGCTGACAAGTGAGTAAAGTGATATGTCTCACCACATTATACTTAGTCTTCCGTCTATACAAAGCGTTAAGTTACTCCTATAGTTATTTGTATTTAATAGACTGACTTGAATGACTTTTCCTGAAATAAAAGTCATGCTATGTACTTTTCAGGGATAAAAGCATATCAAATCCATTCAGCCGTTACTACAACTTCTTTAACAAACATTCAAATATCGTCAAACTTCAGCATTTATAATATAAGTAAGATAATGACGCAGAGAATTGATAAAATTATTAAGCGAAGATTCTTTGTATGCGGTACATTTTATTACACTATTTTAAATTAAGATTTTATGGATGCAATTACCTAGTTTGAACAAACAGTTCAAGTCTGCGTCATACAGGTAATCATCAGGGTAAATGAGATGAATCGGAGTTTCCCTACCTACTGGTTTCCTTGCACTCAATTCATTTACAAATAATTTTGTATTTTCATTATAATATGTATTATGTAAGTATGTTTATTTCATTTTGTACCTCAAAAATCCATAGTTACGTCATAATTAACCACGGCTCTAAAAATAAATACGGAATCTCAGTAGGTCTTTTGAATATATATTTTTATAATTGTATTTAAACAAGACAATGAATTTAAGAATATTAAATTGTTCACGAATGACACACCCGTGCACCATATCACGTCTCAAACCGATAAACGCTTTTGTCTAAAGAAGACATAGCGAACATAGCACACTACACATATTTCTGATGCTGACCTACCGATGCGACTTCGACAAACTTCTTTCCCGTCATATCGTGTTATCACGCTGGTCCATTTTATATTCAAATGTTGCTAGTCTCATGTAACATCAGTATTACTTATTATATTATGAGTAGTTATTCAGTATGCTAGTTGACAATATAGTTAGTCAAAAAAGTAACTACATTCCGTGGGTACTTATATATTTAATGTTCGATAAGCATATCTTATGTTGTTATTTATTTTGCGCATCTAGCCTTTCATCCGTCGGAATAATGATAAGGTTTATCATAACAAAAAATACCTATGTATTTATAAATTCGCATGTATGTAGATATATATAGATGCACTAAACCCGGAGCTGCTGTGTAGTATCATGTCCTGATAGAAGATAATATCTATAACGTCTGATATCATTAACGAGTTACTATTATCCAAAGAATTCGTAACAACGCGACGGTGTTATTTTCAAAGTTAACGCGGAGTAAGACAGTTGTCAACAATAGCTTGCTAAAAAGTGACAACAATAGCTTGTTAAAAAGTGACGATAATAGCTTGCTAAAAAGTTCTGTAATTTGTTATGTTAAATCGTAGTTTGCCATAATTAGCGAGTCAGGATCAAAAGTTACCGATTAGGGTTCTGTAAGACAATGAAACCCTTTTGATTTAGGATAACTTGTATAAAAACAAATTTGAATTCCATTTTGTCACTAGTTTACCGCTTAATGCATATATGCAAAAGTATGAGGCCATAAAGGAAAACAATAGCATGATAACGCGGTAAATCGTTTAATACGAAAAAATATGTTCTTGTGTTGGTAGATATTTTTCACGTGGGTACGCGATTCTATGAACCTTATCAAATATGCTCGGAATGATAAGGGGAGCGGCGGTAATTAGTTTGTGAATGCCGTGGACATGAAGCCCGGTCACTGAAGCATCACAACGATAGTTCTGCTGGATGAGCTGATAAAGAAAACCAACCCTCGAAGCTTCGTAATGTTATACCTATTTCCCTATATTATAACTGTTTTACTGGTGAATTAACCGCAAGAAAATTGGTATTGATTTATGAGGTACGAACGTCTGCTCAGGGCGATCGCTGGGAGGGGACATAGATACCATCGATTAGGCGATAAGTAATAGAATCATGTATTGTCTATGACAGACGCATCACGGCGGAACAAGCGCTCGCGCACGAGTACTTGGCGCAGTACGCGGACCCTACCGACGAGCCGGTGTCGGCGCCCTACGACCAGAGCTTCGAGGACATGGAGCTACCAGTCGACAAATGGAAAGGTAACTTCGTGTTGTATCATAAATACCAGTCACGTGTTATAAATAAAAATAAAATAAAAAAATAAAATACTTTATTTATCACGTAGGCGAACAAAGTTGCACTTATGATACGTCAAAACAAAGAATAAGAATAATTATTATTTCTAAACAACTATTAAAATCACTTATATAACTATGGAGATTTTAAATTAGGGATAAAGTTTATACAAAAGACTAGGTACAAACCGAAGTAACCAGCTCGGGCTGGCAAGTAGGGGGAAATAGAAGGGTAACGCGTCGCGATCCTCACCGGTGAGGACATGAGCCCTAGCCTAGCTAACCTACCAGCCTTTCACTAGCTACCTAAGTGATGACTACCCGAAGAAGAAAGGCAGAAAGAAACTCCGGGCTTTCTTTTTGTCATCAATTGTTCAGTACTTCTTTTGTATTTTTTCCAAGTCTTTCTTGTACATAGTCACAATAGTTATATAAGCTAATGCACGCACATCACCGTTAACATGGGATAAGATGAAATCCAATCGACTAAACCTGGAGCGGCATAAAATAAAATTAGCGATAGCAAATAAAAGAGAACATAGATTCATACTTAAATAACGGCGTACAGCGTGCATTCGCCTACATTTACAATCATAGTTTTCAATCATGAGAAAAGAAAAAAAATAGTGATATTGAACAGGCAAACACAACATGATCGGGTGGTCGTCTTTCAAAAATTACATTTCATTAAGATATGATATGATTATGTCAAATTAGAACTATAGAAATGTCATTATTATAAAAAAAAAAGCATGTGAGACATGTAACAAAGACATTTTAGGCAGTTAATTAATTACTAATGTGTGCTAACATGGTGGGTCATTGTGTGCAGGACAAACTTTCCAAACCGTCTTATCATTAAGGTAATCAGATACAGTATAGTATCCTTTACACATTAATTCACGCTTAACATAACACTTGAATTTTTGTTCGGTCAAATTGGTAACTTCGAAGGGAAGTTTATTATAGAACTTAATGCTATTAACTAAGAAAGATTTATTGGTTTTACAGAGCCTATGATTAGGGACAACCAATTTATTTTTATTTCTGGTATTTAGACTATGCAAGTCACTGTTTTTAATAAAAGTACTAAGGTTTTTACGTACGTACATTATATTCTGAAAAATATATTCGGCCGGCAAAGTCAGTATATTCACCTCCTTAAACATTTGCCTAAGGGAATCATGAGAGCGAAGGTTGTAAATAGCTCTAATCGCTCGTTTCTGCAAGATAAAAATGGTCTGCAGATCTGCAGCAGAGCCCCACAGAAGAATACAATAGGACATAATGCTGTGGAAGTATGCAAAATACACTAGCCTTGCCGTAGCCACGTCAGTTAATTGTCTATCTTCCCTAATAGCAAACACGGCAGAGCTCAGTTTACTAGAATTTTTTTGAATATGGGGGCCCCATTGCAATTTACTATCGATTGAAACCCCGAGGAAGACCGTTGAGGGAACTAATTCTAATTTATCCCCATCTAAATCAATATTTAGTTCCTTTTTTTTATTCAGTAACGAAAATCTGACACATTTCGTTTTTGCGGCATTTAAAAGTAAATTATTAGAAGAGAACCAGTCAGAAATCAAACTAAGTACTTTATGTGGCTCACCGAGATTCTCATCCCTTCTATTTAACTTAAAAATAATCGAAGTGTCGTCAGCGAACAATACTACATCTGCCATATTATCAACCATGTAAGGCAGGTCATTTATGTAAACTAAGAATAATGCTGTAATTATAATGTATGGCCGGTGATCAGCAGTTACCAGCATATAATTGTAATTATATGCTGGTAACTGCTGATCACCGGCCTCCTCTACTTCTGAGGTTTTAGGATTTAGTCCAGTACGCTGACCTAGTGTGGGTTCGCATTATACTCACGACTTCATATACATTCGAAATTCTTATTGGCAAATTCCCCGGTGGTACTTCAATGAAAATCGCAATAATTGATAATCAAAACATACATTGCTTCGAAAAGTCAGAGCTGCGTGTCTTGGGTCTCAAATATGACACATCCGTCTTTACTCTTTATAGACCATTCCGAACTAACCTGTCATGTCATACAATATCATTTAGAATCAGCTAGAAATTTGTTGGGTTTTAATCGTGGGCCACGAGTCGCGGTTATGTGTTACCAAAACATAGCCCATGATTAACAAATATATATTTTAAAATAAATGTGTCTATTTATGCCTCCAAGTTGTGTGCTGTTAAGGTGTTCCGGCTTGAAGGACCATAAAGCCAGAAAATATTAAGTGTTATGAGACTTACCTAATATTCTAAGTCTTAGTCGTTATATGTAGTTAGGTCCCAAGGTCAATTTAAAGCTCTGGGTATTAATGCTACCGTTTGTACCCACAATGATGAATGATGATATGAAACGACACGTTTGTCCAAACGTGTATAAACGTGTCGTTTCATCATCGTTGTTATCATCTATTAAGGAAGCGACGTACTCGTCTCGATCAATCATAAAAATAAAATAGTATAGTTTTACTTGCATACCATTTGGATTACTAAACATCTACTTATTTGCAAAAGCGGCGATAGCCTAGTTGGGTGTGGAACGGACTGCCGAGACGAATGTCCGCAGGTTCAAACCCCAGGGGCACACACCTCTGACTTTTCTAAAATCATGTGTGTATTCTTTGTGAATTTATCGTTCGCTTTAACGGTGAAGGAAAGCATCGTGAGGAAACCTGCATATCTGAGAAGAACTCTGATGGAATTTCGAAGGTGTGTGAAGTCTACCAATCCGCACTAGGCCAGCGTGGTGGACTAAGGCCTAATCCTTCTCAGTAGTAGAGGAGGCCCGTGCTCAGCAGTGGGCAAGTATATAATACAGGGCTGATATTATTATTATATTGTTATACTTATTTGCAGAGTTGGTGTGGAATGAAGTGGTAGAGTTCAAGCCTCACCCGCAGCATATGAACACAGTCGTCGAGGTGAACCCTTCCTAATTAACACAATTTAACAAGTATTACAAACCCGGCACATAGTATCCATACGTATGAAAGGCCAGTGTCTTAATAAATATAATTAATACTTTGTTTAAACTATTTTACTGTACGTACATGTTCTTGTCCTAAAGTGTATCTGCAGGCAGGTTTATTTTTATGAAATATTGAGAATATATTTTTTTTTGGGTAGTTTCGGACCCACTGTTGACTCAATCAACACAACAAATATCTTGATGTTACTGCTTATACTACACCGCATACTAAAATTATTATGCACAATTATTAGTATGTGGGTCAAATATGACCCATGTAATGTTTAGGGGTCACAAAGACCTGTCCTGTACGAATGGTCGTAATTAAAGTAGTCTAGGAGTGAAATGATAATATTCTTGAAACTAGTCTACAAGTTATCGTAAGTAACTGTTTCGAAGCAATATCTAAACTAACTGTTTGAAGCATTTATATGCTTACTTACACCAGTATTTTTAAGGGCGGGTCCAAATTTTCATAATTCATGTCAATTCATTATATAACTAGTATCGCCTTTTTCGACGGATTATTATAGAAAATTAATTAATGTTAGATTCAGAAGTAATGAATGTGAGTAAATATAATAATAGTATGCATACCGTTGTATTATGTTGTAGTGCCTTTCAATACTACTAACCACGGCTGATCTCAACTAACGATCCTAACTGCTACCTTTGGATTGCCGGTGAACACAGACCAATCGGAATACAGATTTTTTATACTTCCAAATAATTTATTTTGATTGGTTTATATTTACCATTGATCAGCAGTTGTGATCGTTTGTGGAAATCTCCCGTTAGATTGTTTCTTGTAAACAATTATACGAAAGCAATTCAGTCTTCCACTACACCTATTTTACAATTGAAAGTACAAATTCAAGATACGAATAAAGTAACAAATGGATCCGCCCAATTACAGCACATAACTATATATGAGATATGTCTACAAATTGGCTTTATATGCTGGTGCTAACAAATTCTATGCTAATACGAATAAGGTTTTATGTATAAATTATGCAGTAATAGTTTAAACTGAAAGGTGATACCCGAACTCTGTTCGTTTTGAATGCTTAAAAGTAACAATGGCCTACTGCAATTTTGAATTATGGAATTATTTTTTTATCAAACATAAAAATTATAAAAAAAAATGTGTTGCTAATGTTAAAAAAGGATAAAAATTAAATATTGTAACGACTAAACTGTAGCTTATCATAAGGAAATGTGTGCACAGATCCTTTCAGGTTATGTTATTACTAGTTAAGTATTCACTGGCGTTGCAATATGATTGTGAGCGTGTCGGATGTACAACGATGGCGTGGTTTATTTAGCGTAAGACTTGACTAGCCGTCCATGTGACGTTCATTGCTCAGCCCTATGTATGTTCACGGAGTGAGAGTGCTTTCAAATATATCTACGTAATATATAAATAACACTTATATCTGGTTTCACATTGCCAAATCAGCGACCAAACGGTGGAGCTATTGAGTTTTAAAAATAGAACTTTATATTATGTGTACTTACGTCGATTAACTAAAGCTCGCATGTATACGGTTCACACTGATGCCATCTTACACAGTATTTTAAGTGTTTCATAATATTATAATTGTAGGGATAGATAAATATACAAACTGTGAGAGAAATATAAATCATTTATTAGTTACAGTCCCAACATAAACAAAAATAATGAACCTAAGTAACAAATAATATTAAAAAATAAAAATGGCTTGTCGCGGTTGTGGTGATCACTCAGCATAAGGTGATGTAGTTCAAACCACAACTAAAATTCATAGTTTATTTTATTCCTGTTGATGCGTGAGCATTGCGTTGCCATGTCAGAAACAACACACGCGCGACATGTGAATGCGTTGTACGTGCCAGCTTTAGATTATCGACCTATATGTCTGTAACGTACTGTGGTGTATATTTTTCCACAAACAAGATGCTAAACGTAGTTATGTCAATTATTTCTAAAGATTTTGATAAAAATATCTCTAAATCTGTAAATAATCGCTAAGATGTTCGAATTTTGAAAATATGTATACGCAAAAGCCAAGCAATTTTAAGCTGTCGTATTTGTGGATCCCTTGATATAACTACGTCCAGTTGCAGTTTACATTCGGGATATGATTACAGGTTCTCATAATACATTTACATAATATAACAAATTTCATGGTAATACACTAGCAGTAGTTTTTGTGGTCACACTAACATACAGTTGTCTACAAAAGTATTATGGCAAGTTTCTGGAACTTTCTGTTGTACAATCATATGCTTTCCACGATGTGAAAACTAGCCGATATATAAATGTAAATAACACGAAGTGTCAATGTGCAATATATATTAATAAATGGATTATTTCCACAGTTACATTTATTTAATGCTTAGATATATTTATTCACAAAATTCTGTGCATAAGCTTGAATTATAAATTAAACGCATAAGATGTATTTTAAAATTTAAAATGCACCTGGCATTTTTGAAACAGACTACGAGTCTTTTGCACCCTAGAATCTTAGGGCCATATTTTAAATCAATCTCATATTTGACTAACAACTCAAGTTGACATTTAATGTTAAACTATTTAAAAATAAAAACGAAGCTTAAGATGTCATTTACGAGCTTGTTCTCAACTGAGTCAGCGATATATAATAAATAAAACTGAGCTGTCAAAATCTGTCATATGCTGTGACTCAAGATCTCATTAGAGACGTTGATATCTGTTTATTAAAAAACACGATCTTGAGATGCTGATTTTAACTTGACCGCGTGTCAGCTGATATCAGATCACTTCAGAGCGAAACTTGAGTTGCATCTTACTATATCGCCCTTAGGAGAGTATTTTTTATTGATTTTTACTTGGAGCAAAACTATGCAATGAGGGTGAACAATAATTTAAATAAAAATAAATAGCCTGTAAGTTATATATTAGATAATTCGTGTGTATTTCTGTGTTTTACATTGTTTTTTACGATACTAGAATGGAGTAAAAAAACATTTACGTATATGTATATTACAATTACAGTTTTCGCAGAAAATCGACAATTTTTTTGTAATCCATATGCATTTTAATACCAAGTCGTGAATTGTATATTTATTTTTAAATAATGTTTAGATAATGCATAAAATCAACAGATCAGTTCAATAGATTGACTAGCAAAGTTCTCCAAATCTGTTTTCTTATGGATGTCTTGATAAAAAACAACATTATATGGTAATTATATTGCCGTGAGAAAGCGCTCTTAGTGTAGGAAAGTATAATGTGTTGGTGCGGACTTGAATGTTGACTTAGCTTACATACAATAACACTGGTTGCCATTTTGTCTTCGTAATGTAAGCAAGTAATACCAATAAGTGATTTATTTGGATGTACAATAATGTATTATTGTTGAGTTGTAAGAGTTTAGACTTTGAGTAAAGATATAGTTTAAATAACGACTTTTATTTTTTTATCCTTACCCTGTAATACCCTATACAATACGTACAGTCAGCCCAATAGTTGTTGAACTTACTGAACAAATTAAAAAATGCGTAAATTTCTTGCCCTTACAATTAACTCTTTATCTTCGCTGAAATAAACTACAAAGGGTTTACTTTATTTTAGTAAAATTAATATTTTTATTCAACTTACATGTTTCTGTCTATAGGTGATTTCAAGATTTGGATATGTTGAGCAACTTTAGTGGCTGACTGTACTTACTGGATTGACCATGAATGTGTTACCATATGAAATTTGGGAGGATTTTAGAGAGACTGTCAATTGTGACATTTTTGACGTTGCGTTGTAACCAATGATAAAAGAAGTATAGAGGATGGGTAATATGGTCACGTGACATGCGGCACATTTCATGAACAAAATGGTGCCGACTCCGCCCCTTACAATAGTGATCTGCTAGTACCGAAAATTTTGTATCGACATCGAAGAATTAAGAGAGACAAACAAGCCCCAAAAAGATCAAATACGAAAGGGGTTAGGAACTACCATAATATAAATATAACAAATCATAATGTAAACAAACAAACTGAAACTGATTTATAAGTAACAATTGTTAAACAAAGCAGTACCTGTTGTGACAAACATCCAGTTGTGTTTGATCTATATTTGTATGTTGCACTATTCCTTGCTAAAAATTTAAGTTACAGATTAAGATATTTATTTAATACATGATAAATGGAATAAGATAGCGTAGCCAGCAATTATTTGGTTGGTTTTATTTTATTTTATTATTATGCTCTTTGATCGAGAAACATAACTATGGTTCAGCAAACTAAAATCAATGACCGTAAAATGGTGGTTAAGATAATCAATTATAATAATTATTTGCAATAACAACAATATGATTATGTATCTATTTCCGTGCATGCAAAGGTTGCTCGAAACATAAAACCGCCAATTGTAAAAATATATCTTACATTTCATCTTTATGTTGTTTCTTTTATGTTTATCTATTCTTTTATGTAACAATTCTAATTTTATTCATAGCAATATATTAAAGTAATATTACTACTTATTAGGTGAAGTATAATAATCATTACTATTTTACTTATCGCGAATATTGTTGGAAAACAGTTATCTTTACTCGCGTTAATTAAACGTGTGGTTTATGCATATCTTCTCAAAATGTAAAGAAATATGTATTTGGTGTAGGATTCCAATCACGTCGCTCAATATTCTCAATTCATTTTGCCTTGGTTTTTAAATTTTTTGGTTATCTTAAAAAATATTCTAATTTCACTTAGTTTGTCCTTCTGAATAATACAATATTGATGTGTGCTCTAACATTCTTTCAAAGACAAAAACCGTAACTGATAAACGGGCGTCTGTTAAAATATCGATATCAATAATTTCTAAACAAATCCACCCACCCATCCCTAAGCTCGTGTGTAAACAAACATAATGATTTTAATGTGTATAAATCACGCCTAAAAGGGTCCAAAGCTTAACAAACCAGATCCACATATCATTTTAATCGATAAAAACACATCCAAAAAGTAATTATACAAAGATATTTGCTAATTTTCGGTAAAAACAGTTACTAACCTATGAAAATATATTTCGGGGTCTTTCTTGCGTGAATTCGATTTGCATCCTTTCACACAACACTAAGTCATTTTCGAAACTTAACAAATACACTAATAAACACACTGAACAATTGAGAATATGATTATATTACTTTAAATTCAATATTTATGAAGATTTGTTTACATCGTCTGACACTACATGTACTTGCCGACTGGCCAGCATAAAATGGTGCCATATGCGAAGAAAGCAATTATTTTTGTCTTTTTGTTGCGTTCCAAATAAGCTTTGAGTAAAAGAGATAGACATATATATTGACAATTCTGCGTCGATTTCCCTAACATAAATATAACTTATTCATATAGCTAACTTTTGAGGCCTGTCCTCTTTATATTTAGTCATTGGTTGTAACATACTCAGAGCATACCTATTACACATATACGAAAACAAAATGCAAAGAATAAAATAAGAGTTTACGTGCGGAAATCTTTGATTATAATGTACTAGGTGACGCGTAAGCTGCCGCAAACGGCCCTAAAAAATCCTCCAAAATTTGTAGCTTTGTTTGTCAATCCGTCAGTATCACTTGAATCACTCAACTGTTACAAATTCACAAAAAAATTATGGTACAATCGGGTAGGGAAATATTAAAACACCAAAATCATCGTAATAAGCATTGTTATATATTTATTTTATTTTTTCTTGTGCATGGGTAGGTCAATTCTTATTTCAGTGTTATTACTTAATGATTATACGAATAAATCATATTAATGACGTCTTGCAATAATTATTTTTTTACCTATTCTTTTTGTAATATTTTGGGTTCAAAATTCCTACGGATGCCTTGATAGCAAATTGCTAGATAGATTTTTACAGCGAACCCGTTAGATTTGGAATAGACTTTTCATTGTTCTTTTTTATGAATATATTGTAAAAATAATAATTCATGTTAATTATATATATTTTATTAGAGGGGGCGAGCTACGTATTAAATAGCAGAACCTTGCCCCTCTCCAATACCCCAACGGTTAAAACACAATATTTGCAAATATGAACCCTAGTTTTATAAAACCGTTAATTAAAAAAAAATTTTACTCACTTTTTTTGTGTAAGAAAAAAATCTACATCCGGCATCGATAAAAACATGCACACATTTATAGTTTGACAACAGAAATTATGCAAGCTCGCTCACACATAGTGCGGTCCACGCACCACTCTTGTCGTACAGGGGCCTTATTCTCTATCCCGCACGTTATTTTGACAGTGCGTAACAAGCACTTAACACAACGCATCATGTTTAGGACTATAGAAATTTGGTTTACAGAATACCATTCCACGCACATTTCTCGAAGATAACATGACACGGCCGCGTTACGCGTTTACACTATCATACAGAATAAGGGCCCAGTTTTCCTTGCATTGCTCAATTTACACAAATATGTAAACAAAAGCGGGAACATAGACCAAGAACCCGAGCTAACGTCTTTGACTACGCCGATTGCAGCACCTCGTATTTTTAAGCACGTCATAGTAAAACATGTAAATGAAAAACAATATTCATATAATCATTTATTTCGGGTTACATTAATGCCTCGAGCAAATTCATAATTACATTGTGAATACATCAGATTGATCTGTATTTTACAAAATATACAAACGCAATGTTGCCCTATTTCCGATCACACCGCCCTCTACACTCACAAGTCGACGTCAATCGTCGAATCGGCACACGAGTTAAAAACCAACATCAAATCGCAAATCAGATGTTTCAAACCATTAAATTTAGGCCTATTTATTTTAAAAGCATTATTTAAATTCATTGCAATTATATCAAGTCTAAAACAGAAATGGCTCGTCTGTATCTCTAAATAATATACCCGTATATAACGTCACATACACATTGTCAACATAGTGTTGTATCTCTTCAAGTACCGCGAGCGATCCGGCCCCGCTTCCTACAATCTGAAAGGTTACTGTGATGTGTAATATTGCAATGAAATTAATAATTATAATTAAAAAGTAAATGCTATCAATTAACTAAATCTGGGTTTAGTTACAAGCAAGAGCTTGTACAGACTCGCATTTTATATTTACAAACCATAAGTTATACAAGCATATTGGGCGAGTTGCTACATTTATATTCAGTAGTGGATATAAATGTTTCATCATATCCTTTAAAATTTTACAACAAAAACACCGTAACGACTACACGAGTGACGTTACAACATAAAAATTATAAATACAAACTAGAAGGGAGTCTTTATATTGAGAGCATCATTATATTAACGAAATAAATATACAATCATCATCTTAGTCCGTTTATAATACACGAAATGCTCTCGTCGAATTGATATATACATATTTCATACGCTACTCATCGGAAGGTTCGCCACAGAACCGTTTACAAAATAATACGTTCCAAACATATCGGCCGACCTTCATCATTAAATAATAATTTATCACAATATTTGATAGTATCGTAAGGTGTATACTGTATAGGATTACGAGACAGTATGCGCCTTCTGCACGGTGAGGTTGAGCGGCAGGTTGTCGTCCGAGTCCGACGACGAGTCGCGCGGGCGCCGCGACGCGCTCGAGCGCCCCGACTCGTTCCACTCGTCCTCCGAGCGCGCGCGCGCCCACGCGCCCGCGGCCGGCGCGCCGCACATCACGTTCACCACGCTGCGCAGGCGCCGCCCCGACCGCGCCTGTCGCACGTCGCGCCGGCGCCGCCGCGTGCCGGACCCGCTGGGACCGGCCTGTGCGCTCGCCTCGTAGTCCACCGCCCGCTCCGGACTCCGGGCTCGCGCCGGTGCCGATTCCTCCCTTCGTTTTGACGACTTCACACCTTTGCCCGTGTGCGATTTTCGTTTATTCCGCCTCTCTCGGTCGACGCGATCTTCGGAGACAACCTTCTCGACGCGACGATTTCTCGACGGCCGCCTGTCACTGCGCTTGCGCTCACGCCGCGGGACCGGTGCGTCTCGACTGATTCTCTTCTTTGTTTTCCTGCGCGCAAACCTTGTACATCGCTCATCGGAGTCAGAAGTGTCGGAGAAGTGTTCGGTAGAATGGTTGGAAGAACTCGAATGGAACGCGGTAGCGGGGGAGCTGGAGTCGGCGCGCGGTGCGGGGGTCGCGGGCGACGCGGGCGAGGACGCCGGCGACGAGGCGCGCGTGGCGAGTGTGGGGGAGGGAGGGGACACGTGGGAGGCGCGCGAGGCACGCGACGAGCTGTGCGAGCGCGGGCGGCGGCGGCGGCGCGCGCAGGGCGGCCGGTAGGTGGTGTCGCTGTCGTCCGAGTCGTCACTGTCGGAGCGGTCTGCGCCGGGCTGCCGCTTCAGGATGAGCTTGACGAGGGGCGTGGTGCTGGTCTCGGCGGGCGCGGGGTTGGGTGGCGGCTCGGCGCGGCCCTCCTGCACCACCACGTCGCTGTCAGAGCCAAGCAGATCCACCACTTCGGGGGTCCGCTCCTGTGGCGGCTTGATGTATCCCACGACCATCACTTCGGAGGAGTCATCATCGGTGTCGGAATGCGAAATGGTCTCGATGGGGATGACGTTGTCGGCGGCGGGCGGCGGTACGCCGGACGGTCCGGCGGGCTGCTCGGCCGGCTCGGAGCTGGACACCATCACGATGTCTGAATCTACGCTCGCATCTGACTCGGAGCTGGAGATCACTTCGTTGACCATGGTCGATATTCGCGAGTCAGTGGTATACTGCACGTTGCGATCGTAGCCGGTCATGTCGTACGGAGTCGATGCGAAACAGTATAACTCATGAAGGAAATGTTCCGTGCGATCCCCGAAGTAGCGGCGCATCGCTTCTCGAAATTCCGGTGAGGTAATGTGATATTGTGGGAGCAGATCCATTACTCGGGCCATCACGTAAGATATGTGACCCACATTGTCGTTCAACAGGTACGAAAGCTCTCTGTTCAGCCAAGGGACGAGCCGGTGCATCTGTGTGTCATTGTACCTGCCACAACAGAAAGGCCTTTTAAACAGCGAAGATACTACTGTATAACTTTGTTGTTTAGTATGGGTAAAATTTAATTACAAAAATAGAATTTGTCGTATATAGACAAATGAATTCATGCCCCTCTTAAATTTCCCATGCTTAGAGCAGATAATAATTCCGCTAATATTCAGTATGTTAGTAAAGTTGCAGTTGGTATACATTACCTGTAGAAGTCGGGCGTGGAGTCGCGGAAGCGGCCGGTGAAGTCTGGCAGCGGGCGCGCCCACAGGTTGTGTCGGTAGACGGTGCGGCGGAAGGAGGCGGGGGAGCGGCGGCGGCGCGGCGGCGGCAGCACGCCCGCCATCAGCGGGTAGTGCATCAGCAGCTGCTGGATCGCGATGGTCTCGTGCCGCGGCAGCGTGAACGTCGTGCTGCGCCACCGACAACTCCGTTACCATCCACATACAATGACCCAGTAAGTAACAACTAATCTAAATTATGTTCATGCCGTTTTGCATATTGCCGAAGGAACACTGGTGCTGATTATTATGTATAATTGGCATATTTTGAGATATCACAAATATTCATGTAATAAAATAAAATGCTTTAGGATTTTTAACAAACAGATATGTACATCTGGATATGCTAAGCACTCGGCCGAGTGCGAACTGCGAATAAAATAGTGAAAACCAATTAATATGGTTAACAATATTACATAATAATTATGTTTATAAGAATTTGTATGTTCTTATAAATTATGTTTATAAGAACATACAAATTCTTTAAGTTGAATTATTTATTTTGTAGTTTGGTTGAATGCCCATTGGTTAGAGCCATAAAATACCAAATATACTTAAATTTATAAATTAACATTTTTAAGTATTTTGAATGGAATATATCATCGTACGTTTCCAAACATCGTGAGGAAACCGAAATAACTAAGAATGTCCAAAAATAATTTCGAAGGTACGCGAAGTCAGCCAAGCTGCACTAGTTCATCGTGGAGGACTAAGACCTACAACCCTCTCAGTAATGATGAAGCCCGACCACAGCAGTGGATAATATATTATTGTTAGGTAAATTTGTAAAAAATATGGTGCACTTTTGTTACATGATTACATCAATAACGTAACATCGACTAAGTCACTGCAGTAAGTCAATACGTCAATGTTTCGTAAAGATTCTCGGAGCTCGCGCGAGGGCTGTAGATACATTTTATAATCTAGATTATAATATATACAATTTTTTTATTTACCTTATTTTCTTTCTGAACCCTTTGGCACATAATAATGACTGGTAAGAATAGCATACAACATTTCTGTTGGCCTCCGTCGAACGAAGTGCCGAGATCGGAAACAACGCGAGCTATTTATATAGGCAGGGGATACGAGACGGGGCGATGTGATTGGTCGATCACGTTACACGTGACTACGACACGACTTACAAGTTGAAAGGAAGCGGCATCATTTCTTCACATAAAAAAATGATAATTATTTACTGATAAAATACGGTCGCCAAGCAGATAGAATTTTGTAGACTGTCCTTTATTTGTGTGTCGCTTGCGCATTGGTATTATCATAGGCCCGATGCTCTAACCGTCTTGAAAACCCAGATTATTTATCATAGACGTAAACGTTTCTAAATAAGTATATAATAAATTGTGTTCTGTTACACTTAGTATTGAGGCTTATTGCTACCTTAGAGTGCTCAAGCGATTCCAGGAATGTTCACAATATACCCAGTTATGTAATCTAGAGACAAAATAGGGTTATTTGTGTTACTCTAGAGGTGATGAACTAATTACAAAATTCTTTGTGCACGACGACCGTAAAACTTGAAATAAAATCAATTAGTATTCAATATACTGTCACAGAAAAGGCTTGAAAGTAATATACCATAACTAAAACAATCTGTTATATCTAGAGATTTCTATATAATTAGTTGACCCTAATTTTTACCTTCAAACAGCTGTATAGGATAAGAACATGTAATCAGTGGTTGCCTTTATATTATTATGAATATAATGCTTCTATATAATATAGCTAACACTAATAATTACGATAGTATAAAAATTATAAGTGAATATACACAACGAATAGCTGTTTAATGTTTTACATTACACTACTCATTTTGGTGTAATAAATAAAATTCGCAGTCGCATCAACTGTTAACATTGTTGTGGTAACTATAAACTTGCTAACGTGCAGAAACTTTTACTCTTGTTCATAACTTGCTTCTTCAATAAGTTGATTGTTGATACATATTCTTCTACTTTTCTTCTAAGTATATCTTTTTAATAAACTAAATATTCCATAATTAATCTAGAACAATTCTCGTTAATGTTACCCTATCCTGTAAACTCCTGAAGTTCTTTACTTGACTATCATAAAAGCATGCAACCCACCTGTATCTAAACCTTCGCGTCACAGTTCGTATATTCTCCACATCGTTTCGCTCTGTGACATCTTCAGTCTGTTGCTGCTCAACCATGTACTCCTCATATTGATGGTTTGACCGCACATTGTGTATAATAGATTTAAAATTTTGTTTGCATAATGGACATTCTGCCTTTACCTGAAATATTTTAATTGAGACCCTATGAACTAAAAATAAGAAATATCTGCACCTTTATTTTGAATGTGTGTTTAACGGCTTACACTTATGTTATGCACACAATTATTTGCAATTTCCATAACAAACAACTTATATATATATTATTATATATTGACTCGAGGCAGTCGCGTAGTTGTATTGCATGTCCGGTACAACAGCGCTCTGAGGTCCTGGGTTCGAATCCCGGGTCGGGCAAAGTGATATTTGGGTTTTTTCTGCTCAGTATCAGGCCGGAGTCTGGAATTTGTGCCCGATATGGCCATAGGCTCGCCCCCTATCACATTATGGGATGGAACATACTTGGCGAAAAGTGGGTGCCCTAGTTGCGCCTCTGCATACTCCTTCGGGGATAAATGCGTGATGTTATATTTATGTAACAACTTATATAACTCACTTTACTCCATGTTAAAAGACATTTGAAACAGAACTGGTGGAGGCATGAGTCGGTGAATGACTTGTTCCTGCAGGTGCCGAGGCATATGGCGCAGTTGGGCGGCGGTGAGTTCCTGCCGCCATCGTGGCGCGGGCTACTGCCCTCGCTCTTCACACTGCTTGGGTTTGCGCCTGAACTGTCGTCTTGTACCACGGGTACAGCCTCCATAGTCACCTATCTGAAATTAGTTGATTAATTGTTATAAAATATTCTAGAAAGACTATAAAATAAATTATACAAAATTCTTAAAAGATGGGCATAAAGCAATTATGTTACATTTGTTATTTGTCAATAATGCTTCATTACTTGATAAGGGGTGAGACTGTTTTTATCAGATATATTCCATCTCTGGGATGTAGACTTTTTTATAGGAAACATTTTATGCTGCTTTATTATTACACGATATTATGCAATGGAACAATTAAGAAAATATATAAATAAAATCAGCCCTGTATTATATACTTGCCCACTGCTGAGCACGGGCCTCTCCTACTATTGAGAGGGATTAGGCCTCAGTCCACCACTCTGGCCTAGTGCAGATTGGTAGACTTCACACACCTTCGAAATTCCTATAAAGAACTTCTCAGATGTGCAGGTTTCCTCACGATGTTTTCCTTCACCGTTAAAGCGAACGATAAATTCACAAAGAATACACACATGATTTTTTCGAAAAGTCAGAGGTGTGTGCCCTTGGGATTTGAACCTGCGGACATTCGTCTCGGCAGTCCGTTCCACACCCAACTAGGCTATCGCCGCTTTTTTAAGAAAATATATATAATCACTTAATCTTTTAATCAGTAAAAGTAGTAAATAATGAGTTGATCAAAATCTGTACTTGTCACTCTGAAATATTAAATTTAGGTCTTTAATTACCTAAAAATTTTAATTAATTTAATCTTCCCTAAACTAACACATATTATTATATAATGGAACCAGCAATGAGATGAGATTTTATAAAAGAAAACTGATACATTTACTGTAATACATAATCATTCACAGCACCAGTTTAACAACTTTGGTAGGGTAAGCCAGTATCTATATTATAAAGATGAACACTCTGCTACTGGTACTTTGCTTCTCTACACCCCAAGTTATTTTGACAATACACAACAAGCATGTAATATCCTATATTACATTTAAGACAATAGAAATCGGCATACAGAATACCATTCCACACTAATTTCACAATGATAATGTAACATGGCTGTGTTACGTGTTTACACAGTCATACAGAATAAAGCCTCTGGCTGGTATGTAACTTAGCAGAAATATATTAAATGATATGCTTTGCAATGTCAAATGCCTTTTGGTAAATTTAATTATTACAACAAATGTTTTTATTTGTTTTCATTTGTCAATCAGTTTTCTAGAATTTTGTACTACTTCAATATAAATATACACTATAAAACCAAGTGTAACACATGACTTTGCTTGTCTGAAAGACCATTCAAAGAATATGTTCCTTTGGTACCTCTCCTAGATAAAACATACCTTATATGTTAATCAAGGTCATGGTCTAATTCTGTGACAAATTTAATCTAAATCAGTTCAGCAGTTTGTGCACTTATTTCTACTATTTAAATAACCAACATCTTGAAAATGGTTTTACAATTATAATAACTATTATTAAGATAATTTTCACAGGAAGTAATTTAATATACAGGTAACAGGACATTATTTGAAATAGATAACACTTATTACATTATATGTAAATTATAATTATTAATGTGATAATAGTCAGAATACCTCACTAAAGTAAAGATTAAATAAATTCACAATTAATATACCTATTATGGTGCTGTCTCACAATTAATTGGCCAAAAAGAAAGAAAAGCTTTTATAAAGTCCATAAATCACAATATGGTGGTAAATTGGAACTAGATGTTTCACACTGTTGTAACCATGTTCAAAAACCTTGTTATATTTATAGTATATGGCTTAAATTTATTCTATAGTCTTAATAATTTATCTCAATCTGTTTTTTTCTCAGACAAATGTGTATTTGATTGACCTATCCCATACTAATGTAAATAAACATAAATAAGCCAAAACTTGAGTTTCCTCCTCACTTATCTATATTAGCAGGATGACAATCCACCATCTCTAAACTACAATTGACTTGTCATATTTATAATCATCACTTAAATATTGAATAACATAATGTTATAATTCCTATACCAGGGGCTTTTACAATATTCTATTGATAAGTGTCAATATTTTTTTCTGTTTTCTATTAATGTCAAGAATTTCAGATTGGCATATTGGCCTTTTTCAATACTTTAATATTGTAAAATATTATTTTGTTGAGAAAATTAGAGGTTATATATAAAGTTTATTAAAAAGGACTTAAGCATTTTTCTTTCATGTGCAATAATATCCATATATAAAATTCACATGGATAAGAGTACACGTCCTATAAACAAGTTATCCTTAATAAGTATTTTGTTTCCATTAGCTTGTTGGTCACATTAACTATTTTTATTCAGAACATTGTGACGTGACATTTTAAACTGTTCACAAGGATTTTTAATTATTATTTCTACAATTATGTGTATTTTTGGTATGTAGTTATTTTAAATTAAAAAAGAAAAAAGCTTCTCTAGTTCGAAAGTGAGTAGAGCCAGTTTTAACATTCTTCCTGAAATAGTCTGAGGCATACTGTACCTATAATGTTTAATTTATTGTGAGCTAGTGCTAAAACTTGGTACATGTATGTACAGCTGCCAAAACTTATTTTTATGAAAATTTTATGCTGTATTGATAAATTTCAATTATTAAAGGTGACTATTACTTTAACTTATAAAATTAAAGTTATTTATCATGGAAAGTGGTAGAAATTGTCACACAGAATGTGTTCCATTATGTATATGGTAACATAATGTTTATGAAATGTGTATCATAGATGATAAAACTTGATGCCACACTTTATTAAAGTATAATTGAATAACCAAAAAGTATATAGGAAACTGTATAGATACTAAGAATGTAAAGAAAACTTGTTTCTCTAAACTCAGTCACTGTTAAAGTAAAGTATTTTCAAATGTTCAATTGTCAATCAAGTTTGGTATTTTAATACTTGGAATATCTATCATGTTTCACATATTGTTGTGGTTTTATATAGTTTTTGTATTGGTGAACTCTAGTCCCAAATTTTTCATGACATTGAATTAGATTAAAGTCCTTTTTTGGAGCTTATAAATCAGATTTTCAAACACATTCATTGCATGCAATACTTATATATATTCTTTTTGTATAATATTGATAAAAAAATAACTAATAAACTTGACTGTATGATGTACTTAATTTATATTCTTTACCCCAAATTATGATGCATGCCTGGCCATGGTGAACCATGAGATGCATATGAGAACATTATGGATTTCCCACATAAACAGATTTTATAAGTACATATTTTTGTTTCGAACACATGAATTTTTAATGTCTAATGATCGACTGCAGATGATTATAGGCACTGTTTGACATTATGTATTAATACAAAATATATGCCACTACCTTGCTTAATATAATTCCAGGATGTAAAATATACAGATGAATATCCTAGTTTTGTACAGCTCTGCGATCTTGATCAATCTTGACAGGTTTCTGTGTAAATGTGACGTGAGTCGTGATGGGCGAGTATCACTGTATTCGTAGGATTCGATCACTCACGCTGGTAAAGTCTTATTATTGCAACTGCTAATAGGTTTGGATTTACCGAATTTGACGACAAATAATCTAAATGCAGACATATTTTACAAGAGAACAGAAACTAAAAGAGACAATTTTAGAAAAGAAAATAATGCTCAAATGTAGTGCGACAGTCCGAACTACGAAATACGAAGCAAGCAACTTGGGTCTTTGCTGCTTTGTAATATTTGTGTGTGCATCACTAGTGTTGCAACCATAATTACATTTTCCGTATTTTACAGATTATAGTTATTTATTACGTTCGACTTCGTGAGTATTGGAATGAATAAATTCTGAAATAAATATATACATAATAGGTATATTGAATAATTACAATTTCTAAAATTGGTTCAATAACTGAATTTCACTATTTTCATTCGGCGCACTGCCCGGCCAGTGTTTTAAAACCAGTTATGTTACAAATCACCGTTCAAATGGTGCATTAAAAAAATAGGTTGAAGAAAAAAAAGGTCCATCCAGAATAACTTGATAAATAGAAAATTTTGTTCCTCATTTCCTACAGCACTAATCATGCACATCACTACGTTAAAAAATTATAATGGAAGTCAAGAATGTATAGATCCGAATTTGTTTTCCTATTGAAGTACTAAACAGAGGTACTAAATATCAAATCGATGTTTACCGTACGTATTTTATTTGTTTATATAAGTATAAATAATATCAAAATCTAACCGTTTTTCCCGTTTATTATTTATTTGAAATATATTCCTCTGATCCTGTCCCGTTGTTTCCCTAACTTTATTTTACACAGTATAACTGCAACTTTACAAACTGTCCAACTAAAAACGTTGATACTGGTAGATGCACATTTTAGCGCAAACCGCATCTTGCCAAAGAGCCAAATCATTATAAAATTATTATGTCAATTATATTATTATACAGAAGGCAGTATACAATAGTCGAAAGTTTGGTCGAAAGACTGCCTGTCCTCTGGACGAATTAAAAAATATATATTTCAATTGTCATTGTCAACTGTCAAGTGTCACGTTAAATTCAATAAATTCTCGCTTTTTGTATGATTATCTAATCGCCTAAAATGGGTATATTAAAAAAGGTATGTTGTGGTGTGATGAATTTAATTTGTATATAAGTATATTTAGTGTGCGTAGAATTCTATTTCTTCCTGAGACATAGTTTTAGCAAACGTATATAAAAGTAACCCTTATATGAAATGTTTGTTTTATATTTCAATTTGTGTTGCAGACCACAGGTCTTACAGGCTTGGCCGTAGCTGCTAACCCGCACCACACGCTAGGAGCATTGTACGGTAAAATCCTAAGAACACTACAACGGATGCCTGAGTCATCTGTATACAGGAGATACACTGAACAAATTGTTCGCGAGAGAGCTGCTGTTCTGACACAGGTGATTAATGTAAAACTTATACGTACTTTCAATACACAGTATAAAATGTTTTGCCTTCTCTGAACAATATTCTCATAGATGTAGAATATTATGTTCTTAGGTAAAAATCTTGTAATAAAATGTATATATATTTTTAACTTCTATATATTACCATACTGCAGATTGTTCTATTAATATAACAGAAAAACATTACAAGCTTATAATTGAATCATAAAGTGTTCAATATAAAGGTAATATTTTAGTGTTTTATCATTTTTTTCTTTTCATTTGATGCATATGAAGCAAATTAAATCATATTAATATTGTGTTTATATTTTTGCAGACAAAAGATGTGTTCGAAATTGAACAAAAAATCAACTGTGGTCAAGCTGAAGAACTTATTATCCAAGCTGAAAATGAACTAAATCTGGCGCGTAAAATGTTGAACTGGAAACCCTGGGAGCCTCTCATGGCGAAGCCTCCCAAAGGACAGTGGGATTGGCCTCCTGCAAAACAATAAATTATTCTTATTTAGACACATAGTGAATAGATGTTGCAACTTTTTGTTATTGCCTGTTTTATTTTAATCAATGCCTTACTATTTTCTACTATTATAGCATTGTGACACAATTCTATTCAAATCTGACCAGTTAATAAACATCTCCTGTTAACTTAATTATTTTATTTAAGGTCTTTAATTTTAATTCATTTAAATAAATAAATAAATTATTTTGAAATGAAACTTACAGTATAGTAAATTCTTATGCAAAAGTTTTCACCAGACTTTGAATCAGGATAGTTTCTTGGTTGATTGTACTTTTCATATTCCTACCTACACGACAATGAATAGGTGGTACAAAAGTAAATCTAACCTTGGGATTAAACAGCAAGGATACTATAGTAGTCATCTATGATTTCAAAGCACCAACTAGATAAAGAATTCTTTTGTCCAAATTGTCTGTTATATGCAGCAATACTTTTTAATAATTCAAATATTTATGATACTGAGTGAGTGCATATTGCAGTTATCTCGCTAGCTCTCCTGCATCGCATTGGAGGCGACATTAAAGATTATGTTAGTAGATTTACGATTAGAAAAGACTGATAACCACTTAATTGCTTACACACATTGCAAAATGACGGAAGGCGTCACAATTTGAAATAATATGGCCTATGGGCATATATCATATTACTCTTCTTCTTATTTACATTACGGCTTCCACCAGTTTTCAGTGAATTCACCAACATTGTGTAGGAATAGCAATTTTTTTTAACAATTTTTATACATCATTAAGCTGTGACATAAAATCTTTGTAAAAATTCTATATCATTTTAATTTTCTTTCATATTTTTGATAATGCTTGTTAAAGAAATCAAGATAGTGACACCTAATTTAGGGGTAGAGACAATAAAAATACTATACAATATTATTTGGCACTGTGCATAAACCATTTATTTGTATGAATGACAAATTTCATAGATAATGTAGTTATAAAATCTTAAGTACAATATCAATGTACATTATTATTAACTGATCCATAACAAGATAAGGTTTCACTTAATTACTTGATATTCACCACTTAACAAGATAGTTTCGATGACATTCATGTCTGATGGACAGTTGCACAGCCCATTTACATTGTTCGAAGTGCAGTTACATGCAACATGTAATGTGGTAAATGTATACTCATATAACTAATTAATAAATTCCAAATATCAATTCATATATAAACAATTACAAATAACTTCAATTTGAGCTAATGAAATTTTACAGTGTCATGGACAAAATTCATGAGTAATCGTTAATATTGCAAACTTATTTGATCAGTATAAAAATATAAATTGTTATACAAAAGTCATTGGTAACTCATAAAAACAATTGTGTATATTTGTACATTCACTGCACATTATAGTACAGGTGTTTGTAAATTTGTTGTAATTTCTGACTTATAACATGGTCTCATTATTTATCTACTAACTAAATTCTTACATATAAAAATAAATAACAGTATAATAATCACTCATTGTAATATAATACTTTTCTAACTCAGTGCTTAGACTCTTAAAAAAACCATTTACCAATTTACTTATAAACTTCTCACATGATGGTCATTTCATTAATCTCTCTAGATAAGGTCTTTTTACTCATTAACTTACATAATATTAAATTTTCACAACATTAAGCATAATTCGTTAAATGCATTCCATTCATGGCCTAGACATTGGAAATAAAAAGCATTTTATTTAAAATGGAACAACTGTGGCTGCATAGAGGTTGCAAATTAAATGCTTATGCTTTTTATATGGCTGGATATATCAATAGCATAAAAGACAATTACTGCACTAATGAATATTACCCATTAAAAGGTTTTGAAGTACATCCAATCAATGCTTTACCTTGTAGTTTGCATATTCCACAATACTGATCAATGATTTATAAAAAAAAATGGCTATAAACTGTATATTATTTGTTTTAATACTTTATTTTTTTCTGTCAATACTACAAACTATTAACGCATATTTAAATTTATATAGAATTAAAAAAGTAAATAAATCTTTTTAAAACATACACCAACTTTATGTCGCAATATAACAGTACAATATTTTTTGTTACAAAATTTCGATTCCTGCAGGAATCAGCTGCCACATCTTAGGAAATTATGGAATAATGTTATAATCTTATATACCAGTTGTATTTTGGCAGTGACAATAGTTTCTATGACAAATAGTTATCCTGTTTACAAACACAGGTAACATAGGTTGAAACCTTGTAAAGACAAGTTCCATTAACATTTGCAATGTTCACTACTGAAGCAATACTTATCGCTTTTTTACTCAACCCTGTATTTTTTTAACTATAACATTAATATATGCAGCCATATAACCTCTGAATACAAACCAATGTTTATAAGTAAGATGGTACAGATTCAACCTGTTTTATGTGGAGGTTACACCCTTTCTTGCAACTAATAAGTTTAGTACAGGATGTTTCTTGATGTAACTGACAGCCTTCTTATGTGTCACCATTGTGAAGTCATAACCGTTGCATTGTAAGATTTTGTCATGCATTCTCAAGCCTGATTTAGCTGCAGGGCTACCTTCATGTACTTCCGTTACATATATACCCTGTAAAAAGTATTTATATCATGACATGAACGGTAAAAATAAACGCTAAATTAAGGTTTTAATTCCATTGATAAGATATTTCAGTACATTTGGTGCAGAGATGAATGCTCCTATAGAACTTAATTGTTTTCAATTGTTAATGATGAATGTATGACTATCACAATGATAATGATAGTGTTATCATTAATCATGAGTATTGATAAATCTTGACTTTTTGTATTTAAAACAAAATATTACCTGGGATTTTTTTGGTATAATATTTAGAATTACTTGTGCGTGTTTTTTAAATTGTTAGAACACCTACACAGTAGATACAAATTGGGTTCAGTATTGATCGAAAACCAGGTTATAAACAGTTTGAAATGATCTATTACTTACGTTGTCGGTGTACCCTTGAGGGCTCTTACGATAATCTTGATCAATACCACCTCCTATTTTAAACCCACACTTCATCACCTCTCTTCCTTCAGGGTCCACTCCAGCCTCTTTCTGCAGAGTGATAGGTATCTGCCAAAGGTAACGGTAAACGATTGAATAAAAGAAAAACAATAAACCTACTGGGAGTGGTCTAGGAAACTTACGCTTAGACACTCCATCGCCGTTCCGGCTTGGTGCTGAAATGCCATTTTCGCCATGATTATTGTTTGTTTTATCAACAGCTATATAATTAACTTTCTTTGCAAACGAACAAAATAGTTCACTCGTTTATTTTTGTGGATTTAGAGCACAATGAAAAATTATAACAATAGATACAGTCAGCCAGATGACGTTTAATTCTTTCTTTCGAAAAGGCTTAGGACAAAACTATATACAGGCTAAACTGACATGTACTTGACAGATAGCGAAAGCGTTGTCTTATGTCCCCCCAAATTATAAATTTTACGATCGTCATAATCAAAACGGAGTGCTCATGCAGAGAAATCAAAATTCATACATGATAATAATTTTGTCATAATTCAATGTGTACATTATGCGCATGATGAAAAATGCTGGAAATTTTCTATGAGAAATTATCTATCTTCCACTTGACACAAATGTCCGGTAAAATATTCTTAAATGGCATCCAAAGATGGCATCACTAGACTATAACCACAGATTCAATTTATGTATGCATCTGAACGACTGGTATCCATGGACAGTAATAAATTAAAAAAAAACAGATTATATTTTTTTATTTACAGGGAGTCGAACACTATAAGCATTGTCATGTCACGTCAGTCCAACATTACGCTAGAACAGTCATTCAATTCCACATGTCTTCTTTAATCTGTGAACTTTGTAAAAATGTATAGGTATTTGTCACTGTCAGTGATATATGACATTTTGTTTGCAATGTTAACTGTCAGATATTGTTTTTCGTCATAAAATTTTGCAAAATATTTTAATTTCCCAAGTGATATTTGTGTAAAAATCTATGTCAAGGTCATTAATTTGTTGTATTTCAAACATAGATTTTTCTGGGATTTGAGTAGTGACTAGTCTGTTCGTGTATGTTCCCGATTTACACATGATTGCCCAACATCATTGCGTGTTGTTCACATGAATTACATGATAAAATAAAACATTATATAATTATTTTAGGGACTGATACTGCATGTATATCATCGTATAAATCTTTATCATGTCGTCAATAAATTTTATTATTTTCAGATGTCAAATGGAGAGCATAGGCATTTATGGCGTATTGTTATTAGAAATTTTATAAATTCGTTAAGACCTAGGCAAATTAAAGGAAATAATATAGGTTGGTAAGTTGGTGCTTATGTGCATTATTTTCAGTGTTTTTTTTTATTTTATATTACTTATTATTTCTTTGGTGTTAAGCTTTTGGAAGTCTCTACTGATAAGGATGATAAAATCGTGGGAAATAGATGATTGAGTATCTAAAATATTAGGTAAATTGAAATTTCAATAATCATGCTTGTTATGGAAATTGCACGGAAAGAACTCAAATTCCTAAATGATCCATTCATATATTATAGTTTTGTCAATCCTTTATTATGTAAAAAATATGGAATAATTGCAATTTTAGATTTTTGTCATTTTCCAGGAAAAGATTATATAGGAAATGTGTATTATGAAATACCTGCTGACCCAAGCTTGGGTAAAAGGAAGCCCACCAGATGGTATGATCCTCCTTCAGGGCAAGACTTTAAAGATCCAATTCCAGCAGAATGGGAGTCATGGCTCCGAATGAGAAGGTATGCTGATAACATATATATTTTATTGCTTAACCATGTATGTAGTGGGGATAGTTTGCAATTTATTTTTTTTGTCTTTAATCTAAAACAATCTTCATGTTATAAAAATATATTTTGTGAATTTATGATAACTTAAAATACAAAGTACCAGTGCATATTATAAAAAAAAAATATATAATATATATAATGTTATCATTTACAGGAAAGAACCACCAACAGAAGAGGAAGTAGCAAAAAATCTTGCCATAGCAAAATTGAAGAAGGAGAATGCAGCTAAACTAGAAGCCAAGAGATTGCAAGAAGGAGGTGCTACTCCATCAATACCAGAGAAAGGGCCTCAGTCCTTCCCAGTTTATGATGAATTCCATACGGGAGACCCAGAGGATCATCCTAACAAACAAAAAAAATATTGAGTTGCTACTATTTCTATAAGATGTATTTATACTGTATTCGAAAATGAAATTAAAAACTAAAGCATACTATTTCTAGATACATTTGCATGCCTTTGCCAGTTTTTAAATAATATATTTTTATTGACATACAAATTGCTACAAGTGAACATATTAGCTTTGCCAAAGATATTTTTCATATATCGTTTGCTAATAGTTCTGTACTGCTTTGTTGATCACACATAATGTCCAATAAAGTAAAAAAATCATAAGGAACTTTCAACTTTATTAACATTTTTAAGGATATCTGATAGATGATTGTTAATGTAGTACTGTGATTTAGAATTAATTAGATTGATAATAAAATATGCAATTTTAAATGTAACTTTAATTTTACTCATTCCTTATGTTAATTATCACAGTTTACTCATACATTAAAATATATTTTCACAGTAAATTTTAAAACAAACATGTTCAAGATAATGTCAGTAATAATAATGTGATACTGACACCTAATGTTTTAGAGAATGAACTTTAAAAAATTCCATAAGTTAGGTACATATCACTGATCCGCCCTGTGGAATGGGGGCGTTTGGAGAATTCCACCACGGTATCCCCTGCCTGTCGTAAGAGGCGACTAATAGGGGCCACGAAGGGGGTCGTCGGCGGGCAGCAGGGGGCTGTCCGCCCTACTGCATTTTGTGCATCCTTGCACATTTTCGGTTGACCCCGGGATGGACGGCAGTGTGTAGTTGGCCTCATGCTGCCGTAAACGCCGAGGGCGTCCTTCGGTGCGTGGGGCTTCTGAGCCCCCATAGGAGACGGGCCGCAAGGCGGCACCGCGCAGGGCGGCTGCGGACGAATACTTAGACACTTCCGTCAGAGGAAGCCCGCAGTCGTCCCTAATGCGCCGAAGAGGGCCACCGCGGAGTTTTAGCTGGTAGGCCGTGCATAGGTTAGTTGTACTCGGGTTAGGGACTCGGCCCGGCGGTCGCCCGAAGGTCGTCATCAAATCCGGGCGGCTCAACGCCGGGCCGTAAGGCACGGTTACCCCAGCATAACCGCTCAGTCGCCCCCCACGAAGGCTGGGCGGTAGTAATAAGGGACTTTCTACGCGAAATCAAAAAAAAAAAGGTGACTTTTATTGGTCATGTCTCAATGTAGATGAATAATATGTTTTGTTTCTTCACACAATGGTTGTTAATAGTATGTTTGAAATTATATTAATTCATAGAATGTTCATAGGATATTTAAGAGTAGGTGACTTGTCTTTTGGTCGGATTCCTGCCTTGGGATCTGGACGCCAAATCTCTCTCCGACACCTTTGATTAGAGGAAGGAGGCGTTCAGTCGCGGGTAGTGTCTGGGCCTGACAGGATAGAAACCATGAGGGCCTCTCTATTGCGATCCGCCGTCTCAGGCTAGAGGGCCCGTCAGCGAAGCTCCGGTCCGTCGCGGCAGTGTGGCCTGTCTTTGCCGAGTGGCTGGACAGGCGCCTCGTCGCAGCAACGTTCCGATTGATACAGGTACTCACCGGGCATAGCTGCGTCGGTGAGTAACTATGTCCCTATGATACGATTATCGTAGGGACGGAAGTGTCAGCCGTGTGTCACCATTGTGACAAATTGAAATCTTGCCGAGCCTGCGACGAAGAGGAAGCCTTCCGGCGAGGAAGCCTTTCGACGAGGAAGCCCGTAGCAGTTTCTAATGCAACGCAGAGGGCTACTGCGGCGTTTTATTTGTTAAGCCGTGCGTTATGTCTATGGGTTAGGGAAGGGCTACATAAATCCGAGCGACTCAACGCCGCGCCGGGTCGTAAGGCACGGTGACCCTGACATAACCACTCAGTCGCCTCCTATGAAGGCTGGGCGGTACTAATAAAGCAATTTCTCCGCGACACAAAGAATAGGGTATTTAAGAGGGCCGTGGCGTAGGCATAGTAACCAAGGGCCACTCTGCGATGCAAAGACCCGGGCTGGAGCAAAAACCGTCACTGGGTCCGAGGTGCTCCCGGGATTGGGGGGGCCCGGTGTGCTGCAACGCCTAACTCTACGATAGCTACACTCCTGTACGATTTAATTCCTACTAATAGCGCCGATGCTATAAAGCTACAAATTAGAAACATGGCTAGAGATTTCGCGAAGAGGTCTAATAAAAGTTGTGCGAACATTTAAATGTGTTCACGGAATAATCGGTGTTTCACTTTGGAATTATACAATTTTATTCACATTCTATCGCTAACACACAGCAAATAAACAGGTTATGTGATCAATCTAATAAAGACATACCTACCTACTCTTTGTGAGTTCTGTGAATATTAATTTATCATAGGTATGTGTACCCGAGTATCAACGGTAATATTACTTAAGTACTACCAATTTTAACTAGCTTAGTCTGTGACGACGCAGAGCTCAATAAGATTTTATTAAATATTTGAGTAGAGATTACTTTTTACCACTTTTAAATATCAGGAATACCTATTTGTTTACCCATTAATATTTTTCCTGCTATTTAAAAGTGGTAAAAAGTATTTGTCTTTGCACGGGGGAAGTGCAATAACCAAACCTCAACTATTATGTCATTGGTCTTTCGACTCAATGTTGAGCCTCTCGGAAATCTCTAGAGTGGTATTTTTTTTATTGCTTTCGATTATTGAGACGACCTTTCCGTTTGCCTGATGGTAAGCGATACGACCGCCCATAAACAGTGGCAGAACCACACAAAATTTAAATTATAAAGGACTGCCTGGCCCTCCACAGCGCTTATCACCCTAAGGCATAAAATGTTAACCCTCATAAAGCCTGGTAATTACGTTGACTACAATATCCTTCAAATCGGAATACATCAGTGTATGCGAATTGCTACTTGGTGGTAGAAATAGACATTGCGATGGTAAATACCTACCCAAATGGCCCCTCCCATTCGAGAGACCTACCACCAAGTGCTAGAGATAAAAAACTGGGTTGTGAGCATCATGTAAAAAACACGTCGCGCATTTGGTACTTAAATCCTTCATTTGGAGATGGAGTAGAATCTATCTATCTACATTATCGAAAGCACGTAACATTACCTACATACCTAACGAGTCTAAGGCGGCCAACTAATAAAAATACAAACCTTTATAAGTTTCTAAGTTAGTAATAATTATACGTTTACCTAATTGTTCTTGACATATATATCTACGTAGGGTGTAATATTACCATAATCTCATAATCTAAGACCTATGTATTCAGTTTATGATATTTACATTGGGATTGCACAAGTGATACAATAAGCCTTCCATGTCTTTAAGTGAACGTCATTTACTGGCTTGTTAAGATATTATAATTGTATAAAAATCATTGTAATACGACACAATACATAGAAGGAAGTATAAACATTGTTCAAGATAAATTTACTGAAAGTTAATTTCCGACTCTGTTCCTCGTTGTTCAAGCCAGACTTAACCAGCTTGGTCTATAATGTAATTGACCTTTCCGAATGAGACGATTACATTTATCAATACCTACATATTCAATTCATTACTTAGTTATCTTTTAATGTTAGGACGTTGACCAGCAATTGCGCGCTAGGGCGCTATCCAATGATTTGCATACATATGAAGGTATTGATATACTTATGACATACTATTTTATAACAAAATCAATATAATGGCTTCTGCTGACACATTGCAATTAAAATATTATTAATGAGATTATTTCTCAACTCTTTAAATGCCACCCAAGTGAGTTAATTGCAATGCATCTACGGTTAGGTTCTGTAGAGATTTTCTATTATTGAGAAACTACATTTTAACTTGCGATGATAAACAGATAACAAATTACAATTTAAAAAAAAACAGCTTTTGCTCGCAGCTTCGCTCGCTTGAAGGAATTTTCCAGGATAAAAAATTGATCACATACAGACAGCTTTTGGGGACTTTGTTTTATAATATGTACTACATACCTATAGATAGATAGACTAGCATTTGCTCGCGACTTTGCTCGCGTAAAATATTTTTTCCAGGATAAAGCTCCCGCTTTATGTCTTCCTGTCGAACTGGCAGGCGTAGCGTCTGACGTGCACCCATGAGGTGGACAGACAACCTCATAAAAGTCGCAGTAGGGCGCTGGATGTGGGCCGCTTCCGATTGGTCGATCTAAAAATCTTTAGTGGAGGCCCATGTTCAGCAGCGGAGAACCTGCGGCTGATCATGATGATACTTTCTCGAGATAAAATGTATAATACCTAAGCCTTTAAATAAATTGCATATAAAATATGCCCTCTGTCTTTCCTGGGGCCTCAAACTATTTCCATACCAAATTGCATGGAATTCCATGCAGTCGTGTTGAAGCAGATGGATAGATGCGGGGCCTTGTTTTATAATGTGTAAGGATATTGGATTTAACTTAAAATTACCCTTACTTGCAGGTGGCCTATATATATCTATAGAAACTTCGTACTCCTAGGTGTAAGGAGAATCTATTAACCCATACGAGAATCCGTCTAAGCACGCACTACTAAAATTATTTTTAACAACAAATTGAATTGAATTTGATACGGAAACATTAACATTGCGATGCCGTACCAAACTTCATAGTATACGCCAAAAAGTATTTCAATAATAGACGCAATGTTTCTACGACTGTTTTTGCCGTTTACCGATCGTTGATACATACCGATGAACACAGGAATAATTTGATCTGAATTAGGTGTGTGACGTAATATTTTGAGTGTCAGTAATCAACTGCGGTATTTTTCCGACAATAGTCTCGTATCGTTCATTCAGTCGTCACGTAAATTTGGACGCAGACACACCTCCGCCATTCGGTCTCCGCATACACACATAACTAAATAAACTATATAGTCAGGTTGGTTATATGTTATTTTAGCTATATATTTTTAGCACAATTTTATCAAATGAGATACAGTTGAGTTTGTTATTCATTGAATGAAATATGTATACGTCTATTTTTACCACGTTGACCTTGAGGTGAACATATACAACTGAAACTATCTTCTCCATATCATGTAAATATTATTTTTACAATGCGAAACTACTTTTTTTCTTTTGGTTGTTGGGCAAAAAAGTTATCAATGTTATTAAAGTTTAAGTATTAGTAAAATTATTTTGTATAGATATATAATTAGTAAAAAAATCAGTAGCTACCTGTGTTATTTACCTATATTAAGAATTGTGTCTGCCTACTTGATTTTTGGAAATTGTTTGTGGGCTTACGAATATTTTTATTCAATATGTACGTACCTATATATTAGCTAAATTGAATACAATATTTCTGTTTACTTCTTATAACGATCCTATTGTTTTGTTTTATTTATAGCGTAAATTATTAATAATATCTAGCAATAAATAATTCAATTAAGTAATTCAAAACAAATAATTTACATCAGGCGCATCGTAATCAGTTCATTGATAAAATGACAGTATATAAGAAAGTGTGTGAAATCCGAAGTCATTGTTGCAAGAACCTTTCATTGATTAACTCGGCTTAAAGGTGAATCGAATTAAACTAATAACTGTTTATTCATTTAATAGAAAATATTTATACTACTTTAATAAGTAGCAGTAGTACATATTTCTTTTCGATATTTAATTCTTAATTTAAATTAGTTGAATCGTAAAAATAGAGCACTAAGGGATCACTCTTCAATAGAATTAATACTATATTGAATCAAGTTAGGTAGCATTAAAAAATGTATCTTCTCTTTTTGTAGTTATTAAGTATTAATGATTTTATTTTCATTTAACAGAATGGCGGCACAAGATTTGTCATCGAAAGAAATTTTCGAGCTTGAGGATCAATATGGATGCCGTAACTACAGCCCCATTCCTGTAGCATTGTGCCGTGGTGAAGGTAAGAAATTTATTTGATAATCTATATTAATATCACACCATTGGTTTATTATTTCTGTATTGAGTTGGGAACAAATCGACGGGTGCAAAGTAAAAAGAGTTATATACAAAACAGCTAGTTTTCAGGAGAGCGTATAATAAGAAAAAATGCTCCCATTTTGTTTATTTTAAACTAAATTTGTTGAAATTTTCATTACCGCTTCATTATTTCATATGGCATCTACATGTATATTTATTTTCTTCTAATTATGTTTAATTTACGAGATATTACAGTTGTTAATAAATTTCAGTATAGACAATAACTGCAACAGTCACTATGTATTAAAATTAGTTTGTGACTGTAATTAATTGAAAATACATCAACTTTGGAGCATAATTGCGCAGATATCTTTTTGACTGATGCCTCAGTACGAATGACGGCGCGCTCCCCGCGCGTCCCGTGTCATAACGGCCAGCGGTAGTTAATAGTAGTCACATCGTGCAATTTTACAAAATAAGAGTACATATCTTCTTTTACTTGACAAAAGTACTAGAAATTGCGTGACATTTTGATTTTTGTTTTTACCATGTTGTAGAACATGATATTTTTAGTTAGTTACTGCAATAATAAAAAAATCTCAAAATTATAGTTAACTTTTTTCACTTTGTACCCGTCGAAATGATGTTTTAAATTCGATGACCCGGTGGACAATTTAGAATACTATGTAACTGTATCTACCCCGACAGTTGTTAGACTAAGATAAATAATTAATATAGTGTTGAGTACCTATACGTAAATTATTCCTATTTACATTACCTACATATCTTCTTCTTTATATAGGATACGAATAAGATTAGCCTTAACAAACCACGCGCCTTGTGGATAGCAACTAAGGCAGTTTAGTTAGGTGTTCATCACAGAATAAGTAGACACTGATTCTATTCCACAGAGAATTCAATTTCCCTAAATCTAAAATATTAAATCCTAAATAAACCTAATATTATAAGTACTAGATGTTATAAAATCGCGGAATTGAGCGTTATTACTTTTTGGCTCTACCTAGAGTCGGCGTTGATAGCAAAGTTATGTTTTATTAAACGAACTCTTTTCATTTAGATAATATGTAGTGTTTGTGTATAGCCAATTTTGACTTACATTTACATGAATAAACACTGGTTAATTATTTAATTTGAAACTGTTCTTTTCCTGTCAAACTTGGATAACAGTTGCAAATAACAATATATATTAGCCCTGTATTATATAGTATCCCACGGCTGGGCATGGGCCTCCTCTACTACTGAGAGGAACTAGGCCTTAGTCTACCACGGTGGCCTAGTGTGGGTGGGTAGACTTCACACACTCTCAAAATTCGCATAGAAAACTCCTCGGTACGCAGGTTTCTTCACGATGTTTTCCTTCACCGTTAAGCAAGCGATAATTCACAAATAATAAACACATAAAGTGTGTGCCCATGGGATTTCAACCTGCGGACATTTGTCTTGGCAGTCCGATCCACACACAACTAGGCCGTCGCCGCTTAAAGTACAAATATTTGTATAGAATTATGCTGGAATATTCCGCCCAGGTCACCTTAAAATTTTCGAAAATATAATATAATGCTCAATAACGGATCTATAATTCTACCTACGTTTAAGTAAATAAACAAAATAAATTAACCCCTTAGTATAACGTTGCTAGGGATTTGATTGACCTGGGACAAGAACAAGTTTTCGTTTTCACTGTTATCTTGTAATAATAAATAGTACAAACATATGATAGCGTAGTAGGTATAATGATGAAACGAAATATTACATGGTAACATAAAATATCACATTGATTATAACAAAATTCACGGATTGGACCATCATTTAAGTACATATCATAATATGGTCGTCAGATAAAATAGTTATCTATGCACATAATAAACTTTAATAGGTGCTTAAGTATACTGTATACTCAATCTTCTATTTTCGAAATAAGTATTTAAGAAGTTAGTCTATGACCGTATTTTATTGTCTTTATATTTATTTCGTTTTATTTATTGCATGAATGGGACAGCTCGATAGACATAGTAGAGTAAGCCATTCGCCGGTGGCTGCTTTAAAGTTACGAGCGGCGATAATTTTTTCGTTTTTAGGCCAACTTAGAGCGGTTGTACTGTACTTTTCTTGCGACCAGTAAAATGTCTTCGCGACGCCTAACTTTGCAAGAAGTTTGAAAAATCGTAATAACTGGACATCATAACATTTAAAATCTTATGACTTAGGGTGAAGAGCACAGTAGAATGTCACGTAGTATTTTATAATTCAAAGTTCTGTATGGTATTGCTACTTTATGGTTTATGGGCAATCGCATCCCTTACCACCAGGCGAGTGGCACAGCGTGCTAATCATTACCTGTAATAAGAAAAAAGGACTTTCCAGATGTCGGACTGACTGATAGAACCTGACTATGTGAAATTTTATTTGCATTGATTGTGATAGCCCTATACTTTCTTATATCTTGAACTTAATATGGCTTATTATATTTTTTTTATTATGAATGTATCCATATTACGATGTCTTCTCTTCATTAACATTAAAATTTACGAAACGATTAAACATAAAAGTACCTATAACTCTTCCGATATCAACGATTAAATCAAAATCCATTCTGTCGATTTAATGAGTGAAAAAAATAAACGAGACTCTTTTATTATGTGTAAACATATTTGACAATAAAATAACACAAAAATGTGGGTCATGTTTCCCAACAATAAAGATCTAGTTAATTACCTTATAAAACTAGACGAAAATCTCAATTGCATTGTTTACCAACGGAATTACGACGTCTATAAACCAAGATCTTCTCAAATAAGGGTCTAAGCACACTGAAACGTGTCGACACGCGTTTCTAACGCGTCCAATGTGTAATGTAGCACATACTTTGCGAAATATAAATTGGGATACAGAAGGGAACCTTTGTAGTTTGTTAATTTATGTGTTTCTAAGGAGTCAAGGACGCACGGCTTTATAAAAAGCGTGGCGTCGCGTCGTGTGTATGGTCCCTAATGATTTATCTCTAGGGACGACAATATTCATATAGCATACAGTTTACTTAATACACAGATCTATAGACGTTTATAAACGTGGTTATTTTTATAGTAAGATACCCGTGTTAATGCTTTTGTAGATATGCTTCAACTGCATCTTTTCTTTGATAATTTTAATTAGTAGGTATCTCCTTATTAAGCCTTATCCATGGCCATAAACGGATTCTTAGTTTTTAGTTAGTTTGGAGTTAAGTTAGTAAAGTATGTATCTATCTGCTTAGTCTTAGTAGTAATTATGTAGACCAGTCAATGGTTCCCAAAGTTGCCTGGATCACGACCAAACTAAAAAAAATCCTATTGATATTTCATTACCTACAAAGTGTGCTGTTTTAATCAAAGTTTAGGTGTTTTTTCATTCGTCAGTGGCCGTCCGGCTGATTTACCCGTCGATTGATGTATTGGTCTATTTCTCAGGACCTACTCCATACTCATAGTTTGGGAAATGTTGATCTAGAATAGTGATTGTCCATTTGTCGAAATTAGATGACAATTTGTAAATTTTATTTTTTTGTACACTTCCATAAGACCAATATTTTTGCCAAATCTCACATTCATCCGAGCACACAATGTACGAACATTTGAAACAGGGTACAAAGTATTTTCTTCACGTATATTCATACATAGTGCCTGTATTAGACATACATAATATTAGTACTAAAAATGCTTTCACTCTTCGCTTGCGTTGAGAAAACACTCATCGTTGCGGGATGACCTACGATGAAACTTAAATTATACAATTAATTTTAATTAATGACAATATACTTCTTTATGGATTGGCCGAATCAACGGCGTAATTAAAATTGTTTTGTACTCCTTAAGCTTGTACCACTAGAAAAATAATACCATAATAAGTCTCCATAAAATAATTACAAGCAACAGCAAATATTTTTGCTAGAATTTTGCCTTTTAAATATGATCAATTTTGAGAAGAATTTGCATAATATCCATGTTGCAAATTAAATAACACACACAATAAATTATTTTTACTAATATATTTTTTGTTTTAGGTATTTTCGTTTGGGATGTTGAAGGGAAACGGTATTATGACTTCTTGAGTGCATATTCAGCTGTCAACCAGGGGCATTGCCATCCAAGAATAATAAACGCACTGAAGAGACAAGCAGATAAATTAACATTGGTATCTAGGTAATTTGAAATTGTATACCTTTTTATGATTAACAGTGTCACGATATTTATATGTTTGAGTTGAGTTTCGTGTTAAATTTTATTTATTAATAATAAATTAACAACATCAACGTGTTAATACGTACGGTCAATATGTAGTTACTGTATCGGATATTTCACCCGCGCGTGCACTTTGAAAATGGTAGTGAAATATCCTCTATATCTATAAAGTAGACTTAAATAATTTTATGAATGATTTCAGGGCATTTTATTCTGATCAATTAGGAGTTTACGAAAAATTTATGACTGAGTTATTGGGTTTCGATCGTTTGTTACCCATGAATACGGGAGTGGAAGGCGGCGAGAGCGCTTGCAAGATAGCTCGCAAATGGGGATATGAAGTTAAGAAGATACCTAATGGACAGGCAAAGGTAAGTTTCGCCATACTTGGTACCCAGTAGAGAAATTAAAACTAACTTAGTTTTTATCTTTGGTTACGTACACTGCAGAGTTTCAGGGTTACCTCGCTCTCTTAAATCTGCAGTCGCATAGTTCGTGTCCATTATGGGCACTTCTAATCGACTGGATCGTATTAAACATAAGAAAAACAATATTGGAGAACTTTATAATTAATATATCGTTTTTTTTAGATTATTTTTGCGGAAGGCAACTTTTGGGGCCGAACCTTGTCTGCTGTTTCCGCCTCTTCAGACCCTTCTTGTTATGAAGGCTTCGGGCCGTATATGCCTGGTTTCAGTCTCATACCATATAACGACATTCCGGCATTAGAGGTAAGTTAACTAATACTATTAGGTATTTAATGATGTTTAACATTGCGCGTATCAAGTATGTGACACATTAGGAATTGCTTCACTTAAATTTGTTTTAAAAACTTTTCTAAATATAAGATTAGTATAGAAATAGATAGGCCACATTAACCTCCCAAACCCAACCTCGCTTCGATTCTCAAAGCGAACCAACCAATAACCTATTCGTGAACCTGATATATCTGATACAGTGGTTGTCTATTGAAGATCACGATCGCTTATTATCAAAAGACCACTTCTCCGTATGAAGAAGTCCGGTCATTAAAAACACATACCATTGTTGTCATTGTTACTGGCAGCCTAGGGAGAGTGAACCGGACCCGCTCTTAGCTGAGGACATTTTTTAGTTCACCATCTTGCTAACCAACAAAGCATCTTTAACCTACGAAATTATTAAAATTGGGAACCTCTTTTTGCCTGTCTATTATTATAAGTACCTAACCAACGTCTCGCACACATATCTTATGGAATAGTGGTTTAATTTCTAGAAAGCACTCCAGGATCCGACTGTAGCGGCGTTTATGGTAGAACCGATACAAGGCGAGGCTGGAGTAGTGGTTCCTGATGACGGCTACCTGAAAAAAGTTCGGGAACTTTGCACCAAATACAACGTGCTGTGGATATCGGATGAAGTGCAGACCGGTTTAGGTGAGCATGCAATTGAAATATTATGTCCTTGTTACTTTCTTCACGAAAGACTTTACTTTTTTGATATCATCTTATTGTTAGAAGGTGTTTCAAGTGTTTTTTTTTTTAATATGAAAACATTAATAATATTACAAGATTTATTACATAAATATTTCCTTTAAATTTACATAAGTCATTCCGTGATCAAAATTCCAGGTCGCGCTGGTAAACTGCTAGCGTCGGATTACGAGGGAGTCAGGCCCGATATATTGATCCTCGGCAAAGCCCTTAGCGGGGGCGTGGTGCCCGTGTCAGCTGTGTTGGCTAACAGCAATGTCATGGACGTAAGTCTACGGTTATCAAGTCTTATAATTTTATTGTTTTTGCGCATTATCCTGCATTATTTTTACATGGGTCATGTAGATACTTTATGGAAGTCATGATAATGTTGGTAAGGTTTGCTTGTGTAGAGCTTTGAAAAAATGAGTTGAGATAAGTAGATATTTGTTTAATACTTCTCACATAGACTCAAAGTGTACAGAAAAGGAATTCACGTTGTGTGAACATCAAACAGTTACTGAATATATTTCGTCCCGATATTTCAGATATAAGTACATACCTACTATGTGTTAACCATATCAAAATGTTTATTTAACATGTACGTAATTGGGGAAAATTTGGATGTTATAAAATATAAGATAAGCACGTTCATATATAGTTTAGCAAATATTTATAACCTTTGTTTTTAAAGCGAATCAGAATACAAACATAAAGAAGTAATATGTAATAAATATATCACGATTACACATTAGCGACACATTGCAGTTAAATTAGACGTTCACGTTATTACATTGAAATAAGAACATGTTTCTATATTTACGAGAATTATATAATGTTTTGTTCATCCCCATATTAGTTGAGACCTGAAAATTAGGCTTGGTAGCCTAAGCGCGCATCTAGGTATTAAAATCCAAATTTAGCGAATAGCTTTTTAAACAGGTCTACGAAAGAACTCCAGAAATGTGATCCTGCTTTATATTCCTACATACATTTTTATATAGGAATCATTTTTATTTAATTTAATACACTCCGTGCAAATGAACCAAACTGACACTGAAATTGGTGGGATAATGAGGATATAATTTGTTTTCAGGTGATTAAGCCGGGTACTCACGGCTCTACATACGGCGGCAATCCTTTGGCATGTGCGGTTGCCAGGGAAGCTATAAACGTAAGATATCACAATATCCTTTGTTTTGTTTTTCTATGGGATAAAACATGTTATCCTTACCACCACTTGGAGGGGGAGGGGGGGGGGTTCAAGTGAAACGGTTATGTTGATTTCGCCGGTCTTACGGACTAATGTCGAAACTTAGGAATATAGCATCATCCGAGAGAGAATTAGAGAGGAGGTCCAAGGACTCAGCTTCTTACCCCTATATATGCCCTACACCAGCTTACCAACCAAAAACCGCGGTGGATTTCATCGGTGAATACGGGATGGCCCCGGTATATTTTGTCGCATTAAGATCGCTCTGCGGAACCATTCCTGTTATCACAACATCCTAAATACTATAAAACAACCACCGCGTCTGTTTGAGCGCAATGAACTCAAAAATTATCGAACAGATTTTCATGGAGTTTTCCACCAATGGACGTGAACGTTTTTTCAGGTATTATTGGAAGAAAAGTTGTGTGAGAACTCCGAACGGCTCGGCCACGTGTTGCGCGCGGAATTGGCAAAGATACCCAAGTCGATGATTACCACCATCCGCGGCAAGGGACTCATGTGTGCTATCGTGGTTCATGATAGTAAGTCATACTATTTATACTATAAAATTAATATACTGCAACTTATTTTTTTAATTTATTGGGGATCTAATTTATATAAATCTTATAAATAATATCTTATAAATCCATAACTTTGCATAACCCGTGTTTTGGCGATGAGAAATACTTACATTCTAGCTCGTATGGTCTCTTTTGTTATTTAACATATTGATTTTCTATTGAGTTGTCCTTATTTGTCGCTATACGAAGTCTCTATAATTTTCCCCAATTAATAGACAGTGATATATTTATTATATAAAATTAAAAATATTTTTTTGTCTAGGCATTCCTGCATACGAAGTGTGCCTTCGGCTGCGTGACGCCGGTCTACTTACAAAGACTACACACGGGCAGATCATCAGGCTGGCCCCACCTCTCGTTATCACCGAGCAACAGATCAAGGAAGGCGTTGCTATCATCCAAAAAGTGTTCGAAAGTTTCGCCAAATAAACAACATAAAACATCACGTACATTAATTGCGTCAAATTCTAAATTAAGTTATCTTATAAGTTTATTTCAAATACATGTAGATAGCTGATATTTATGGCACATAGATTATTGAACCATTGCGTCAGTGGTCACGGGTCTTTGACCTCTCAGCTGACTGACAACAACGGAAATGTTTTGTAACTATTCATTCATTCCTTTCGTCAATACATCGCGTTATTATGAAATAGATAATGATTACAAACTTTTTTGTAAGTGCATTTGAATTAAAAAGAGTAAGTGAAATGTTATCAATTTTATCAAAACCAAAGATTGAAATAATGTTTTGAAAATTATAATGTACGGATTAAGAAATAAAAGTATATCTCCTATTTAAATCTTTTTAATTTTTTACTTAGCGTTCTACTTTGATGTTACCTTCAACAGATCTTAGTTGTTATGTTGATATTACCTAGGTCCTATGGCGATTAGAGGTCAGGAATTTTTATTCTTAGCCTTGAAGACAGAATAGTTTTCAGCAACTAGCTCAAGTGGTCCTAGAATAAACACACAGTATACATTTTCGTTTCCAGCGCGAATTAGTAGTTTTCTGATCATTCATCCCATTGGCTTAAACTAAACCACCTAGAAACGGCAACGTTACAATTACGTGCAATAATGACACTTGCTGGTAAGATAATATCATCACTTTTCGCCTCAAAGACTGGCAACAAGCAATACACTCACTATCACCTACCAGTGCGATCCATCTGTTCGTTTCAGGAAAGTTATTTAAAATAAACATATGGTAAATTTGGAAAATATATTTATTGCTCGAGTTTAAAATACGTATGTGTTACAATAACTGTTTTAAATATTAAATAACAAACGTTTCACAACGCAATCGGAATCACAGTTAGTTGAGGTAAATATGTACTAAAAGATAAGTAAACGCGTGAAATAGCGTTGTCACAAGTATATGTAACAGTATGCTTTATTAAAAATATATTTCCAGTTGATACAACGAGACATTTTGTGAGAACAAACATCTGAAAGAATAACATGTAATAGACTTGTCCCCTTATTCATAGACGTTATTTATCTAAGGATGGAGCATTGCTGTGATAACAAGTCTGTTTCTCAGTTTTGTATATCTGACAGCTGGCTGTTTGTTCAACTTTGTATATCTGACAGCCAATTAGATTCAAGTTATATCACAATATTAGCCAATCACAACGGCCCTATGTCTACGCACTGCGAAGGCTGCCATACCGTCAGGACTAAGAAACAGACTTGTTATCACAGCAATGCTCTGTCCTTAGATAAATAACGTCTATGAATAAGGGGGTTAAAATTAACAGCCGATGCTGGGTCTTATATACAAGTTGTGTTAATACATTACTGATAATTTGAGCGTTACAATAATTTGATGCTTTTACTTAGCCAATTCTTATTTTTTTTTAAGTATTAGATTTTCAATTTATTATCAGGTATTCTTTATCGGTGGGAACTCACTCAACGGCAATGTATAGTTGCATCAAACATGCATTGTATTAAAAGCAACGCCACAAAAGCGACAAAGTATCTTATAGTCTTGCATACATTATAAATCTCATTTTCGCGTAACAACAATTTTAACAACATTTAATAGTGCACAAAATTTATAATGGCAAAGTTGCAACTTTTATGAATACTAGTCAAAAATGTAAAAATATCACAACGCGAAGCTCATTCCTTACATTCTTTGCGTAATACGTAATTAAAGCAATTTTATATAATTCATCTAACTACATGCCAGCATACATTTCTCATAAATAAACTGCATACTGGCATTTTAAATACTGTCTTTAAACATCGCGCAGTACTGTCTCATACTTTTTAAAATGCATGAAATATTTATATCTTCTCATGTAATAAAAATATATCGTATGAAAACCAGTAGTACACGGTTAATTATAAGATAATAATTTTATAATCCTGTTTCCAGTACACCCACTTGAGCTCTCATGGTATCCGTCAGTTTTGACAGTAGCACGCTTTCATCGAGACTCATTTTGGGACTTTCCAGTAAACCTGTAACAAGAAAGATTTATCATAAACAAAGTATTCAAAAAATAAAATCCAATTGAAACCCTCCTCCTTTTTTTTAAAGTCGGTTAGAAAGGTTTATTTTTTGTTGTTTATGTTTTACGTTTCGGTTTTGGGTACCATCAAAAAGCCTTGTTCATAGACAATATTATGTAGTACGACTTGCGAAAATCAAATGAAATCCAGGAAAATGAGATAAATCCATATTAAAGTAAAAAATCCACAGAGATACGAGATACACTGACTTGAAAATTAAATAGGACAATTGCTGAGACTGTTTTTATGATAAATATTATCTGCATGTAATTTAGCACGATATAACATCATTCATTACAAGCAAGCAATTACATTTATCTCGGAGATAACTTGGTCATTACAATATAAACGTTAAGTATTCCCTCGTGTCTCGTCCTCGGCATGCATTATACGAACATATTATTCTATAAATACTAACAACGCAATAACAGAGATAAAACACGTTTTACATAAACAGGCAAGCTTTGTATTGTACATATCGTTACTTTGTTCTCTTCTAATCGATTTTGGCTTAGACATTAATAATTATCATTGATGTTTTTATGCAACAAAGTAGCTACACTGGACCTGTTGGTCAGTACTGTGGTCTTTACTCAGTGGTGGAAAGGGTACGTGTAACCCGTCGCAGGGCCTCGGGAGGCAGAAGCCAGTTTTAAAATAAAAAAGGTGCACTCAATTTTTTTCCATCTGGCTTTATGATTAGTCATATAGGTGTCTGTTTAATTTAATTATGTTGCTAAGGTTGGTGGTAGCTGATTTTCGCACCCCGACAGCCAATATCGCTAAGACAACCCTGAATGTGTAATCTTCATACCATAAAATACATAATATATTATTACTAAGACTTGGTATATTTGCCAAATTTCATCCAAATTTATTTAGCCATACATGCGTTTTTACAATACAGAGTTTCACAATCGATTATTTTAAATAGTTTGGAACTTGTAAATCCCAGTTTAAGTTCATGAGATACCTAAGACCCGATTGACCTTAGATGTATGGTATATTTATATAACTATAGCATATTTATATTAACGAAAACCAAACAAAGGGTAACAGACTAGCTAAGAGGCAATCACAAGATTTCTCATAGTGTTTTAACACCACAAAAGACTAGGAATTAGTGGTATCTGCGCTACGGGTACATGCAATATTCGGTGTATTAGTATATTTTTGTGATATTGTTGGTGTGAAAAATATTATTTTCCCGAAACGATAAGTGGGTAGGTTGGAATTTTATTGCAATGTTGCTTTTGTCAAATGTCAAATGTCATCTAGATATTGATCGCGGCGTAGCCCGTATTGGCGATCTTTCCCGGAATAAAATACCTATTGTGTATTTTTCGAGATAATGTGTGGAATTTGACTGCATTCGTGACAAATTTCATGCAATCCATTCAGCTGTTTCTTCGTGCAAGTATATTTTCCGTATAAAAATCCCACTATTAAACTATACAGCTATGAAAGCTGTCTTTCTATTAGAACGTCTGTAATAGCAAAAAGACGAATTTAGCCCGGCAGACGGAATTAGGGACCCTGACCTTATAATTAAGATTATCTTCAGGTTAAACCCAGACATATTGGGGATACGGAGTGATGCATCCCCAATATCTTGAGCTTTAAGAGCGGATGTAATCGCTAAATGTTAGGTTTACCCATATTATGACGTTAATATAATAAATATATTATACAATAGTATAATAATATTTATTTTAATAAACTCCTCAGAGTCCTTACCTTGGCTAATACAGTTCCAGCACTCTTGTATCTCGTAGCTCAGTCCGGCACTATTGTGAAAGTGAAACTTGTACTTCCCCTTGGGCAATGTCCATTCTGTACTATTGGCGGCAGATATGTGTAGAACTGTTGGACACCAGAAATAATCCAGCTGCAACAAGAAATTTAAATATTTATGCTCTTTATATACAAGTATAAAGGCGGCTTTAACGCCATAGGCATTCTCTCTCAGTCAAACGAAATGTGGTGCAGAGATATACAAGGCAAGTGCATAAAAAATTAAATAAAAATAGAAATATTATTTAATTAAAGAAAAAAAAACGAGGAGTGTATCTTTGCCAGATGTTGCCCATTTTAGGGATAATAGGCCTTATTATACGCTATGCCCTTTCTAGGACACATGATTTGAATTAAGGGTCCTATTCCGTCTACGGAGGAAAATCCGACTTTTCGCAATTACGAGCGTTCTAATCGAAGGAAAGCTTCGATGTAATGTGTAGGTAAATAGGGGTTATTGGTGGTTTTATCTGTATGGCGTACGTATAGGTGATACCGATAGGTGTCTTCAAAAAATTATGCTTTAATTATTGAATAATGTGAAAACTTTACTATATAATTTTAGTAAACGAAGTTAGTAGGAAAGTATTTAAACTAATCAGTTAAATAAGATTTGCATTACAATCCGTGCAGGTAATAAAGACAATGGATATATTGTCTTGAAAAAATAAATATTGCTATCAAGCGAATAATCACATAATACAACAGACGTCCTTGGTTATTGTATTCGATAATAAAAACAGATCTTAGAACTAATTCACTTGTTTTTCCGCATTTATATAACTTTGCCGGAACATATCCATTGCCAATAAAAATAAATGCGCAACATAATAAGTTACTAACAAATTTCGCACGCTCTTTTATGATCAATACCATAATCAATACTAATGTGATTAATATACCGAGACGCTACAAAATGCTTTGGATATGCAAAGAAGTTACTTAAGTTTATATATTCGTTTCACTGTCGAAGTACTTTAACAATTACAGTGGTAATTAACATATGAGACTCCCAAATGTTTGCCGTTCCAAAAAATTCTCTACGCGTACTAATTGCCTGAGGGCATGTAAAATTACAATTACTTTTTATTAATATTCATTTTGATCGAATTTACAATTGAATTTTTAATTACAGCAAGAATAAGTTATGGTAAAGATTATATCACAATATCAAAATGTCCCTATAATAACATAGTAAAGTATCCATATTATTGAGTTGAGAACGGTGAAAGAAAACATCGTGAGGAAACCTGCATACCTGAGAAGCTATCTATAGGAGTTTCAAAGGTCTGTCAAGTCTACCAATCCGCACTAGGCCAGCGTGGTGGACTAAGGCCTAATCCCTCTCAGTAGTAGAGGAGGCCCGTGCCCAGCAGTGGGACAGTACATAATATAGGGCTGATATTATTATTGAGCCTGGCACTCACAGCGATAGTCCCTTTAGTGCCGACGATGTCCGCCCGGTTGTTCATGTTGGCGCGGGTGTGGGCGGCGAGCGTGGCGGTGCGGCCGTCCTTGTACTTGAGCGCGCAGGAGATGGACTCGTCCACGCCCGCGGCGCTGAGGTGGCCCGTGCACACCACGTCCGTCGGCGGCTCCTTGTACACCATCTGGATCAGCTGCAGCATGTACACGCCGAGGTCCAGCACGGCACCGCCGCCCAGGTCTTTCATTCTGAAAGTATCGGATCAATTATACTAATATTACGTTTTGTTTACGCACAAGCATTATTAGATACGTTTAGATTATGCGAGCTAATGTATTTGTCATCAAGTACTTTAAGCTTTATAGTTTACTTGTGTGTATGACCTGAAGTCAAGGAGGATACTACCTATTATTTATGTTATTACGAGGATGACATTATAGCACTAAATCGTAAAAAAAATATTCCAAGAACATTTATGTAAATTTTTTCTGGTAAGGTATCTTACAATATTATACTTCGTATATCCGACCTTGACTACGGGTACAAGCGAATACGAGATGAGGCATAAACGAGCGTGAAGAAAACTGTTGTGTTTATACAGAAGCGTGACCAACGCGAGTTTGGGTCTAGCATTCATACAAGCAAGCGTGTGAGTAAAGCGTTACGTAAGCGTGTACGAAAATATCTTACAGGTTCCTCTCAATGTCGTTAATTTGCACCCCAAACTGTATGCTGATGTGAAAGATGTCCCCAAGCCCGCCCGCGGCAATGTGTTTGTCCAAAGCGTCGTAAGCCGGGAAGAACCGCGACCACATCCCCTCTAGGAGGAATAGTTGTTTCTCGCGAGCCAAGTTCACTAATGATTTTGTCTGTTTGTAAGTCATGCCCATGGGCTTTTCGCATAGCACGTGCTTGCCGTTCTCTAACATTAATTTTGTTATTTCGTAGTGTTGCAAGTTCAGAACACTCACGAATACGATGTCTGCAAATGAAAACGTCTGGTAAATCTATGCGGTATTGTGTTCAATACCACATTACAATTAATGAGGTGTTTCCCAATACCCCAGTATTTAGCAGATATTCTCAAGCTATTTACAAACGCATTTTGTTATGGCAATTTTCTTTAATTATAATGAATTGAATATATATAACATTTAACCAAAAAGTATTTAACTACTTCAGACATTGTCAACTAATCTATTACCTCTAACAGTGAGGAAAAAAACAAATTTGTTACCTATAGAGTCATCACGCGCGAGCGCGTCGTAACCTTCGTATGCCGTGCTGATGTTGTGGAGCGTGGCCAATCTGTGAACACGATCTAGGTCTTTGCCGGCAATGGCGACGACCTTGTGCTGGGCTGGGGGCAGGGTGGCCAGCGCCGTCAGAAAGTCGTGCGAGATCATCCCCACCCCGGCAACACCCCATTTCAACTGCTTCACCATCTGGAATACACAACAGTTCCTACATATGAATCCTGGTTGTTCCCGTGTACGAGATTCCAGCTCATAGTTCTTGAAGTTAAAGCGTGATGTGCTGGGATTGAGAAATAAAGTTAGCAGTAGTTAGTAGTAATGTGTGGTGTTTGCTTAGTCAAAAGCAGGGATGGTGAACTAATAGCACGCGTGCCAGTGTTGACACGTGGCAAAATAATTCGAGCACGTTAGTAATATGCCAAACATTGTATATGAATCTTGCTTTGGGTTTCACTTCACTCAAAATTAGGTACAGTGAAGCCATTGTGCCAAGGCCCGATAAAAATTAACAAAAACATAGTTAGGTCATTAAAAGGAGTACTCGGCCAGATAAAACCGGTCGCGAATGGCATGTTATAGGCCATATTTTTTTTTATAAATAATGACATGTCAACCAATAAAGGTTCGCCATCACTGGTCTAAAGGCATCTTAGATGAAGTAAATTAAAATTTAAGTAAGTTCTTCATAGTTTTTGTGTTGAAAATGGTTCGGATAGAGAAATGACTAATGACAACATAACCGGCGGTTCTTATCCTCGTGCGACTTGAATTGTTATTTCTTATAGATATTGTAAAGAAGCGTATTAAAATATATGTCAATTGTATTGACTATAATTTGTTATAGCTGGCATTGAAAACAGAGGTAAGACGATATCGCGATATGATAACGTTAATATGTATTTAGGTAGCACCGTCAATTCACTGACAAACAATTGTAATCAATGTCGATTATACCTCGCGTAATTATGAGCTCAACAATTATGCAATGTTGTGCGAAAATAAGAAAAAGATACAGTTTATTACACGTACTTTTAATTTTCCATTGTTTGTATTTCGCGCAATGATAACTGATAAAAAAGACACCGATGAACATGAATACTTTAATATCATTTCTTTAAAAAAGGTTCTAGTGTAATTGTGGGGTATTGTCGTGCTTGGTTTTACAGACTAATCCAAAAAAACAATTTTCCAATATATTTTATAATATGGGATTTCCTAAAAAATACTACATGACACTACGAATGTTAGAAACTCTAGTAGAATCATGGATTCCCGGGCCAAATTCCTGCTTGCAAAATACCGCCTTGTATTCGATATTTGATTGGTGTAGTTTCGTATTATATTTAATTTTACATTTCTGTATGTATCCTAATAGTTATTACAGACTGTAAGTGCCAAACTAAAAACACGTATTTTAGTTGTTAATTTGTTCATCGACACGAACTAGTGCACTAACAGTTAAATGGATTTCCGCATTACATGTTAGAGAATTTAAATTTTAAAGCGTTGTATTTTTGAATCCGTTGCCGCTTAATGTTACAGTCACAAGGAAAATATGTAAACTATACCTTTATCTGACCTGAATGTACGGATCACGTTGTTTATTAAATTTAATAGTAAGTACACATGAGCGTCACTTGGCTAATTTGTTCTACAATAAAACTTTATATTTCATGTCAATGGCACAGCTGTAATACGACACTAAGGTAGAATGTTACGAAAGACGCGTCGGCGTATTCCGAAACGTTGATAAAACTGGACAAACAAAGTGCATAAAAACGTACATTTATCGGCCTAGATAATCATACAGAAAATGAAAAGTTATCTCAAACCTTATCTCGATTTTTGTTTCCACTCGTACAGTGATTTGCTTTAGATTCTACGTAGTTCTGTCCGCTTGAACACTCGCTAATTGGACTGATGGAGAGGATCTCACTGGCCGGTGCTATTGTTTTATATAATGGTACATTTCCACAGGTCAATTGTGTTGATTGGCATTTATTAGCTCATATATATATATATATACATGTTTGTTTATGATCTGTGTATGAACGTTGACACACGTAACGTTTTGATTGATGATTGTTTAAAGCATCAACGGGTACCGAGGACTGAGCGCGCGCTGACGCGACATCGTGCCATGGAGTAAAATTTAACAAGCGCTAATTCCTTGTATCCATACTATGTATGTTATATAAATACACATTTATCATGGAAAATACTTGCTATATATATGTAATCTATACTGATATTTTTACTATTTACCTACTATTTAAAGCTGGAGTGTTTGTTTGTTTTGTGTTTAAACGCGCTTATCTCAGAAACTACTGAAGCGATTTTTTTTACTAATAGGAAGCTACATTACTTCTGATTGCTATAAGCTACTTTTTATCCCGGAAGAACTTTTTCACGCGGGCGGAGCCGCAAGCAATGTTATACACTTGTGGACTGTAAAGTGTTTTGACATATCTATAGTAAATAGACAGTTGGACAAAAGGGTCGATAAATTCCAAATAGTTTATTTTCCTAATCAGAATAATTAAACATAATATTTAATCTTAAGTATTGATTAATAAATAGTGAAATTAGTAATTAAACCATGATTGGTGTATAATACTAATACTGATGTATTTGTGTCTGAATTTCAAATTGGATGATATTAGAAAAAAACAGTCATTACTCATTAAAATAACATACTATTTTTACATGATTTCCTTAGCCATGATGATATCACATAAAATTATCACAAAAAGCATTTTCATGCATATGTAAAGAATCCCATGTAATCGGATCTATGCATATGCATGTATTTCATACATGCTAATTAGTACTTACATCAACAGTTTGTTCAGGCATGTCCACTACTTTTTTAAAAAACTTCTAGCAGTTATTTTAACATATCATGCGAATGTAATGTAAATAAAGGCCTCCTGTGAAACACAAAAAAATACTGTTATCAATAACATAAGTTAATGAACATTGGAACAAACTCATTAGTTTCATGTACAAATCATATTAATGAGTTAAAATTATAGTTGTTTTAAAAAAATGTATTTGATATGTTATTGTACATTATTGACAATATTATGAATAGATTGATTTGAAAAGGAATATATGATGGAATAAAGAATGTTTAGATTTACAAAGGAATCTGTGAGATTCTCGATTCAGGAATTGGAATATAAAAATAAACACTAAATATATGGATATGTTTATGTTGAAACTATTAAAGCCAGTGTATTTAACTTCAATAGCTCAAGTTAATTAAAGTTGTCTTTTACAAGGTTTATCATTAACCTTGGATTTTCCCATCAACATAAGAGGACATGATATGTAACTCACCTGCATATATAAATAATTTATCATATTAAAGTTTAATTAGCATGTTATATATAATGTATTCATGGTAATTGTTGTCTTACTCATTTAACTTAAAAGGGTAGGTAAATTAATATATTCTACTTATTTCTGGCCCAAAATAAGTTTGTAAAAGTAGTTGACCTTCTTAAAATACTTACACTGAAATTATAAGCACAAAGAATGTAGAAACAAGACCTTAATTTTTTATTTAAATATTTTTGCTATAGGCAATCAGTTTTTAATAATAATAAATTTAAAATATTTAAATTCTAAATGGAAATTAGTAATGAAATATTGCATTAAAAATCATTTTCTGCAAGGTAAGCCCAGCTTTGAACATGAACTTTAGAAGGTAATTTTAAATTTCATGATCAAGGTACACCTCTGGATGGTTTGTTAGTTAATTAGATTTAAAAAAAGGAAAAACATCTTAAAGTTAAAATCACATTCAAGTTTTGTAAAATGACAATTCTTTCTGATTTGTTATGGATCGAAACGAAGTTTTATTTATTTAAAAAATATATACACAACACAGAAAAAAACGAATCAACAAGATACTCACTCGTCTTAAGTCAGCTGACTGACTAACGAATTATAAAAGGATGAGAAGGCAGCAGAGTTGCCGGTTTTATAGTACTATCAATGATTATCAAACAGATTAATTTTAAAAATTAATATTATATCAATGTGTGATGAAGAACTAAATCATGTGTAAAAAAAATATTTGTATGTAGAAAAATATCAAAAAAACTGTATTTGTAATGTATTATTGGTGTAAAACTGTAAAATATGTCATTTGTCTCCACTTTTCATCTATTGTCATTTGTCACTGTCAGCAGTGTTGCCACATTCAAGTGGCCGACGTGACATTAAGTATTTTTATCTTTTACAATCATTTATCAGTTTTAAAACGCGATCTCAGAGACATTTTCGTTTCAAAAGATTAGTTTGTGGTCACTCAAAACCTGAAATTTATATCATTTTTATTTGAAAACGACTCAGGGGGCGTTCACAATGTTATTTTCTAGATTTAGTGTAAACTAAATGTAATCATACATTTCCCGAAACCCAGAATTGATAGGTCTTTTTTTCTTTGACCTTACCCCGATTTTCTCCAAGAATTATTTACTAGGAATAAAACTATGTATTTTTCAGATTTTATCGCGGCTTTTTATATTATAATCTTCTCCACACGTTTCGAAAACTTTGCAGTCTTCATGGTCACGGCCCGGACAAAGGTGTAGATCGTCCAAAAAATCAACGTAACAATATCCACTGATATTTTATCGTAGAGTAGGGAGTTGGTACTTACTCTAAGCAATTTACAATTATACATTTTTTTTATTTAAATATTAGCTAGTGACAGTACGATTTACGCAGAATGAACTCACAGTGTTTTGAAATCTGGCAGCCGGTCTTCTGGGTTTCGATTAAAACGTAGTGATTATATTCTCTTTGGTTTCGATATGTATAACAGGGTCCCAGGCTTGGGCAAGCTTTCAACCATCTTCTCTATTGAGATTTGGGTGTTTTTAAATTCAATACCATATATATATATATATATATATATCATGTTATAAAAAACCGCGATAAAATGCGAAAAATATTTTACAAAAAAAAAAATCTACAAATCTTATTTGTCAACTTCAACTTTCAAGAATCAAATGTCAATTTTCAATGTCATCCACAATTTGATTACTTATTATTATTGTTTCTTTTCGCGTTTTTGTTCTTATTATATGTTATAAAATAATATAAATGCCATATAAAAATGGCTTTAGCTTTAAGGAGAACTTACATGAAAGCCAAAAACAATCTGCTATGTTCTACGTGTGTTAATACATCGCCAATAGTGTTACCACAATTGCGAAGTTACAGTGATGATAAGTTCAGTAATAATCCACAGTTTAGCAGCACAACCATCATGATGGAACATGGATACAATGTGCAGGAGCTTCCCGTGGTCGTAAGGAAACTAAAAGATTTTTCAGAGATAGTTGAAAAGCCTCCCGTTGAGCCGGCGAAAAGCCCAAGCGATTCACACAACTACCATCTCATACAAGAAGAATTTCAACAGTGTAGTGACCTTCGAGATGTGTTCACTCTGTTGTCTAAGTGTACGAAAATCACGCCAAATATTGCATTGGGAGCAATAGAAAGGATATATGATTTGGAAAAACAGTCAATAGATTTAGATTCGAAAAGTATTCATATCAATTTGGCTAAAGGTGCTATTTTGGACAAACTTTTGAAAGTTGTTGTAAAGACCGAAGACACGCAAACTATTTTGAATATATTAAATACTGTGTCCACATTTATGGAGCCGTATAAGCATAAGTTTTCAGACGAACTTTTGTTCCGAGTATTAGACAATAAGTTGTCTGTGGAACAACTGTGTCAATTTTTAAAATTTCTCATCAATAATAAGTCTGATCCAAAATATTGTGAGACTATCGATAAGCTTTGGGTAGGATTTGTTGAGAGACATGCAGATGTGAATGAGACAAATATATCTCACATATTTGCTATTTTGCATGGCTTGAAGTTAAGTAAAAAAACAGTTTTGAACTTATTAGAACAAAAGTTATACGATCTGTGGTATAAAATAAATGTAACAAGCATGCAGGAAATTTTAGATACTTTTGTGAGAGAGAAATATTTATCAATGCAATCGTTTGTAGTTGTTGGTCGATGGCTGCACACTAATATCCATGTCTTGGATGATGATTCCTTGTTAGACATTATAACAAAGCTAACCAGACTGAATTATACAGATGATCAAATAGAAAAGGCTGTTGACAAATACATGAAACTAAAATGTACTAAAATAAAAAACTATATTTTAATAGTTGGAATTCTAAATTATTGTATGCAGTTCCAAATAAGAAATGAGCAATTATTGAATGCATGTAGTGAATATTTTATGAAGAATGCTAGCAACATACCAGCTAGTTTTCTCAAATGTATCATATATCCATTTGGATTTTTAAATTACAATCCATCAAACTTGAAGTTTTGGAAAGTTGCTGAAGAAACATTGCTAGAAAAATTTGACAAAATGACTACTGATGATCTTTCTTCAATAATTTTATCATTTACATATCTAGAGAAATATCCTTTGCCACTAGTAAGGAGAATATTTACAGCAGAGTATCTTATAAAAGTGAATGATCAGGCAGTGATGAAGAAACTATATTTGATAGATACTGCGTTATCATTGGAGTGTCCTCAGTATGCTGGACCTCTCTTGCCAAAAGATCAGTGGTCAAAACCAGTACCACAGGATCATCGCATCACAAATATAATTAGTAAAACAATTGACCACTTTGTTAATGTGGCTGGGAGCATTGACAAACTGTCTACTTCAATTCTGATCCCACATTTTTGTTCAGATGAAACATATTTTGTTGACATTATGATTCATTCTAAAAGTTTAGGAAGTAATAATTTTGATTGGAAATCTAAATCTGGAAGGAATGATAATATTGCTATACTGATTAATTTGCCTGATCATTTTTGTTCTGATAATGAGAGATTGGTTGGTCCGCAATTATTAAGAAAGAAACATCTGAAAATGTTGGGCTTGAAGGTGGTTAATATTAAGTACTCAGTCCTCAGCCAGTTCTACACATCATATAATGCTGCAGGTATGAGACAGTATCTAATTGATAGTATTGAAAATGCTGAATCTTCTACATGAGTCCTGAATAATGGGATAAAAGTAATTATAATTTAGTAAAATTGCTTCTCTTGCAAATTGGTCTCTGTCTTCAACTACAGCATAGTGTTAAGGAGTTATATGGATTTGCAAATATATTTTGTAAGATAGCAGAATATTTAAGCCTCATATATCAGCACCAATTGTACAAAATATTAAATAGACCAAAATATTTATAATATGGAATATGCATGTGTCACCCTGAAAATATTGTCACAAATTTGTACAAAAAAAAGACTGCTGCACCAAGCCCAAAGTGAAGTGCGTTATGGGCAGGTAGATGAAGAATATAGGATCATATGCATATTCCTTATTGCAGTGGTTCTCAAATAGTTTTTTTTATGAGTACTTACCATTTAGAGAAAGAGCTAAAATTTGCATATTTACTTTATGAGCAAAATAATCATAAAAATATGATATCAGTTTTGTATAATGTCTAAGAAACACCACATAGTAACTATTTATACATTTTGTTTTTTTTTAAATGATGTACTCGCAAGTGAGGTATGTGCAGCATATTTCGTGCCTCTCAGGTTATGCATACTATTTATTGGGAACCACAGCTCTACATACTATGATTCTATTTAACTTGTATATTTATTTTTAAGGCATTGACTAAATGGTATCTTCCACATTTACAAATCTTAAACAAATATATCGCGAAATATTGTTTGCTTTGCTTTTGGGGGTGTGTCTTTGGTTTTATTTTGTAATTAAATGGGTCTAAATTCAGCTAAAATGTAACTTTGTAAACAGAGCATAAAAGATTCATACTTCCTCGCTTGACATATCGATTTCGGTATTATGGTATATTTCGGCCTTAAATGATGCTTCTATTTTTGGGTGGGGTAAAACTAAATAATTATAATTGGGTCCAATTTTATTATGTGATACAAAGAGTAAAGGATGATTAAGAGTGAATACACTAAGAGTCTATGCAGATGGTACGTTTTGGACGCATCGACGAAGGATTTTAAACGAAGAAAACATAAAGTCGGAGACAGTGTGTTTTACATATTTGTGCTGACGCTGAACACGCGCAATTAGCGCGGGTAAAAAATGGTATCGTCAGCGTGTATAAAGCAAATCATCTGCAAAGGCCTTAATACCCATCTAGACTATTGGCGAATAATTCGTCGAAAAATTATAGTCTTGAGTAACGATTACATCCTCGTATTCGTGACGCTTGGTCTGTATTCGGCAAGTATCTAAATCGGAAATAATAATAAATAAAATGTGCCAAAACGGTGTTTAAAATACTTATATGATTGTTTAAGGTTTATTAATTAAGAAAATATTTAGCAAACAAGTGTATTTTTCTAGTCTTATAAATAAAATGTCTTATGAAATTGTCTTTATACTTACTCATATTTTTGTGGATGTAAAAGGGTGCTTTAAAGAAAAATAAAATGGCCATTATATATTTTTAATCATTAGTTTATTTCATTATACTCATAACATCTTTTCCTTATATTTACTCACTGGCTAGTTCACTAGAGTTATTATTTGAATATTTTAATAATTTCTTAAACAACTTTTATTCTCGGAAATATTTTTTTTCTATGAAAAACTCGTTCCAGATCAAACATTATAAGAACTAGCATACCTCGGCAACATCTATCTAAGAGTTTCGTTATTGCTCAGCGCCTTGTATTATGACATTCGTTTCTGGAGGCTAATTCTTATTTTGAAATTTATTCCGAAGACAATGACTTCCTACTAGTGTCGGAGGAAAACGCTAGACACGGTTCTGGCTGTTACAGATATTAGTTAAGATTCTATAAAATACATTTCCAAAATATTTTTCAAAGTACAGACAGCCTTGTTTATTATAATTTTATAACGTTATTAATAGTAAAGTAGATTACGAACGAGGCGAAAGAATTATGAATTATTCCTACCCAAGAGTCACATCGGCTGTTGGGTGGTGAAATGTTCGTCAACACGGGTACGGGTGCATCTACACATCGGTGAAATCACAGATAGAGCATGGCATCACAAACGTCTCAACTTCTGACGTGTCTCCCTCAATACCCATAGCCAGAAATGACTACATTATAATTTTATAGCCATAATCGTGTATCACAGCAACTCTAGCCTGAATATTAAATTGTAAAGAATTGTGTTAACGCTGATTCACAGCCTAAAATCTATAAGTAGATTAATAATTTTACATCAATAATTACTTGACACTCGATGTACAGTCGCCGAGTGCCGGCGGTCGCTAGCGTCTACATCGAATACATCTGTGACTTGAGTAGCACGTCTCAAGATTGTCGTGCAGAACCGCACTCGATCATGCGACGTTAATTTCGTCGCTTATTTCATTTCTGATCAATTGTCTTTCATTATTATTTTATGGAGTTTGTTACAAGTTTATAATATTACATAATTAATATTTCTTTTTTGGTATTATTAGAATGCTTAACCTGTTCATTGACTTGGTAAGCGGGATAGTTTTAATGTGCCTCTGTCCTATAGTTGACTGCTGCGACGCGACAAGTGCTTGCAATTATGGCGACTGTACGTTTACAAATTGTATGACATTCGTAAAGCTAAAATGCAACGACTGAAATACGAAAACACGATTTTAATCTATCTGAAGTAAGTAGGTAACTATGTGCAATTTTATTCAATTACGACTATGTTAGTTAACGTGACTTCTCTAACACACAATGTAACTCGAAAGCTACTATTAAGATGACAAAGTTACTGATAGTTATTTGAAGATGACTAACGATTCTTATTTCAGTACGATGAAGAATCTATATAGCATGAAAATGAGGTTTGGCACATACGCGACATTGTTGGTCGTCTTTCAAATATTCATTAACTTGTTAGTATTGCATATTTGACGTAGTTTAGTAGCGGCAACTCCACATTGTCATTCTTAGTCCTCATGTTTTTATCACTTGGAAACACATTTCAGCGGCGATTTTTGTTCAGTAAGTGTTTAGAGGAATTACCCATATGTATACAATGGTTTACCTCTAAGGTAGCGCTTCCTTAAGTATTTCGACTCGATAGTGAATACGTGCTCAACTGCACTCTAGCACATTTTATATTTTTATCAACACTCACAGTCCGGAATGAAATAAACATACTTGTATAATAAATATTCTCAGAATTTTCATATATTGCGTAATTTTGACTTAGTCGTAATAGATACATCATAATAATATAATTGGATAATGTATGTATATAATTCAATAAATTTATTTATGATAAATAATAAATCAATACCTATTAATAGGCATAAATAGATTTATACATAATATTTTTTCTATGTGGAAAGGAAGATATGTGATCACTATTTCAATACTTCCATGTATTTTATATCACTAAGTGATAAAGAACATGTTGATGAACTTAAAACAGCCATGTTATTTGATTTATCGATTAGCATAATTTAGAATGTTTTATACTTAATTTAATTAAGTGAATAATTTAAATTCTCGCTATGCTTCAATATGGGATCAAGGTACTCAAGTCCACGCGTGACGCGATGCGCGAGTTCTGACTTGCCAGCCGTCAGTCGCCTGCGCAGTCGGCAAGGCGTACTGGCTGTGCACACTGGGTTATCTTCATAGACCATAGACGGTAATTCGACACTCGACTTACACACTATTAGCTAATAACTACTTACTTATTTTATTATGGCAACTACAACCATGTCGAAACGAATGTAACAGCTAAGTAGGTACTTGCATTGTTCCTTTACAGTTAACAGTATTGTTACAGAAACATGTTCTTGTAACTTTACGACATCGGGGTAAGGTGAAACTCGACTAGCAGCCTCTGCGGGTGCGGTCGCTTTAATATGGAGAAACAGATTCAACGTCGAATATAAAATGTTAAAATGTTAAAACTATGGTTAACTACTATGTACTTTACTAATCAATCTAATGTAATAATCGAAAAAGTGATATAATTCGCTAAACTTTCCTTAAGTTATTAATGTTTCGTTTTTATTTTGATGAAAATGCAATTGAAATAATGGTAAGTAGGTAAACTGTAGCTTACGGACTAGGATATTTTACAACACCGATTCCTATTTGGCAGTTATCTAACATTTTATATGAATTAGAAATAGTACATAGGTATCTTAGACATACGGTGAGAATAAAGAAAATTGACAAGTTAAATTTCAATACACGAGTTGCGTTGCTATTTGTATTATCTGAAACTCGGAACTGTTAAAGAAGCGATGCATTTAGCGACAATCTATTGTAAATGCAATCTTAAGCATTAGGCTGATCTTTAAAGTCTTCATAAACCCATTACAAAGCTCCATTTACCTTAGAAAATAGATAAATCTATGTTTCTTTAGGAGTCACATTAAACCTCGACGGACCATGCCGTGCATCGCTTCTCCGTCATGTTTTGGTTTCTTTACTCATGTATTGATTCAAATATAGATGTTTTATACGCTGTGTTTTGTCCTTATTCTAACATTACAATCATAGGAAGACAAAACACAATTAACAATAAGGTGTTGACGTTGAAAACAGATGACGGTGCAAAACTATTATAGTAATGGTTTTGAGAGTTCATATGACTAAACAATTTTCGTATGCGTTTACCAATTTTAAAACTCCGTCGTCTGCTTTGTACTTAGTCAACAGTTAGGTACGTCCGGAAAAAACATTATAACAATGATCACAGTAAGAAATCATCTAACTACGCGAATGTGCGCACAAGTTCCCAACTTACTAAGTTAATAATGATGGGGAATATAACACTAAAAAACAAAATATGGAATATATTCCATAATTCGCTGAATCGTTCTTAATAATTCACTAAATAATTAGTATTTTGATTTAGAGTTTTAGGTTCCTATACGCCTTTACTTAGAAAAAGCGAAGTAGTAAGTGAAGAATAAATCTATCTACTCATCATAAAACCCGAGGAGATCTTATGTGGGTTGGAGCTACTAAAGTAAACTTCGCTAAGTGTATGTAAATTGTTTTTGGTATCGTTAAGTCTGTTTCAGGATAAATAACATCAATAAATGACTAGACTTGAATAAATTCTTCATTTGAATGAAAGAATTTCTTGTTTCTACGTCGTGTGTCAATGTGAATTCAAAAAGTACACCCGGGCACATAAATTCATCCCGTTTCAGTCCCACGATAAGTTTTAAGTTGAGCAGATGTAAAAACCTTAGAACAGAATAATTATTTACAAAATACATTTTATATAGTTAAAAAATCTTCATGATAGTCACCAATGTATACGCATATAAAGTATCTACTTCATTTCAACATTAATAAAAAAACATTAAAATATAAAATAAAAAAAAAATCACAAAACCAAAACTATACGTATATAATATATGTACTACTAACTAAAAATTAAAACGATATGGCATACGGTAATCGAGAGACCTCGAAGATATTCAACTCAACACTGAGCTAATTCACTAAATAACGAAAAGAACTTATAGCTAACGACAGAAAGTTTAAGGCTCGTCGTCGGATCCACACGTACGTATTCATCTACACAACAGTGAATAAATTCAAAACAACTTCACGCTAAACGGCAAATTCAACAAAACATCCGTCACAGAAGCGAGTCGATCGGCCGACGGCCCGGATCGATCACGCGATCACATCAAAAAACGATGAACGAGACGCGAACTGCGACCAATCAAAAGTCCAAAACATAGCACTAACAGTTAGGAGAGAATCACAAAGAGGTGGGCGGCGCGTCGCTGGCAGCGCGTTCACGAGTAGATGGTGATCACCTCGCGCCCGCCGCCGCGCACCATCAGCACCTTCTCCAGCCCCTCCGTCAGCACCTCCAGGAACTCCATGTCTGCACACACACATATATTGTTCATAAACCTTGATGCGTTAAAAATGTTAGAAAAAATCATTGGAGCAGGCCATAAAACCTATTTAAATTTATGTTTGCTACATCACGCCATACAACATTTTTTTTTATCATAATAGGTCCCAAGAAGTAAGAATATTATTACAGATATTATTATGGATTAACAATGTTATAGATATGTTATATATGTTAATAGTTCCGGAGTTGTATGTATGTGCACAGGTATTTTTTTATAATTGTAAATTACCTATTGTTTTCTTAATAATTCTTTGTAAAAAGAATTAATATTTATTTTATCTTACACGTGCTATAATCCATTATACTTTATAAAGATAATAGCTCATAACATACTTTCTTTATAGGATTTTCAGAATATTTATCTTTATGTTAATGCTCCATCGAATTTCTATAGTGTATATATTGAAAATGACTATAGTTAATTTTGTTATAAACATACTGCTGCAGTAAGGTGGTGTTGTATCGAAAACATAAAAGAAGTAATAAAATTTATTTATGTTTCGTGTAGTTAGTAATAATATTAGAGACCAAAAAATGAGCTTCTCTCAATCCCTATTACCTATTTTCTTGAAGGTCGTCTTGGCCCTCATTATTTCTCTAACAATATTATTATAAGGTGGTATTAATTAACATACGTTCGTTTCTATATAAGAAATACGTCTTACAGTTGGATTCTCTCTCGAAAGTGGTGTCTCTGGGCGGGCCGGGCAGGTTGAGTATGACTAGTTGTGCGTCGTGTGACCGCGCCACGATCACCTCGTTCAGTTTCACCGCCGTGTGCATCCTCCGCACTGTGCCTTCGTCCCTGTTACATTAGGTATTGCTTAAACCTGTGTTCTTATATTTCAAATTTGGTTATAGTTCTAGAGTGGAATAGGCAATCAAGAAACCGTAATCGCTAATTGTTGTTCAAAGCGATTCGTAATTATCTTAATATTGCATGATTATTGTGTATGCTATCTATTTAGTTGTTAAATCTTCATCAAAAGAAATTTAGGAACACAAATCAAGACAACACCAAAACGCTTTATTCTGATTTCAAAGTAGTACATGAGAGTGCACTTACGGTGTGATGTCGGACATGTTGGGCTTCATCTTGAGAGCGTCCCCGTTGAGGTTGGCGTCCTTGTGGTTGTCGGCGGGCGGTGAGTTGGCTCCCTCGCACTGCGACCGTTCATCGGGCGAGTCCCACATTGAATCGATTATGTGCAACAAACTACTTCGAAAGTCGTCCTACGTTATCCCAATTAGGTTTTTGCGTTTGGAAATTTGTGATTTTGATTCGCGCACCGACAGTTGCACATGACGGATTCAAGGCGAATGAAACACGGGATGTCATATATTATTTTAATTGTAAAACAAATCACTACGGACAATCAAACATCCAATCTCTTATCTAATGTGGAGAACGAAACAAACTAAAGTGAACAAATCAATCGTGAATGAACTAGTCGCAAACATATGACCACCGTGTGTAAATTCGCTAGGACTCTTGTGATAGAATATGATTAGGTTATGTACATGAGGAAAACAATCATAACGTCAAAACAAACATGGTTATTGTAATGATATCAAGTGCAATAGCCACGCGTGACATCGACATAGGCAATTTGTATGGGTCATTCTTAGACCGCGTTAAAGTCTTTTGTACACCAATTTGGAATAAGTAGGTAGTTTGTACATAACAGTACTCGTGTACTGTATTTTTGTCACTCTAATATAATATGCATTTCTGTTATTTATTGCCAATAGCTAACTGGTTTAAGAACGACACCAGGAGTTTTTTTGCAATGTCAAAGTTGGATAAGATCACTTCAAACCGAAACAAATTGATACAATGACGAAGTTTCGGGTTCAAATGAAATATTTTGAACGAAGATAGGACGATGTAATATTATTATTGACTTTTATTTTTGTTTATTATTGTACTTCACTAGTAGACAAGGGCAAATAAAATATATGCTTCTTAGTAGGGTATTTGCTAAACGTAGCTTTAACTGAAGGCATCAAGCACGCTATCAATTCAATAGCTCTATTCAACTAAGTTAGTGTCATTTTCATTGAGCCATTCCAAGGAACATTATTGCTTAGTTATCTTTACCAAATCAAACTTATATCGGTAATGTGTCAAACTCAACACCGTTCTCAACACAATTTTGAAATCGCATTTAAACATATCATATGTTAGTGTAACACGTATTTCAATACATTTTTCAAATGTGTTTTAAAGTTTTAAAAACAATATTAATGTTAGTTCTATGGAATGTCGCATGCATCAAGCGTAGTAGTGTAGACATGTTCACCTTGTCGTCGGTGTCCTTGTCGTCGTGGTCGGTGAGCGGCGGCGAGGGTGGCTCAGCCTCGCCCTCCGCCGCCTGCCCCGGCTCTGCGAAACGGACCTTGCTGGCCGTCTTTACGTCCGCGTGGTGGTGGTCCACTATAGCTTGCACCTGTTTTCAAGACAAGACTTTATTTACTGAACCAGATGGTTTATATTACCATGATTTTATAACAATTTTTAATTGGATTTATTGAACAGTTAATTTGTAGAAGATTATGGAAGTATTAAGAATAAGAAGAATATTAGAAAAGTATAGAAGAATCAACAGCTAAGTATAAGAAGAAGACAAAAGCACACTGTGGCTAAAATATGAAGAAGAAATAGAAAATAAAATCAATTGATTAGTATGTACAATATTTATTTCAATACCTTAAAGTAATTAACAAATGTCGATCTAAATTTTGTGCTGCTTAATTCATAAGCTTGATATTGCCAATAAAATGAACTCTATTCCAAATGAAATAAATGATGTCTTGCTTATTTATTATAAGCCTAATATATAAAATACAGTGTAAAAAGAAAAAATAGGAGAAAGTGACAGAATAAGTTGTTAGTAACAGTGAACATCAAAAGCAAACACTGCAATGCGTTAGTTTTAAATAATGAAGTGAAATGAAACTGAAGTAGTGAGAGTGAGAACTTGTATTGCCACACCTAATTTAGAGAAGACGACATTGAACTACCAAACGTACCAATTAAAATTTAAGCTAAAAAAGGAAAGTCATTTACACATTGTTTCATTAAATGCTTAGAGACCTGGTTAAAATCTCTTATTATCCAGAAAATACCGAAAAATATTTTAGGTAGGCATTAAATAATATTAAAATTTATCGGTCTGTCAGCCAATGTGTAGATGATGAGTGCAAAATAGGGGAGAATATAGAAAAAATTAACGAATAGCTAATATATATGGACTCAGGGTAAAGTGTCCGTTTTACCAGAGGCAACTTCTCCTCAGCGTTTTCGCGATAGTCCACGAAATTTTGCATCTGCACCGATAGCGACAGACAAACATGTTAGTTCATACACACATAGTTTATAAAGCTTTGTACAGACCGCGGTCACGGACAGTGCCAGTAACTAGTAAAGTAGTAATAGGACGAAAGTTATCATAGAGATTGCAGGAGAACAATGTTTCCAAAAATAAATCTATCTTTTTTGTTCAATTGCACGGAAAATATGTTTTAGAAATTTGTGGAAATTAAATTGGATTGTAATCAGTTTTACAGTCTGCAGTGACAAAGAAAATTTAATCAGTAAATTTCATAATTTATATAATGTATGAACACTATTTATTCCATAATTTATTCCATTAAAAAGGCATGAGCCTTGTTAATGGAATACAACAGAAAGTAATAAAATAAAGGTATTTGAAAGTAAGTCTCTATTAAATTTCGCACCAAATTTCAATACATTGTTAGTCTTACGTTCTTTACTACACATATACATACATATTTCCATATAGACTCGTACAGTACACAACATTCAGTTTTGGCTATAAGTGTTACTCTTCATCGACTTATCGACATTTCATATTAATGCAAGTCGACCAATAAGTGCTTAAGTTTTGTGATCTTACACGTACAATATGGTTATTTCTGCCTGACACTACTTTATCGTGATTGTGTTTTATGAAGTCACAAATACAACATGTAAGGTAACACGGGTCTGTAAATGTTCCTGCGCAGTGCACGCCACTGGCACTCACAGCTTTGATTTCTAGCACATCTAGCTTACAAGTTGTATCATCTTGGTTCATGTGATCAGTTTTGTGTGATGGTGTGAGATAATACGTACCATTCCCAAGGTTTCCTTCTTGTTGAGTCTCAGTTCGCGGAGCATTTGGTTGCGTTGTTCCATCATCAGGGTGCGTTCGTACGTGTATGCGGATATATCGCTGTCAGTCTGCGAAGTTTAGAATATCAATTATAGTTTTGTAGTAATTTATATTTGTTTTCCTTCTAATACAAACATATATTAAAAAGTACTCTTAGATAATAACTATATCTGGGTTATAAGTGCACCTCCATGGAATGGATATAATCTAACTCTTCAGAAATAAAGAAGTGGGGTTATGTTTTTTTTAAACATAATTATTTTGGTAATATTATTGATCTTACCATTTCAACAACCTCCACCTCGGCCTCAATACGCAGCTGGTAGAGGAACATCTTGAGATCCTTCTTCATCTGGATGGAGTTGTCCTCCATTTGCGCGACGGTGAAGATGCGCATCTTGCAGTTCTTCCAGGTGCGGTGCTGTCGCAGCAGGAATGGCAGCAGCATCAGCATGCCACCATCATGCACGATCCACCAGATGTCGATGTTGCCTGATACCTATACGGAACGCAAAACATACATGTAAGTATATCTATAATTTGGCGGTGAAATAGAAATTTTGTGTTTCCAGAAAAAGTAATTATTTTCAGTCTGACACTATTTTTATTCAGCCAATTTATGGGTCAAATAATTTTTTGAATTATACATTTATTAAAGTCAATTATCGAAGCAGTTTGTACAAGATCACCTTCTCAGTAGAGTCTGGGAAGAAGTTGATTCCTTTAGGCACGAGCATTGCCATGCGTGCAGCTGTGACGGCGCGCACGGTGTGAAGGAACCCGCGCCAGCGCGGCTCCAGAGCCTCCTCAGAGTGCCGCCACGTATACGGCCAACCCACGATCACCGTGTTCGGCTTTAGGCCTCCCAGACCAGTCGTTTGCACCCTAGGGATGGAATGAACTCGTTTCTTTTATCGATTGAGGTAATGACGTATCTCCAAACTACACTGTACTTATCATGGAATAATCATTTAAAGATTTACCCTAAAGTTAAAAGAAGACTCATTGAAAAACGGGAGTAGTTCATAAAGTTGTAAAGGGAGTCATAAAGTTATAATAAGATCTGGCAATGCTAAGAATTTAAAAATACATTATATTTACATCAATCAAGATCTAAAACATCTCGCCAGTCAATATGAAATCACTGAATTGAACTATTCACAGAAGTCACTACTCCTTCAAAAAGTAGCCACTATATTATACTAACAGATGGCTGAGTCCGTCGGGGATGCTGGGCGCGACGAGTACGTCGACGAAGCCCTTGAGCTTCTCGTCGTCCATGCAACGGCGTAGGTTCAGCCGCGCTGCGCCAGCCTCGCCCGCACGCCGCGGGAACTCACCACCCAGCACCGACACGCATACGGTAAGACCCTTGCCTGGTACATGCAACAACATGTTAAACATTTTGAAAATGGTTAAGCAGTTTGTAAGGTTTATTCACTTCAATATCGCCTTTGAACTGATTTGAAAAGCAAACAATTTGTAAAAAGGACGCGTGATGTGGAAATATACATTACCGGCTTTAAGCTGGCTGGCGAAGGCGAGCATCTTGCGGTAGGTAGGCATGAGGTCGTCGTTGAGTTTGGCGAGCACGAGCACCTGTGGCCGCCAGTTCTTGGTGTGCGGCGGACCTTCCTCGAGACGTAGCAGTGAGTAGCGCGCCGCCGACAGCGCCAGACCGCGCAGACCGTCACCCCATTCCTTCTCCGCACTGTGAACGAGAAAAAATATTGTAAATATTTCCGTAATATTATCAACAAAAAAAAAAAAATTGTTTTATTTTTAAAATTATCACCTTTGCAAAGGTACAGAGCAGAAAAACAAAATTATACGATAGTTTTTCATTATGTCAGACCGAAACGATAGATATTCAGAAATTGGACTGACTGTTTTTTTTACTTACAATAATATTTATAGAACTCCGTTATGACATATGATGTGAACTCACCCTCGGTATTCGATGTATTTGTAGATGAGGCCAGCCATTCCCATGGCGATCAGGGCATAGAACCAGGACGTCATGAACATGATGGAGATACACAGCGTAAGGCCAGCGAGCGATAAAGACCTGGAACGAGGAATATTTTTAGTATTTATTGTATATTGTCATTAAGTAGTTTTTAGGACAGTAGTGTTCTTTATTATAAAAAAATATGCTGTTAAACTTACTTTACAGTATGTATATTAATTTCGATGTTAGATGTTAATAAAAACTCCCAGGGTTTCGTGTCCGGAAATGAAGTCTTTATAGTAAATGATGACGTAATAAACTTACCAGTGGTAGTACTTGAAGCGAGGGCGCCAGTTAGGAGTCTTGAGCAGGGTCTGGAGAGCGCAGGCCAGGTTCACGAACCCATAGCACATCAGGAAAAACATGGAAAGCAGCGGCGCCAGGATGTCGACGTTGCCAAGCAGGATGCCGCACTGGCAGATAGCCATCGTGAGAAGCAAGGCCCTGAGGATCACGATTATATAAATCGAACTTTATTTATATGGATCAAAAGTATCATACCAATTATGAAAAATGTAGTCTCTAAAGGTGTACTAAGAAATATTTTTTAATAATTGTCTTTCTAAAATATTAAGCTAAACAAATAGCTTACCTAGTTGGTTCACCTCTGCTAGAAGAAACCGCGAAGGGAGCGAGGAATGGTATGATCTCATCCTTAGCGATAGCTTGTAGCAGACGAGGCGCTCCGGTGAGAGATTGTAAGCCGGCACCAAGAGTCGACAAGAAGGAACCTATCAGGATCACCCACTGGTTGGGCCACGCCATGTTCGCCACTACCAGCTTACCTCCTATCGACTGACCGAATCTGAAAAATGTTGAATTTAATTTTAAAACATTTTACCAGAATGTGTGAGAATGAGAAGTCAACTTTAAGAAAGAAAAATATGATCTACAATAAACTTTAATATCATAAATATCAGCTAAATAGTAAAAAAACCTACTTGTCACGAAGTAGCAAGTTGTCGACGGTGCCAGCGAAGAGTAAGACGCAAGACAAGTACACGGTGGAGGTGGTGAGAATGGCGCAGATAGTGCCGATGGGGATGCTCTTCTGCGCGTCCGCAAGGTCGCCGGATCGATTGGAACCAGCCATTATACCTTTAAAAAAAAATAAGTCAGCTAATAATTTTTAAACGACGACATTTACGCAGACGTTTTGTGAATACAATTTTCATTTGTAAATACATAATTATAATCAACATTCAGATCGCAATGATCCATCATGCGAACATGATCTTTTTATAGAAAAATGTGATATAATCAATATGCACACGTAAACATTTATTATTTAAAATGGGTAAAATCAGTTAGTCTTAAATTTTTAATTGTTAAATTTCGTATAAATATGTAAATGGTCCTTATTTTTATTTTGTAATATCGACATTCACCTGTTACAGATGGGAAGAAGATCCCAATAAGAATGGTAAAAGTGGTTGTGATGTCGGCGTAGATCTGGTTGTAAGTGGGTCGCTCCATTTGCTCGATATCGTCGGGTTCCTTGCCGTACGCGATGTACTGTCCCACTTGAAGGAACGAGTCTTGCAAATTGTCGAAGAAAACTCCACTGGCCAGTCCCTATGAGAATAATTAGAATACTTTTATTTCGAATAGTCCTTACAAATATCAACATAACTTTATAAGAAGTTAGACTATACTTGCTGCTATGTAGTTAATATAGGGTTCTATTCATGCCCGTAATTTATTTATTTACCACTTAAAATCAAATGTATATAGGCGGACTTGACGTCATAGTCAATGTTAGGGTGATGCAGAGATAATTATGAATAGATAATATTCGTGCATAGATTTTTATATATTCTTTTTTTTAATGTTATCTACGTTTCGAATTTATAAAAATCTAAAAGTGTCTGTATTAAAAGAAAACGGATATAGAAAAGAAGTAATTATCGCGTACCTTGATACCCTGAACAATGCTTATGTTGTGGCTGGCGAAATACGGATCGCAAGTATTGTTGGGGCAAAATTGCTGGTATAGTTCTCCACCAACTTCCTTCGAGCAATTGGCAATTGGAATATCCTTGAGTAGACGCTTACCCAGCACGCACATCCTGTAATAATACATTGTATCACTGTAATAATAAAACTAATAATAAAACGTTTAAATAATTAAAGTCAAAGTAGTTTTAAGTTAATTATGTTATGTAAATTAGCTTCGAAATCTAGACAGGGAAAGGCCAAAACTTGCAGCCGAATCTCTAAGTTGATAAAGCATTACGAAATTAGTAAATTTGTTTTCGTATCGTTACTCCGTACACTAGTATTTAGAATAATCAGTTTATTGAAGTTGACTTACTGTAACTTATCATTGCCGTTAAAGTTGACGAAGATGCCAGCGTACACCGCAGAGATGGACAGTATGACGCAGGCGAGGGCGATAGTGGCGAACTTGTTGACGAACTTAACGCCCACGAACACCACCATGCCCATGATGAGGAGTAGACCGGTGCCGTACACGCGGAAGTTGTTGTACATTGCCTCAGGGTCCTTGGTGAAGTCGCCGAAGATCGATATCCACGGAGCCATGTACGTCTGTTTAAGGAATATGAAGAATTATGTTTTGTAATTGCTTAACTAATTGCACATCTAGTCATTTAACATATTTATAAATGCCTTTTATAAAAAATAGTTTATAAAGGATAATAATGTGATGTTACACGAACTTACAAAGATAATATTATGTTAAAGAGCTTGTATGATAAATTCGCATTTTTTGTTATCCCTAGAGATGTTTTTGAAGGTATAATAATACGATATAGTACCATAAGTATAAATAGACATATTTATATTCCTTTAATAAAATATGGTTTTATTTCCTGTAATATTATTACATCCCAATTATATATTTGTGGAATGCGCGTAGGTACGAAAGTAGGTAAGTATCGCCAATTTGAGATAGCTACGGTAGCATTAACGATCTAACAACGTATTGACGCAATAAATAAGTTCGTATTGCCGAAGATTCCGCGAAGTTGGAACATTGCCTCGAAAAAAGGTGTATCGAAGCACTTAAAATAACAAAACAATCATAAGAACAATGTACGAAGTAAATCAATGTATTAACAATGTTGAGATTTTATAGCTGTAATAAAAGTTCAGCGAAAACTGTAGATAAAGCATCAGTATTAGAAGCACGAGTTCAGTTAACAATTACTCTCATACAAGATCGGACAGTTGTGTAGTTTGGGAGCATGCAGTATTCAGCACACGAAACTTGGCCCGAGGATGTGATCACAAACGGCGATAATTGAATTACGATCTTAGGAAGGTCCGACCTAGAAATTCCTTTATTAAATGTATTTCTTATCTTTTACGGGAAATTGGGTCTCTCCAAACATAATGGACATCGAGAGCGGTCCTGTATGGTCAATTTGAACCGATCGTTACGTTAACACAGGTCGCATTGTGAGCCGTATCATAACCTGCACGCATTCAACGGTTACTGGTAATCGTCATAATAGACCCGATAGCCTTTTATATTTATCCTGTAAAATTTTCCGGAGTTTGCTATGCTAAAGGGTCTAAAAGCTTCTATTTTAACATACAAAATATTTTGTTGTTTAAAATGGTATGATGTTGAATAAACTGTATATGCTAAAGCGTTTTGTGGTTAATGTGATATTGATGAATTAGTATCTAAAAATAAACCAGTACTTATTAATTAATATTACAAATATCTGAGTTCAACACAATATTAAATATGATTTTTTGGGATTGTAATTTACGTCGTTAGGTATGTAAAATTTAAATTTATAATTTATATTCTTGAAACGTGAAATGTGGTGTTTTTTTTATGAAAGTTCTTTCCTATTAATATTATACTACATATATTTTCAATATATGTAGTAAATTAAAAGGACCAGTAAGGCAAGTAAATATGTCACTGAAACATACATTTTGTTCGCGAGACATTTCCAAGCCGCATATCGCAATAAAACTGGCAATGCGCCGTGGGTATAAATTGTAAATTGACTGTGAGTCCCGAGAGAGCTGACCGGCCTGACGCTTTTGAAGTACGAGCAGACGGCAAGCGCCGCAATTTACCTTGGATATAATTTTATTCACACTGCGCGGCGCTCTTGACTTTGTGAATGCGGGTTTTTGTTACACTTTTGCTTTTGGCCGCGTTTAGAAAGTAGGGTGTTTGCGTTTAAGTAGTTGTTCTAGATACTTACCAGAACAATTTCAACAGCGCCGACGATGTACATAGCGGCGGCCAGGGTGGTGCCCGTGTAGAAGAGCATGCCAACCGCGCCGCCGCACTCCGGGCCCAGCGAGCGACCGATCATGAAATACGACCCGCCCGCCGGCACCACGCCGTTCGTTGCGATAGCAGACATAGATATTGCGGTGAGCATAGTCTGCCGACATATTTTATGGCTCATACACATTATCTCAATAACTTATCTAAACGGTTGGCAGTTTTCAAGCGAAAATCTATATTGTACAAGCAGCTATAGCCGCCGTTGTTGAGATGAAATCTGAGAGGCTGCATCGTTTATGTAATGGATTCTGTCAGATAAGCGACAGGATAATGGGATAAGAGCGTATCTAGTTACAATTCTAGATGATTTTAGTTATCAGTGACTAACTTAGATTAGGTAAGTCTTGCTCGACGTACTATGGACGAGGGAATATAGGGAAGGAAGGAAACGTTACCGTTTAGATAACTTTGTATGCATGAGTTAATCAGTGTCTGTAACAGTGGGGAATGATGAAATTTTTCAAAAGGTTACTCAAGGCAAAAATAAATTGCCTTAGTTAACACATCGCGGCCAATTTAACAGAAAACAAAATCTAAAACAAACTTAAATAAACCTAAAAGGGAAGCCGGTAGAAATCAGGTTTTGTGGACGCGTTGCCACAAGTTTGTAGATACTTACCGTACAACAACACGTAAGAACGATGAGAAAGCCACATATAGCGCCTGCGGTGCCAACGACCCAGGTCAGACGTATGAACAAGATCACGCCGAAGATGTTCTGGATGCAGGGCAGGTACACGCCGATGAGAGTGCCCATGCGCGCAGGGGGCGCGGGCTTGGGAGCGTCGGGGTCGGCTGTCGATGCCGTAGGTATGGTATTCGAATAGTCTGCCAGAGAACTGAGGAATGTGGCCGCTCGGGGCCTGTCCTCGATTTCCTCCTGTAACAAGATGTTAAATAACCAATGAATAATGTATTATTAATATAGAAAGTCAGAATTTGTAAGTTTGTATATAGGAAAACTAAGTACTCATCACCTTCAGAAAGATTTTTTATTAATTGAAGGCTATCTCTGAGTGTAACAGGTTAGTTTTCATTCTGGAGACCGACTTGAACGGGTGTAGCCGCGGCTTAAGCCCATAACTTACAATGCAGTGTAATAATTTATTTATTTATTTCATTTTTCAAGTTTCGTATAGAATGGGTTAAACTAAGGCTACCAGCCTAAGATGATCTTTCGTAGGATTCTGCTTTGGGCAAATCTAGTTTGAAAACCCTCACAAAATGTTGCCTGATTTGGGATTTGAATCCGGGAACATTCATCATACAGCCCACATGTTCAAATTCAAGACCAAACAATTGTAAAAGGTTCTTTAGTCTTCTAGAATGTTAGCATGTATTTTGTTAGCGGACCTTTAAAATATATATGAATATATCAAGACCCGTCTACCAAAGCACCGTCATCAAACCATATTAGCTTATCAAATTGCGTATTTTACAAAACGTGAAGGATCGTCCTTGCACGAAACATATTTTATTCATAAGTATTTCGTTTCGCAATACAAAGAAATATGTATATTGTCTCGTGAAATTCAACGCTACGTAACGTTTGAGTAGTCAGCGTGTTAATATTGGAGAGTTGTTGAGTAAAGTGCCGTGAGATATTGATACTCGAATCACGTATTGTGCGGACGTGAAGTATTTTGGCCATTCGTAACGTGGGTACTAGGTAGAGTAAAGCTGCGTACACAGCCGTTTGCGTTACGTAATTACCCAAGTTCTATCGCGTCTCTAGAGCCTTTATCATAAAGTTACGCAGCTCTGAGATAACATGATTGTTGGAGATTGAGTCCTTTGTCTTTCAGGACGGTGATGGAATTGTTTACTTTGGACGGAGGTTTTGCTCAAAGGGCTATATTGTTATAAGTTTATACTAAGCTCTAAAGTAAATTATTGTTGGTTGACAATGGGAGAGTTGGGATGAAGGTAGAGCCCAGTGAATTACTAGCGAGGGCTTTATTTATTAAGAACGGATGATTATGGTGATGGAAATTGTGCTCTTAATTATTTTTCAAACGTTGTACAAACATGAGGACGTTTGACCGATGATAATGATGCTGCCATGGAAATTCAATTCTTTAAGGTACTTATAGGAAATGTAATCTCATAGACAGTAAAAAGCGGCGATAGCCTAGTTGGGTGTGGAACGGACTGCCGAGACGAATGTCCGCAGGTTCAAATCCCGAGGGCACACACCTCTGACTTTTCTAAAAAATCATGTGTGTATTCTTTGTGAATTTATCGTTCGCTTTAACGGTGAAGGAAAACATCGTGAGGAAACCTGCACATCTGAGAAGTTCTCTATAGGAATTTCGAAGGTGTGTGAAGTCTACCAATCCGCACTAGGCCAGCGTGGTGGACTAAGGCCTAATCCCTCTCAGTAGTAGAGGAGGCCCGTGCTCAGCAGTGGGCAAGTATATAATACGGGGCTGATATTATTATTATTATTATAATCTCATAGACTATTTTCTGTGTTCTTTTATTTTCCCTCAATGTAGCGTTCGGGGTTGAATTTTGTATCCTACATTTAATAATTGGTCCGAAATTCGCGTATTGTGCGAGAATTCCCAAAAGTTAAAACACGAGAGCAAATGCGGTTATTGTGCTACCAATATAATAAACGGTGCAATTTTTGATTCAATTAAGAATTCATTAGCAATTTTTCCATTGTTATAAAGTGCCTATTTTAACGTAGCAGCTTATTCACTATTTTAAACGTAGATGTTTTTAAACCTATAAAATGAAATTTCATGAATATTTTTAACATATTTTATATACTGCCTCACTGCTGCACACTGGGTACGGGCCTCTCCTACTATTGAGAGGGGTTAGGCCTTCGTGTACCACTCTGGGCTAGTGCGGATTAGCAGACTTCACATAACCTTTCTATTATTACTTAGAACTTCTCAGGTACGCAGGTTTCCTCACGACGTTTTCCTTCACTGTTAAAACATGCGATAATTCACTAAGAATACTCACATAACTTTAGAAAAGTTAGAGGTACGTGCCTTTAGGTTTTAAATCTGCGGAAACTCATGTCGACCGTACGTTCCTCTCCTAACTTGGCTATCGCCGCTTTTTAACATATTTTCAGTAGTGATGTAACGTAAGTATATATCACAGCCTAACAGTAACAAAATATAAACTTAACGTTTTAATTCATATTTGCGTATATTAATTGTTGAATGTTAGGCATAAGATAATGTATAGAATATTATATACTAATATAAGTCTATATATAACATATGTAACAAATAACAATGTTGTATTCCTCACAATTAAACATCACTATTGCTGAACCATAAGATAAACGTACTTAAGCTCAGAAAATCCCACTTCTTGGCGTAACTGTGTAACTTTATAGATAAAGCGGTTGGGCTTTTGATACCGTCGTATGTACACCGAGTGATGGTTAGCATTTCTGTTTCTTAAGTGGATATCGCATTGCGTAATGTACGTAAGTTGGGTGCGAGTATAAACTCAATTAATGCCTGAGTGATAATACACCCAATGAGAGTACCATTCAATGTTAATTAAGTAGGGTAGGTATTTTAGAACAGTACTGTTAATTGAAAATAGTAATACACTGGGAAATTTTATGAATATAATATCGGATATGGTCGACGCATCGTGTTTTAATTATTTTTCTGTACAATAGATTTGGTTAAGTTTATATAACCAGCTGCTTTTTGAAGCATATTTAACTTTAATACCAAAATCCACACGAGACAAGTTACGTACAGAAAATACGTGAAAATGATTTCATAACCCAGCAATTCGTAATAAATAGTAAAATAAGCGAAGTACCAAATGTAGTCAAAGAGTAAGTGAAAAACTCAAAGCGGCGACATTAAATTTATCATTTGATATGTAACACTACACGTGGCAGCACTCGGCAGCCGAGCGGGGCCGAGAGCCCCGAGCCGCTCAAATGAGATCCGCGAACCCATCTCTCGGCGCTCGTATTTTATTTACGTGCCATTTGCATCGCTTCGCCGCTCACCGTATATCGCTTCAAACGAAGGGCGTAATCGTCACTCGGTTCGCGAGAGTGTGACGTTACCATCGCACACCTTACTAGCTTTGTGCAACCGTAAATCAGGGATTTGGAGCGAGCTTCGCCCTAGAATGGAATGGATTAAGTGTTCAAATTCAAACTTAAACCATCTCACGTTCGCGATTAATATTAAATTGGAAATGAGATCTTTCTACATTTATTTAACTCGGACTAATCAAAATGTTAATAATATCTATCCAGGCTGGACGGAACGCAATAAAACTCTAAAAATGTATGCCTTCATTTACATTTAGTAATTACTTTTTGAGATTAAAGCGCGGCCTCGTGATGCATTAAAAGTTATGTACTAAAATGTATGCTAAAAGCTTGGACAAAACAGTTACACCATTGTCGCGCGGCTATAAATTTTACTGTGTGGAATACACAGCGCAAAAAGCTCTGAACTTTGAGCGTGCGGAGCGTTTTTAAGCGGTGATGATTGTTCTAAACAGTCGTAAATTATGTTCGGCCGTAAAATAAAGAAGCACAACGCAAGTAATTTATCACCGGGCGCTTTTCCTATTTGTTTTCATTTGTACAGTCGCCATTATTCGGCAGTTTATTTGGCGTCCGGAGCGCGGACGGCGCGAGCGGCGACGGAGTCTCGCGCCTCAACTCGTGAACGTAATGAACTCCTTTGTTCATTTTACGTTGGCTGCGGTTTTCGCTGAGCAGATTGAGACTGTGTGTGGATTTATTTACATTGTCGCTCTTAATGACTATTTAGTAAAGGATGTAATTACAGCTGACGTTTGTACCGCATATAATGTTAACCGATCCGACGAGTTCGCACATCAAACTTTGATATTATTTGTAGCAAATAACGTATGTATAATTTAAATACAATCTTTTGCAGATTGCCTAGGAAATAAAATCTAGGGCCTTTATAATTTTCTCAAGTTGACTTCGTGTAAAAGTGGATAAAAATAAAACCTTTGTGAAATGAGAAGGGATTTCATCATCACACTTACAAAATGTCTTGAATCGCGAATATCTATTTGGGATCCCCGTGTTATGGTACTGAAATATTCCATTAATTGCTATAAAGATATGAAGTTAAGACCTTATTCGGATCAGGTCTTTTTAAGACTGTATTTACGACATAATATTATTTACAATAACACAATGTTATTCTTAAATAGATACATAATTTCACTCAATTCCCTTTACAATTAATGCAGATAATTGGCATGCTCCAAGCGAACACTCTATGAATAATTTCGCGGCACGCGGTAACCTCCCGAGACGTCGAGGATTCTTGACCTTCGTAAAATTATTTAAAAGCAAAGCATTGCTTTCGGTGTCAGTCGGCCTTGTTGTGAAGTGTGTTCGAGTAGTCTTCGATCGTTTAGACTTTCTGGGCAAAGATCCTCGAGATTTTTTTGGGCCTGCGCCAAGACGAAACTTTTCTTGTTATTACTTGAAATGTTTTTACCTTAAATGTCTCCCAAACAACAACTTTATATTAGTGAAGTGGAGGCGGTTTCGCTACTGGTTTTCTAGATTGAGGACGTCTCCCCAGACCAATATCCGTCGGATATAGGCTGTGCCACAAACATATTTAAACATGTTGCGATAATTAAAGTAGGTGTATATCTAAATTGTTATTACTTTACAGGGTCAATTATACCTTTGAATAAACTTGCACGGTTCATAAAATTTTAAATACTAATTAAGTAAACTACAGTTTTGTTTGAGACGGCATTCAGCAAATAGCCCGCGACTTGGTCAGCTCTCTGATAATTCTAAATAATAGTGGCATTAAAGTAAATTGCTGACTTAATAAATATAATTCTAAATAATAGTGGCATTAAAGTAAATTGCTAACTTAATAAATATAAATTTGTTAAGTCGGGCAGTTACGACTTAATAATGTAATATTCTACGAAATACTCCAGACATAAATTATTACTAAGAAGTAATTTAAATAATGTACAAATGCAGTAAAATGTTTTAAGAACATTCATAAAATTAAAATTAAGTATGTTTACAAAACTCGCTACAACTAGGACGTGTTCACAAAATTCTTTCCAGAACTACTTAGATAAATAAAGTGTCTTAGATAACGATTTCTTATGTTTACGCGAATGTTAGACATTAAAATAAAACTATTTTGGGGATTTTTTCGGGTTTCTATATTGTAACTTTGAGTTTTTGGGTGACCAATATCTTAGTCCGCACCGTGACCACGACGGCTGCAAAGTCTTCGAAACGTCGGGAGAAAAAAAACGCGATAAAATCCGCAAAATAGTTTTATTTGAGTGTATTCAGATTCCACGGAATAAACGGAAGTGGCTCGTAGACAGTTTATTAGATTTATTCTAAAAACATAGCTCGTTGGTTAGAAAAATAAGGTATCATTAGACATGAATCACATCATCACACACGCTTGTTAAGGGCTTCATTACTCTATGAATGGTTGTAACGAATACATCAAAGATCCGCCGGCGCCTTTATACGTTCATAAAAATTGTGCCATGTTTTGTGCGATTTCAGTGTTGTTAGAGCTAATTTTACAAAATATTTTTTAATAAACCTTTGTTTTTGTTTTACAAAGGTAAGTTTTTGTGACACATTATAACGCCCGTATTCATAAATGTTATTTATCTAAGGACGGAGCATTGCTGTGATAACAAGTCTGTTTCTCAGCTTTGTTTATCTGACAGCTTACTGTTTGTTCAGCTTTGTTTATCTGACAGCCAATTAGATTTAAGTTGTATCTCAAAATTAGTCAATCACTACGGCCTTATGTCTACGCTCTGCAAAGGCTGCCATGCCGTCAGCACTGAGAAACAGACTTGTTATCACAGCAATGCTCCGTACTTTGATAAATAACGTTTATAAATATGGACGTTAATATCATGATATTCACCAAATGACAGTAAAGTGGAACAACATCGAGCCCTAATAAAGGAATATTGCCACTCTATCAAATTATTTCCTTTTAAGAGTAGACTATGTATGCGATATGTTGACTGTTGATTTGCGTCCATCGTTGGCTAATTTTCAGATTGCCACAAAACTAGGCGATTGATCGAAAATAGGAATACTGGCTAATTTATTTAGAAAGAGGCTTACTTAAGCAATACATGGGTATTCTAAGTGTCACATTATCTCGAAAGTTGTTTGCAAAAGTTATAAAAGGTTTCTATCCTCGCGTCTATTGCCATCAATATAGATGGTCGGGAGAAAGTCACGAGGCTCGCAAATGGCGCGTGAATTATATACGAGATTACAGCCCCGGATTATTCCCACCCGCCGCGCCACCACCGCGGCGCAGGTGTGGAACCAGCCTTATTTAGTTAGCGGAACATTTTTTATTATATTATTTATTCACATGTATTCAACGTCTACCTTTATGTAAATAGCGCTTTGCGTATTAAATTTGTGTTTAGACTTATTACTAAATGAGTAATTAGATTTTAATTATTTTAACGTTTTGCATTACATGTTTAGTCATCATCAGTGGTGAAAGGTGAAAATTTCCGATATAACATGCATAAATGCGGTCCGCAAATCGTTCTAGTGATAATTAGATTCTACAGAAATTCTACATAAAGGGAAGCCGGCCGGTATCCGATTATATGGATCAGGTATAATGGCGACCAGTGGCTCTATCATGACTATACTACAAGAATTTATTTTACTTTTAAGCTGTAATTCTATAGAAGAATCTCTAATTTTATAGAAGAATATTAAATTTATTTACTTATTTATTACTTAAAATATACAACATGACGAAAATAACACGAAACTTGAGTTAATAGCGTAAGAAATTGAAGTATTACGACAGCGATACGAGCGCTACGAACTAGCTACGAAAGCTACGATCTATACGGGTCATCGAGAGTACTCGTAGACGTGCGCGCACTCGAGCCCGTAACCAAAGTAATACGTTCCTGACTCAATTTCAATAAGGTGCTCGATTTATTTCCTTTGCAAATTTTAATGTGAGCCTTAAATTACCTTGTAAGCGTTACGCTGTACTTCAAGCATTTAAAAAAAAATGATATTCAGTTCGAATAATTTAAGGTAAGAAATATGTATAAAGCCAACTAACTATACTGGTATTTTAATTTTATAACGTTATTAAAAGTAATTGTGAGTATTAAATACTGATAAAAATATATAAAATGTCGAAGTAAAGGCCCGCTGTGTATTTTACAGAGATAAAAATAAAAAAATTATATATTAATCCATGACTTCGTTGGAATATACCTTTGCCTTTCCAAATCAATTCAGCCGACTATCCGGTTACTTTTAAGAACCATCCAATAATCCTTATTATTTACTTATGTTTTTGCAATATTAGTGAGATCACACACTGAAATATATAATATAATAATTATTGTTCAGTACGTATTAAAAAACGTAATACAATATTATGGCACGTAACAAATTATATTAACTAAGCGATAAAGTAAGCAAACACAATATAATAGTATCCATATACATTTATGTATTTAGAAAAAGTGTTTTCCAGAACGTAATCTAATAAAATATTGGCTTAGGAATAATATATAAAACCACTTTATTTTTATTTGAAATATAAAAAAGCCTTCTCATATAATTTCGCGAAACTAGCGATGCAATAAAACGGTATGTTTATTACACACAAGTGCTGGTACGCAGGGCCCCGCGGTGTGAAATAAGGTTTATAAACTGCTGGCGTAATTTGCTCAAGACTTTTACGACGCCCCCTGTACCAGTTTGTAGAGTAAACTTGTAATTCGTAATCATATTTGTGTTGCGTATATTTTACATTTTGAGTGTTTGTAGCGTTCCCCCGGATGGATTAATGTAGAGATGTAGAGACCACGAGAGGTAATGAATTGATTGCATCACGAATATGACAATTTTATTGATTTTTATTGCTTTTAAGTACACAATATTATTATTTAAGGCAGGTCTCGGGAGTTAATGGAATCGTTTGAATCATAAAAAATCTAATCACTTTTATATTTTAACTATAATATTCTTTTCTATTTTATGTCTTACAGCTTATTACTATGAGAAGTATGACTATTTTAACTAATTAAATAGTAAAAAAATCAAATACAATCGCTGTGGTGACAACATACAACCAATCGTGCCTGCTATTAACATTCCTAATATGCAAGCTACTTTTACGTTTCAGGAAATGAAAGTCGGATATAATAGAGCAAAGGAATAGCTAGTTCAGTTCGTTAATAACAGCAACGGTTGTTATGACAGCTTAATCTACGGACTCGCCTCGGCATCTTGAAGTAGATTGATGCGGGTTATAAGTTACTCTTGTAGTATGAGCATACGTTACATCCTTATCTTAGCTCTACCAGCTAAGGTATTAAAGTACAATGTATATAACTCTTCTATACAGCACTATTTATTTTACTTATTTTTTTATAAGACACTATGTTTTAGTAGTGAGATCGAGACTTCTTTCCAAGAGGAGTGAAGGATGAAAAACTGTTACTATTTTGCCAGTATATTTGTTGAAACATATCTCAATAAGATAAAACGAGCAACATTAACATAATGTATTGTATGATAAATTATAATTTTGTGTTTGACGAATATATCCACTTGTTTGACCCACTGAGTTTTTATAAAAGAAATAATAAGTAATATCTAAACATTTTTTGATAGTGCGAAGGTGACATTAGTAGGCCATAAAACATTACAGTAGATAGCCTGACAAGATAAATAAAAAATTTTGGAAGCGCTTCTTTTGCTTTTCCGTTTGAAATTTAACGTAATACATATTATAAAGTTCCATGTATTATCAAAATATGGTGAGGTTTTTTACTTTCCTGATCGGTCTATACATCAAATCAAATATCAAATGTCGAATGCCTAATGCCACAATGAATGTGGCTGTCAATTTATCACGAAAGTCTTGTCTTGGCTATACCTACGGTTCGTCTCGAATATCTCTATTAAACATTTATGTGACTTAAGCATTATTCCGTATATTCTTCTTTATGATTTTCTTCATAATTGAAGGTCATGTCCTCTTTGGTAAGCCTTGGTGGTGGCGCTGACGAGCTTTTGTATTCAGGCATGGTAAAATGACTCGACTGTACCGTTTTTTTACACCTAACTGGCTCTTTCTTTTGGGACAACTCTACTGTGGTTGATAGTAAATGGAGTTGAGTCCATATAGAGTATTTCAATAGTTATTTGTTCCGTCAAAAGCTCATAATTATATTTAGTTGAATACTGCATGTTGACCTACCGAAGTTAATATTAATAGTTTATAATAAATCAAGAATGTTGAATTCATCTATAAAGCAATGTCCAATGTTATTATAAGTGAATTGCATCTTTAACTGTCGATGGTGTATCTTAAAAAATAAACATAAATTTAATTTAATGAAAAATATTATAGTTTTCACTATAATATTAGCACTTACATGGTAGAGATAAAGGTTGGTATCGCAACCCTTGTTTTTCTCCGCAGGCAGGCCATGGTCGTCTGTGTCACCTGTAATAAAACAAAAATGTTATACCATTACGGAATCAGTCGCTGGATCGTAGCGGGAGCGTCGGCAGTAATGAAATTTATTAAGAGCTCATAGAGTTATGTTGGGTATATTTTTCCAAGTACAGTAAGCCACAAATTGCTGAACAAATTCTAAATTTTTTGACGTAGCGGTGGGGATAGCGTAGTTGAGAATGGAACGGACTGCTAAGACATAGGTTTATAGGTTCAATACCTAAGCCTTGCACCTCTGACTTTTCAAAAATACTTAGTTGAAGGTGCATAGCTTGTTTTTAACTAGATCAAATGGTATAGAAAAAAAAAATTGCGGAAACTTGCATGCGTTAAATAATATCAAACACAATTTTGAAGGTATGTAAAGTTTGTCAAATGTATCTACTACTATATACTCGTATCTATTGGGTAAGCAAGGTTGGCCTAAGTTTAACTAAGACTAAGGTATTCTCTTAGTGATAGAACCGGCCCGTTCCCACTAATGGGATAGTATTATAAGACAGGGCCGGTTTTATTATTATATTTTGCAACTGTTGTGGCTGACTGTACGTGGAACGTGGAACGCGAGTCGGCGCGCGACGTCCCACGAGGCGCGTATTTTTGTAACTACCTACGTTGTTAGGCTTCGTTGTATCAACATAGATATTATAATATTACAGCGGCATGTACCTATGTTTGTATTACCCAGGTAAGTATGGTTCTATCTTTTTTAATATTCTTTTTTAATTTTTGGTTTTACGATTGAATATTTGTATTACAGTGAGAAAGATACCTATTGTATCTTAGTGACTTAATTAATATTACATGGAATTCCCTACAATAGCCCCTAGATAGAATACTGTATCGACTTATAGCGCTACCTGTATAACGCCAGATTTATGTAATTCATCAAAAAATTCTATTATTTTTATGGGAGCAAATTATCGGCATAAAATGTAACCTTTATGTTAATCTAGGACATAAAACTATGTACTAATTCTCAATTTATAATGTATGTGCTAATTACTAATTCAAATGCGTTTAACTGTTTCTACGTTTACTTCTTACAAACATCCAAACATTTACATTAACTTTCGCATTTGTTATATTAGTCCCTTTATCCCTATATTATTTCCTCACCACTTTGAATGTAGGCAAGTATTTATTATTAAGTACCTACACTCAGTAATAAAGGATTTGTATTTTGTATTTAACAATTAACTTTACAAAAGCTAAAGAAATACCTCGCAGAACGTGTATTATTCCCACGCGGGTAGTAACGTTCGGCATGTATGAGATACACACACACACACACACATACACACATTACACAAACATTGCCGTAGAGTGTGTGTTTAGCGAGTGCTGCCATAATGTATGCTGTGTGCCGTAAATTTATGTATATGCCGCTATATTGTCTTGAAATATTGTTTACACTTTACCGTTATTTGTATAAGAGAACGTTTAGGCATATTTCGGTAAGCTTATTTGTATAGTAATATTTAGGAAAATACTACATTTTTTTGTATTTTGATCCATGCATGTTGGTGTGGTGGGTATTTTATTTTTCCCGTTTCTTGGGAATATAAGTATTAGTGAAGTACAGTATAACGAAATTCATTTTTATTATAATTATTTAAAATAACGAAGTTAATATACAATATTTGCAAATAGTTTTACACACACAATTTCACGCATTTATCCCCGAAGGGGTATGCAGAGGCGCAACCAAGGCACCACTAAGGCGTAACGACTGCCCATAAAGGACCTCAACGCATTAATTTAATAAATCTGATTAAAAAATTCCATTATTTCTTACGGGGGCTAATTTCCGGTATATAATACTTTTTAATAGTTATGTAGGTATATATGTTCTACCCGAGTGCAACATTTTGTTCAAAATCCATTCAGTTGTTTCTGCATTTACTTCCAACAAACACAGACAATTATTGCACAAACTTTTCCATTTATGATATTAGTAAAAAGTAAAATAAGATTAAACAAGGTCCAATATCCTTGCATAATGGTGGTTGGCAGCGGGTAAATATTTGGATAATTTATATTCCGACAGATTCACACATATTAGAGACTAACCGCTATTTTAATTAGCATATACTTTCAATAGCTTTTCCAAGGATTTGTTACCATTTCCATATTGCTTCATAATATTTTCAATCATTTGCAAATAATTATGAGCCTAAACATTTTGCATTATAAATGAATGTTGCTATAACTAAATACTCCATTAAAAAATATGAGTCTAAACTTGTTTAAGGACAATCATCAGTCTTCGTAATAATCAGACCAGGATATAAAGTAACGTACAAAGTGACTGAAATAATGCTTTTGTAAGAAGGTTTAATATTATGTTTATCTACAAATAAATAGAATTAAGGTTTGTGTCCGTTAATCTGACTTACAGGCCGTTTCCTAACTTTATTTTTTTGTCTTTTTTCTTCCTTTCTTTTGGCTTGACTAAACTGGCCTACATTTAATTCCAAAAAAGAACAAGGGACGTAGACAAGATGTCTTCATACAAACATTAACATTACTAGAACATATGTAATGTCGTTATATTATGTCATTATCATACATCTAACGAAGCGTTAACGATTTAGAAATCATGTTATCTTCTGCTCTTATATGAACGGAGTGTTTGGCAAAATATAATAATCGAGAACTACGTAAACTCGAAATTCAATACGTTAACATTAACATCTTTGTAGTGAGTAGTTAACAAACATTGGAAGTAAATTAGCCGCGATTCCCCCACCTGGCGCGGTAAACAGTTCAGCTGCGAGAATATGTAATTAATTCACTTACGGTGAACTAATTCGCAACACACACAAGGTATACGTTATAGAATCTATGACGTGCATCACAAAATGACTTAGTTTGCGAGTAATTCACATTTATATTTTTTCATACGTCTGTCAGCATCTTTAGAAAGTACGTAACGTACCTTTTAAAAAATCGCTTAAAACGAATATTGTTAAAACAAATAGACAATCTGAAATGTTCGTCTGCAATAATAATCTTTCTAATAACTACTTATGTAGATTCTTCACAAATGACCAAAACTTAAGTACACGTTTTTCACAATAATATCGGTTTCAATGGTATTCAAAGTGTTTAGGTATGCCATATCATAACAAATAAAAAAAAATGTTCTATAGGCACACATATACAGCGTTAGGATATTTAAAAAAAGTATATTTCAAGAAAGCAATATACATGACCTTACGCACTATAAACACTTCATTGGCATAATCGTGTTCAGGACAAAATAATTAGTAACTACCCGTGCCCATACTTTCATTAACTTGTTATGGTATGTCATTTCCTTACATTTTGTTTTTTTTTTTGTTGAAAAAACGACTCTGCAGAAAGACGTTTTAGCTATCCCCGGCCTGTTTACAAATAACCAAATAATTATTATTTGGTTATTACCATAGAACATAGGTATTACTTTGGTGATATGAACATAAACAAGATTAACAAACATAAAAAAATACAAGCATGTTAATGCTTAAGCGTCTTAACTGATCATTTTCTTCGGAGTTTGCTTGACATTATCCTTCATGTCAGTTCATCAGTTCATTCTTCTTCGATGCCTTCACGTCGTGTTACTTACAACCTGCACGGCAGTGAACACTGGTATACACATTTTATATAGCAACCACAGTTAATTACCAGACAAGACGTAAGTTTTTTTTAATGCTTTGAATGACGAGACGAGCGTGCCGTTCGCCTGATGGTAAGCGATACTACCGCCCATAAACAGTAGAAACATCATCCAACACCTTGAACTATAAAGTATTGTTTGGTATTCCACTGCGCTCGCTATTGCGAGACATGTGGTGTTAAGTTTTATTACGTCCAGTAGTTAAACTGGCTAGAATGTCCTTCAAACCGGAGCACAACAGTGACTTCACACAGTTGCTTGGCAGCAGAAATAGATATTGCGGTGGTACCTACCCAGGCGGACTCTCACATATGAGACTTACTAGCAGTGAAGCCACCAGTAAGTCTGTTATACATCTTCAGAATATGGTGCTGCAATAATTATTATTACTCAATTAATACTATTTTAGTATGGGCAATATACTTCTGCCAAATTAGACTGTTACGCTAGGGGCTAGTAATGGTAATAATTAAGTCATTGTTAATTAAATTGCATACGTGAGTAATAAGTTATTTAAGAGCTATATTCGTGTATTTGTATATTTCATTAATAAATACAATTTATATATTTTATTGAGATAATATGCACATAGATAAGACGGATAAACCAGGACGAAACCCAAACTATTACTCTTGCGCCTTCATATATATATTTTTTGTGGAGTAGGCTTTACTTTGACAAATGTTTTATGATTGTGACTCTTTGACATTTTCCTTGATCCTTCGCGCTGGTTTGAAATAATTTCCTTTGAAGAACATTTCCAACGGCTTTTAATAGCGGCATGTAAATGTAGCGTGCATAGCAGTCCTATAGCCGACATTTATTTTCATAACCGTATATCATATTAAAATTGCGTGTTGAAAAAGAAAATACCATACATTCGTTGAGTATTAATCTTTAACTTCATAAATATGTGAAGCATTGCGAAGTTAAAGTTATAATAAAAGGGAGTATTGAATATTATAGTATACTTTTGAACTCGGGAAAGTACAAAAAGGGATACTTATGAGATCAGCGATTAACTGCTAGTGTTATAATATCGGAGTATCTTATATAGAAGCGGCGATAGCCTAGTTGGGTGTGGAACGGACTGCCGAGACGAATGTCCGCAGGTTCAAAACCCAAGGGCACACACCTCTGACTTTTCTAAAAAATCATGTGTGTATTCTTTGTGAATTTATCGTTCGCTTTAACGGTGAAGGAAAACATCGTGAGGAAACCTGCACATCTGAGAAGTTCTCTATAGGAATTCCGATGTGTGAAGTCTACCAATCCGCACTAGGCCAGCGTGGTGGACTAAGGCCTAATCCCTCTCAGTAGTAGAGGAGGCCCGTGCTCAGCAGTGGGCAAGTATATAATACAGGGCTGATATTATTATTATAATAAGAATCTATATTAATATAACTTGTAGTGGTAGCTTGCACTAGATGGGGCCAATATCAAAATTTTTCGGGGGCTCTTTAGGACCGCAGTATATATAAGGCGATTCCCCGGTAGCCTGCCTTACCTTACATATGTCGAGGTCCCTAAAATTCAGGGATTCATTGATACGGCGGTAACCACGCCCCAGAGAAAAGAGTTATTGAAAGAGACTAAACATTTTCCGATCCGATTAAATAACCCGTTCTATTTGGCAAACAAAGCTTAACGCGCATATCCTGGTGGAAATACTAGATCCGTGTGGACGGAATGTGCACACGTTCCAACACAATTGAAACTTTTTCAATACGTTCTCTCATCCCTGCATCCCAGGAGCACGTAATAGTAATCCTGCAATCGTGTTTTGTTGAGGGCAGTATTGTTTTGTGAAAAAAGATTCGTATTGCGCACATATCGTGTTTGTGTGTGAGAGTTGTTCCGAAATTGTTTTATTTGCATTCGTTTATGAATATCAGACGAAGTATTATGGAACGTGCTTTAAAACAATACTTATAGTTAATAGATCAGCTTATTCAATAAGTAAATAAAATCGACGTTACCTATTGTTTTTGTTACTTTGGTTCTTAATAATAAAAGTTGAGGAACGGAGGGAACGAAATTAATAACTTGCAGTTTGTTCGTTGTCGATTACATTTCTTACAAAGATAATATAACCACAGATCCATCCAGCCAGCGCTGCTACAATATGATAATATGATACTCGTTTATATAGATGTGTGTAAGATATCGTTAATTTAGTTCAAGTACTCACCACAAATTCCTAAGTGTTGAAACGTAAAAAATGCATGTAAAACCGCACACCAATTAAGGTTACACCGTTAATCCGTCCGGGCAATATCGCCGTCATCAACATAAGGAAAAAGAGGTTCATTACTCCCGCGAGCTCTTTAAATTAATCAGGAGATCCGAGGGTACAAGATAAAGTGGCTATACTGGCGCGCTGGGAAGCCCCGCGATTGATCGATGCTTTAGAGATTTCATTACAATGTTGACCCATTATGTCTTTGTTTACGTAAATACTATAAGCTCCTTTTGCGAGGCTTTAATAGCGTCAAGAAACGTCTATTCCCAGCGTCAATAGACGTGCATTAGCGTTGTTAGGTTCGGTGAATTTAATCGTGTTTCATTATAGTTTAGGTAACGTTGTAAATACATTTACTATTAACGTTGAGAATACGTCAATTTTCGTATGCACATATTTAAGAACACAACTAAATAAGTTTTATCTGGTTGTGTTTTGCTAAATTATTGTTTAATTACAGTTTCTTTGATTCCATTACTTATAATAATAATAATAATATCAGCCCTGTATTATATATTTGCCCACTGCTGAGCACGGGCCTCCTCTATTACTGAGAGGGATTAGGCCTTAGTCCACCACGATGGCCTAGTGCGGATTGGTAGACTTCGCACACCTTCGAAATTCCTATAAAGAACTTCTCAGATGTGCAGGTTTCCTCACGATGTTTTCCTTCACCGTTAAAGCGAACGATAAATTCACAAAGAATACACACATGATTTTTTAGAAAAGTCAGAGGTGTGTGCCCTTGGGATTTGAACCTGCGGACATTCGTCTCAGCCGTCCGTTCCACACCCAACTAGGCTATCGCCGATTCTATTGCTTACGAAGAATTAAATATGATTTATATCTTGATTACTTACACATATCACGGTGTATATATTTTAGGTTTTCTTACGATGGTTTCAATTAACACTTTCAACATTTTTAAACAATGTTTGCGTATGCGATCATACAAATTGTCTACATAATTTTTTGTTGAACATAATTATTCATTAACCCATACGTCCATACAAAATGTGATTAAGCAAACTGTCCGAATACAAAATCCAATTAATATTTTAATGCGAACGTGATCTGTTCGAGCGGCATTCAATTAATTGAACACAGAGGGAGTCGGCGGCTTATTTTTGTTTGACCGGCTAAATGAGAACCACTATTTAATGTACCATTGAGTTTCTGTCAACCCTGAAGCGTTATTTTAATATGTTTTTATTGTTCAGTGTTTCTAGGATTATTGTTTTAAGTAAAATTGATTTCTGTTCTTAGAAATGTTGAATTTTACAGAATATTTTTATTTGAAATAGGTATTTGATTTATATTTGTGTCTTGTCGTGTTTTACCAAAACGTATTTTAGGTTTAAATTTATAATTTGTAAAATTCGAAATTATTGTCTCTCTATAGCAAAATAAGCAATGAAAAGAAAGTGTAGTATTAAAATGCCTAATAATATTATTTGTAGAAGTCGATTTTGTTCCAGATAATGCGCGTGTGTAATAACTTTACCAAAATAAAAAAATCGCTACTCACTTCTAAAAGATGACAAGTAACTCATAAAACATAGCTAACTTTTTTATACCCAAAAGGGTAGGCAGATGCGCAATCAGTATAACTCACTTTTTGACTGTGCGTTCTATCCCATGACATGATAGGGGGCAAACTTATCACCATATCGGGCACAAATTCTTGATTCCGGTTTATTATTGAGCAGAAAAATGAATATTATTTTGCTCGACCTGGGATTCGAACCAGTGACCTCAGACCCGTGTCGTACTAATTCACGACTTTTTAATATTTGTGCCAAATATAATCCAAACCTATATTTATATAGCGTAACATGACTAACTTCTAACCTTCCAAAAATATTCACAAACTTATACATTATAATATTAGTAACATTATTCTAATTATATTCCATCTCCGAAATACATTCGCTGGAAAATTCGGCGCCTCCGTTAAATTAAACTGGAGGCATAAACCGCGATATCTTACGGATCAAAACGTTTGTACGCATGAGCGATTAAATCAATCTTTTGCTACGAGACGGGCATGCTTCGTAGCTTCTACGTAATATGCTACGAATATATCGCTACGATTTTCCATCGGCAATAAATTGGCATTTTGCAATACTTCGTGTCATATATGAACAGTTGGATATATCCAGCGACCGTATATATCATCGCTGTATGTATCTCTATGGAAAATTTATTTTTAGGAGGTTTAGATTTCTTATTTTTGTAGTTTGGAATATTTGATATTACGTATTTTTAAATATCACCCAGAAGGGAAAAATAATAGAATCAATAAATATTTATGATCAGTTTGTATTATTCCAAATATGTTCTTATCCTCATAATAAAACTATTTGGCATAGGGAAGTGACAAACTAGCTGCATAACTATGTTTCGTAACGAAATAGGTTCTATATATTGTTAAGTATATAGCAGCGAATAAAACCAATTTATGAAACTCCTTGATAAATAAACACCTTTCTAAATATATATTGGGAGATTTTGGATTTTGATGCCTAGATCAAAACCCAAAATCCTTTACTAGAATGTAACAAAAACGTCACACATTTGAGAACGAGTTCATCTATGTTATACTCTACATGTCGCATGCGATATTTTAAGCTTACTAACATCGGTTTTATCACCGTTGGCGTAAACCCAAAGGTCAGTTGTATCGCGCAAAACCTAAATAAAAATAAATTCAATTTGCAATATTTTCTTTATAGACGCTTCTGCGACCCGAATCGATACGAGTTGAGGGTAAACGAGAAGTTTTACTGATGTGTGGTCTGCAAAATACTTAAAGGATAAAAGAGGACAAGAGCCATCACTAATATCCCTTGGAAACCTTTTCTTAAAGGCCGTTAGCGAAAATACGGAGTCATCCATCATACAATTTGGTTTGCGAGTTAGCTTAGTTACTTATCCTCAATGTAGGTGATTATGACATTTGTTTGCTTCAAAACATGTTACCTTTACAATGTTATCAAACTTCGCCTAAAGTTTTTGGTGTGTCATGTTGACTTAATTATCGTGTTTACTTGTTAATCAAATTGTGTGAGTTTTGTTCATAGTTAGTATTAATATGGGTTTGTTGAGATTACGTTTTGTATAATAACGTTATGTAACCACGCCGAAATTAAACACGGCCTAACAAAATGTTTGCGAAGTTATATCCTCTGACGTCCCCTTTTATTGCTACTTTTAAACAACATATTTTGGTTTTATTTTTACGCAACTTTTAGTACTGCGGATAGCTTGAGATAAAAACCTAAATTTGAATAAACATGTTTCTAACTTCAAATCTACTCATTCTATTAGTACTAAGTGCAAGATACTTCAGATTTCTCCATAACAAGAAATAATATTCATCCATTAAGAGTTTCAGAGTTCCTTAATGGGTTGGGAACAAATATATGTTTTTATCTAAACACGCTCGACAAACCAGAAACCAGATGTGGGTTTTTAGGTAAATGTGGCGAAGCCGAGCTCGGATAATCACTTTTATTGATGACAATACGCCGGCCCCGCAGTTTGGCACCGCGCCAAAAAGGGATAGTTTTGTCTCCAAACTATATACATAGGGCGATGTATACTATATTACGTAATACTATAAATCAAGTTTATCGATGTTATGAATATTACTGAGTTGTAACAACAAAACAAAAACATTATATACTACATCGTTAGATCAATGTATGGTCGCAAATATTAGTTTTTTGGACACAACACAGTGATTGCTTTGAAGCCATCAATCGTTTTCAACGCCTACCGAAAGAACGCCGTTTTGGGCTTGTTGCAATATCGTGTGATTCCAATACGCGAACACGTCTGCGCAATTCGGAATTACTTTGTTGTACACGTGTATTTGCGTAAGTAGGTCGGCGAACAATAAAAGTTGTCTGTTTCTTTGTTGTGAAGGCGTTGTTCGCAGCGCTAGTAAATACATCGTTGTCAAGAACAGTACGAGTAGGAGCGGAGAAAAGCGCTCATAAATTGCGCAGATGTGTGCAGTATGCAAGACCGCCGGCTGTCGCGGGGCTGGTCGCGAGTATACGGACTACTAAAGATTAACGACCGGGATTATTTTCGTGTTTGTTGACGATATTACGCATAGCGGAATAAACTACCCTCTTAGTTAAAGTTATTATTTAAGTAAATAGAAACATGTACATTCATACGTGGTGATTCATTGGTTTCTAGTTACGGCTTTTTTATCCTTCGAGAAAATTGTCATGAACATAGCTTACTTCGAATATTTCATTATTTTAAAATCAAGTTATTTGAATCGTTCGTAGCGCTCTGGTCGCCTCATAAGACTCTTTTGAACGAGAAATCGGGGGCTAAAAAGGTTGAGCTCAAACGAAAATTGTTTGAATTCGTATGTAAAACAATCCGCAGTATCTGGTATCCAGTGGATTGCGGCATTCACAACGAGTTCATTTAACTGTGTCGCGTCGGGACCAACGTCTGTTGGCACTCTTAAATCCGGCACATTTGAAATTTCCATTTCGTGTTGTACTGGGAAAAGTTTTTGTGGAAGCAAAAACCAATGTAGGCGTTGGGAACAAACTGAAGTAGCTGTGTGTGATGCCCGCAGCGCTCGCTTGTCTGCCGTATCAAACTTTATGCTTTATGAACAACTTTTTTGTTTTCCATGTGGTAAAGTTAGGTGTTTTAGATGCTTTACTTACATTCTACCTTGGTGAGGTAGTTGTGTTGCGTGCGCGGTGCGACAGCGCTCCCGGGTCGAGAAAATGATATTGGATTTTTCTACTCAGTATCAACCTATAGTATAGATTTTGTGGTCGATATAGCGATAGGCTCGACCCCACGGCATGGGACGAAACACTTTTGTGAAAAGTAGCTGTCTGGGTTGCACTTCTGCCGACCACTTCGAGAATACAGGTATAATTTGTGTGTTTGTGTTCGTTTTTACCAAAATTCATATTCCGGCGTGTGATTCAAAAAGTAATCCGTACGCCCTTACCTATTTACTATCATATATTAGAAATATATTTTCACATTAGTTGCAACTAAATAGTATATCATAGTATTTCTTCTGAATATCTCATCGATAATGTAAACTATTCCAAGAAAATAAGGCCTATATATACCGATATAGAATGCAATACAGATTCTATAACAATATCTTTAAACACAATAAAGCACAGAACTCAAAATGAGTTTAAGCTTGACGATAATTTATTTATGTATTTTGCGAACTCAATTTTCGTATATCGAATTTACTTAGTTTATAAGGGTCAAAAAACTTGGAGACGTAATTTTGTTAGCTCAACTGGGCCCAAGTTTTAATTAGAGATGTCCTTGTTAGTTAGGGTATAGCTTGTTTTGTTTACGAAGGGTCAGGCGCCACTAAAACTTGGCGGGCTTGCCGGGGCAGTTCTATTGACGTCCTGAGAAATGACCGTTGCGGTTCGCACAGCCTGTTAGGCTATCTCCACCCTACAATCAGTATTTCAGGTGAAGGGTCCATATAACCCGATTCCAGCCGGCTTTCGTTTATGTAGAATTTATGTAAAATCTAATTATCAGAGATGAATTAATAATGTGATATTGTCAAATCTAACTAATATAAATGCGACGGTTAGTGAATATGTTTGGATGTTTGTGAAAAGTAAATGCAGAAACAGTTGAACAGATTTGGATGAAATTTGGTACACGAATAGTCATTATCCTGGATTACCACATCGGCTACTTTTTATCCCGGTAAATTACTCCCGTGGGAACTAGCGTGTTTAAAGTAGCTTTGGGGCGGAAAAGACTTGTCACGCGGACGAAGCCGCGAGCAACACTTTGTGTGAAATATAATACGATGTACTTTTCATTTAAATTGCGTGAAGGTACCCTGGTAAACGTTTATAAAGCTAGTGCTACTAAGTACTTCAAGCTAGCACGTATTTTAAATAACTACTTTATTGTCTTGATGTTAAAATATAGTTTTGCTACATCTCATTACCATATTTTTATCCTTTCTATAACGGAGATTTGATATTTTGCTATAATAAAAGATGAAGGCAAACCTTCTTATTCAATACAGGGCTATTCGCGTATCGAAAAAAGTAATAAATTCAATGCGTATTATGTTTGGCAAAGAGCTTTTAGAATATGAAGCTAGTATGTTTGTATATCGGTCGCTGTGCGCGCACATTTGCTTTTCACCCGTTCAGATTTCACTCGACGTTGTGTGCTGCGATTATAACTCTTATTGCGGCGTGTTATTACGGAAAATTATTAAATTGAATAGAGTTATATTGTAGGGTCGTCGAACAAATAGCATTTTTGTACCATGCTTGGAAAGTAGTGAGTAAATAATACTATAGTAAGATCTAGTTCTAAAACTAAGAATCGTATCCAAATATACGAAAATCTGTCGCTGACAAATTTGAGATTAAAGATGAACAGCGTTACACGGTTACATGATGCCTTAGCTCGACAGTTTTATTCAAATTTGATCATCTCATAATATAAAACGCTTAAGGCAGATAAGATATGAAAATAACCATTTATCTAGTAAGAATATTGTGACGCGAGATGGTTTAATGGTTGGTCATTTCGTATCTGTGATAAATAGTCCAGCGCTTCCTGTCTTTGTCTCTTGGTATTTTACCAGCTGTCAGATGAAGTCCCATTTGATCTCTTTGAAAAGTTCTACATAGACTCTAGTTATTTCAAACAATAAACACCATTTTGAAATCAAAACTCTAACGCGGAAAGACGCGTTCGTCACTTCGAGTACATGACTCGAAACTCACTGTATTTGTTCAGAAAAGTAAAAAAAAGAAACTGGTGCAAACTAATTATTTCGCTTACAACTGACACTAAGCAGTGAGCTTTAGTAATAAGGACAGCAAACACGCCGAGTGAGCTATACATTTTTAATTCGAATATGCAGTACGGAAGGGCGCCGCGTTTTTGCCGACGCTCTTCATATAATATTCAACGGCAGTGGCGCTTAACGAGTCATGCTTATTCCGCGCATGATTATATTCAAGATGAAGGGCGAAGTATATTTATTATCATGTCATTGCCTGGTTTAGCTATTCACGCCTTCTTATGGTGAATGATACGACATGATTAGCTTTTTTTGTGAATATATGATTTGTTACCTTTTTAAAGGACGCCTTCAAATTTGCCACGACACTTAACGGGATATGTGAATGCTTCCAATGAAGGACTATATTTCATTGTAAGTTAAGAGGAGGATTGGAATTATAGATGCGTAGTGTGGGTGTTCCTAGATTTGCTGGTGGTAGGATATATTTTATATTACTATATATATACTATATATAGGATATATTTTATACTACTATTGTACATTAATTGATATAAAATTTAACAATTCATGTTTTAAAGTGACGATCTGAGTACCGTGTAGTGGATTATGAACAGCATTGCTACTATTTTTGGCAGTGACGTTTACAAGGACGCGATCGATTTGTTCCTTTCATTATTCAGTGTATTTTTAGATATTCAGTAGAGTTACTTCGATGGGAAGTTTGGTGCAGTTCAAACAATAATGTCACTTACTATTTTGGGCGAATATTCTTTACCCATCACATGAACAAAATAAATTATCATATCTGTAAGTCTTAAAAAGGCGATGTATACACGGTTGAGCAGAGGAGTAATCACTGGTGAAATAATTAATTAATTACTATGTCGGGTCTCGCAGGTGGACCGAAACTTGAGTGTGTACTCTGCTAATGAAATCTTACCAAATAGATCTTAATACACGACTTGTTTATAATACCCGCCAGCTAGCCTAAGACAATATTATCATACGGGCAATATTCTGTAGAGAATATTAATTATGGTCTACAGTGGCGGCCTTAGGGTTAACCGACCAGAACCTCACGTTTATAGGGAGCACGCGTGGTGCCTTGTAGCACCTTTTTATCTTTTTATATACGGAACTATTATAAACGGGGACCAAGGCTATTGATGACTAATTTCATTTTTAGGTTATGCAAGTCTTTCTTATTATATCACAGTGAAGTAATTTTAACTAATATGCACTGAGTTATAGTTAATATATAACGTAGGCGCCGAGCAAGTGCCCTGTCTCCTGTCAAGTCCATTTGTATACATATATAAAAAACTGTATGTCAACAATATCTCTCTTTAAATGAAGATGTATATTTTTATTTTTGACCGGCACGACAAAGTTAGCTCCCTGTATCGGATCGTAAGTGGAGTGGGGTTCAGATAGAATGTTGAGTGACGAGAGATGTTTATTACGTTGTCCATTATCGTTGGTTATACACCATTGTGAGTAATACGTTGATTACTATTCGGGCAAATAAAGTATTCTATCACCATATAATAAAAACGATTATACTTCTTCAATGTGAGATAAGTTTTGATCCAATGCCTGTTAAGTTTGAAATTCGAAATTGCTTCTACAATAAAAAGCAGACAAGAGCCTGTAAAATTATAATGAACGTCGCCGAGCCGGTGCTAATATCCGTCGTTATTGCGTTAAAAGGCGAAGTTTTATTCATAGCGCAGTTTGTGAACTTGATAAATCGAGTTAACTTTAGAAAATTCATTATTATCCGATCGTGTGCCGACGCTTTGTGCATGGATTTAATATATTTAATTCATGAATTTACTTATGGAAAAGTTTATTTCAATTTGTTATACGTTTGAGTGTTTAGAGTAGGAGGGATGGAATAGTTATAAAGTATGCTGCCATTTTATAATTATAACATAATAATATTAGTCTTGCTGTTCTTCATCCTCTTAACTGAGAAGGTTTTAGGCCTTACGTCCCCACGCTGGCCCAGTGCAAATTAGCAGAATTATAGAGAACTTCTCAGGTAAGTTTCATCACATTGTTTTCCTTCACTGTTAAAGCAAGCGTTAATTCACAAAGAATACAATATTGGTATAAAAAATGCCATATTACTTCACAGTGAATACATTAGCAGAGTATGTTTTTGTATGCTCATCGACATCCAATGGATATGTTTTTGTAGTAATAAATATTAGGGTTTAGGACTAATTAACTCAAACATCATATCATCTTTAGTGTGACACTACCGGATAAAAAGTATTTAAACATGCAGTGGATGTCCACTAATATGTATTTTATTAATATGTATTAGGCTATATACTCTAGAATCAATATTTCAATAACCTCAAATCATCTAAAACTACCTTTTGATTGCAGCTTCCCCGCGTAACAGTGATTTCCGGGTTAAATGCTTCACAAAATATTTTCCTGTGATAACAGTTGCCAATATCCTTCCCAGGGTCTGAAATTGTCTCCATATCAATCATCGACATCCGCTCAATATTTTTTATATTTATCGCGTTCAGACAGACAGAAACAATTGATGCGGGATATTGTTTTAAAAACGTAAGGAAACCGGTTTAACTTGAGACTTGCGTTTTCCCATCGTCCGCAAATCTTCAAAGACCATGATAATCCTACTAAACTTTACAACTGACCATTATTACAATGTTACGGTCGAGTTTGTACAAAACACTGACCTTTGTGAGACAAGCGGCTAAGTAGATAAGTTCTCTTTTGAGAACACCCACAATCGCATACAGCTTTAAGTCCTTACGTATTGTTGGGTGGAGACGTTTGTTTGCTCACCCCGTTTAGGTACAAGTTTGTTTTAGATGTATTATTGTTTTACAATGTTACGTGAAACTGTTAGATAATTCATGAGAGTAGGTGTTTCCGTGGAATAATAACGAAACTTATTTAGAAATCATTGTTGTTATCACATTAGTATGAAAAATACTTATTGTTTGAAATAACATGTTTTTTATTGCTTTGAATGACGAGACGAGCTTGTCGTTTTGGTGATAAGCGATACGACGGCCCATAAACAGTAGAAACGCAATCCAACACCTTGGATTAAAAAGTGCTGTTCGGCATTCCACTGCGTTCAAATCCTGAGACATGAAATGTTAAGTCTTATTATATCCAGTAGTTACACTGGCTACAATGTCCTTCAAACCGGAACTCAACATTCACTACACACTGTCGCTTGGCGGCAAAAATAGATATTTCTGTGGTACCTACCCAGGCGGACTACCACCAGTAAAGTACTGAATATTATAATAGTAGAGAATATCAGTTAAACAAACAAACAAACTTTTCGTTCAAATATGTTTTTAACCTAGTTCACATTTCAACTAAGCCATATTCATTCTTAAAGTCTTATATTATTATAAAATTTCTTAATCCTCACCACGTCAAATACGTCCACAACCTAAACTGACCTAAGTAAATACACCAAAGTATAAAAAAACAAAATCAAAGTAAACTATGCAAATCTTAGGGATATTTGAATCGATCGGCGCGCAAGAAACGGGACGCCCATACAATTTGCATGACAAGACGTGAAGTTAGGATGCAACGGGCCCGCATTTGAAATTATAATTCCACATCACTTTATCTCGGTCAACTTCAAATTGCGAGATAAGTCGACTCCTTGGTATTTGTGGTGGCGCGAGTTTTGCAATTGATAGCTCTTCGATTTTTTACAGCTAGAGAAGTGAGCGTAAACTAGCATCCGCCTTTTTATTTTCGGAGAATAATGTGGGGTTATAAAATACTGATTGATGACGGATTAAACGGTGTAATTATAATATTGCCATTTTATTTAAGCATTTTAGTCTTTTAACCTTTTTTTTAATATATTCGTGATACTTTAACGATGAAGCAAAACATCATGAGGAAATACAATCTATACTAATATATAAAGCTGAAGAGTTTGTTTAACCGCGCTAATCTCTGGAACTACTAAACCGATTTTGGAAACTTTTTTAGTAATAGGTACCTACATTACTCCTGAGTGCTGTAGGTTACTTCTTATCCTGGGAAAATATTTATCTCTGAAAAAAATCACGGGGCCAAGCCGCAGGCAAAAGCTAGTAAATAGTAAAAGTAAATTAAAAAAAAACCTAAGAATTATTTATAATTATTTCGAGAGTATTTGAAGCTTGTCAACCCGCATGAGACTAGCGTAGTGGACTAATATCTAGATCCTCTTAGTACTAAAAGAAGCCCATTCCCAGCAATGTGAAAGTAAAGTATTTGTTATACGTTAGATAAATTACTTCCGAGTTTTAAAAACACGAACATCTTCGTGAATACAAAAATGTAATAACAAATTTAATGTTCGCCTGACTTTCCATTTGGATTAGGCGCCGGCTTTCCAGAAGATTTGTCTCCAAACCCAGCGTAACAGTTGGCTCTCTTCCAAACCGTTCAACCATTAGCCGCGCCCTAATTTTCTTTCCGAATGAAATTATTTGACCCGCGATAGCATTGAGGACCCTTGCACGACTCATTATTTCACATCGTTTTATAAAATAAAAGACGTTTGAATTACACCTTTGCAAGGAATTAAGGCTAAAAGGTTTTTACTTTTTGGAGGTTTGCTTTTTGGTAAATTCTAAGAACGGAATTTAAAAGTAAATCTATTGTATAAATTGTGTTTCAGTAGGGGATTAATCTGATACATGAATAAAAATGACGTACATTTCAAAAGAATCAATAAGAACTAACATGATATTTCCCACAGTCAATCTTAACTATTATTTACATATGTTCTTACTTTTAATAACTTGTTGGTGAGCATAAGAAGTATAAGATAATTCTCCACGTTACAAAGATGTATGTATGTATGAGCGGACCAAAAGAAAAGTCACACTTTGTCTATGCTCCCAAATAAGAGAATGAGTCTTATCAACATTAACTATTTAGTACGATAACGGTCAAATAATTTACTTGAAACCTGTAATAGGCTCTAAGTCTATAAGATTATAAAACCAAAACGGCAGCAGTTGCAGTTTAAAAAGATTGTCTCTTAAATTTTACAGCAGTCTGTTCTTAGGGCACCAGCCGGGCACTTAATGTAAGTATTTTTAAACACATCAAACTCCATTCCAGTTTATGTTTTTATGAAAACTATAAAACAGTATTGAGCTCGTACATGTGATAGTAAAACTGGGAACATATAGTTTGGATCACAGCCAAACCCTCAGTGTAGTTACATAAACCATCTTTATACCACGAGAAACGGTTGATATAAAGGGTTTAAAGTAATTGTCGTGCGGGTTATCACATTGCTATTGAAAGCAGACTAGTTAGATTAACGTACAGAAAATATAACATATAGTTGTTGGTATAACGAACAGCACTGCAGCAGTTTTTATGGTCACTGAGGTCGGTAACTTCTTGTGTCTAGAAATATCTATAACGTAATGAAATTCTTAGTATATTTTTTGTATATTTATATTTTTTTAATCAAATTATTGATTAGTTATACAGATTCCTGTTACACTTCTTATAAATAATATTAATTAGAACTCAAGCTTGTGCATTGATAGGACCAGGCAAAAATGAAATAATGCAAAAATTTGCTAACCTTATTCCTATTCGATATTAATCTTTTATATCAAACTAGCTTCCGCCCGCAGCTTCGCCCGCGTGGATTTCGGGTTTCAAAAATGGAGAAGGTGCTCAATTTGTCGGGATGTTTTTTTAATTTATGGTAGTATGCAGGTGGTCCGATTGTCCGGTCAGGGTCTGATGATGGGATCCTGGTGAAATCGAAGGAACTTTTAACCATTAAGGTTGCACACGAAATGACGGAAGCTTAAAAAATGGAGTAACTTCTCCCGTTTTCCCAACATTTTCCATCACTGCTATGCTCCTATTAATTGTAGCGTGATGAAAAGTATACTATAACCAGCTCAGGAGTATGAAAAATAATTGTACCAAGTTAAGTTAAAATCCGTCGAGTAGTTTTTGTTTCTATAACGGTTATACAGACAGACAGACAAAAATTTTACTAATTGCATTTTTGGCATCAGTATCGATCCCTAATCACCCCCAGTTATTTTGGAAATATATTTCATGTACAGAATTGACCTCTCTACAGATTTATTATAAGTATAGATATGCAAAAGTAGCTCAAAAATTGTCCATAACGAAAACATGCATTTTAAAGTAAAACAAAAGAAATAATATCGTCGCGCCAACCAAATAACTAATGATATATTAAATTTTGTGACTGTTCAATTTAGTCGGGTCCGCGATATCACTTTTGTTGAGTTTCAGAACGCGACATTACATTATTATATTCTGTGCTCCAACGCACACTGCTTTGATGTTAGGAACACACCTACATTGCTTAGACAACAGTGAACTTTATACAATAGCAATAAAGCTCAAATTGACTCTACGTATTAGTTAGAAAACGTTTGTATGGGAAATAGAAAAATGCTGTTTTGAGGATTTTCCCGGCAATTATTCGAATTTTTCTCACCTTTTAAACCTTCCCTAGACCTCCACGAATAATTCAAGACCAAGATAAGATAAATCCGTTCAGCCGTTCTCGAGTTTTAGCGAGACTAACGAACAGCAATTCATTTTTATATATATAGATTATTATATCCAAATTATTCCTATTACTATTGTCACGTTTCGGGGTACAAATTGCAACCTCTGCGAATTTTCGTATGTTTTATGCATTAAAAATAAAACAATTTTTATTTGTCATGTCTGGAGTTTGAATTTGGACATCAGTTTGACAGCCTAAGTTTACCGCCAGTAGACTTATTACTCATATTGACTATAAGGATATAGATTTCTTCAATACACTTAAAAAACAATATTGTTAAAAATACTACATATCATTTTAATTAGAATAATTTCTTTATTGATAACAGTCTAAGAAATAATTACCCTCGTCCATTAGATTTTTAGATTTATGCAATAAGCCTCATCTATTATAATCCACGTCTAGCCCTATGCACTCTTCAATCGATTCAATCAACATCCCTATAGTGCAGCGCTGTTGGCGCGAGCCTCTGAGAGTAGTTCTGCTCTCCACCACCACTCATCTGTGCTGATTTTACACTCAACCCATACACGAGCCATAAGGGCTCGAGCTCACAATGAACTTCGTAACATGGAGATTAAATCGCGTAGATATTTTTCAATTTAAAATAAGAAGCAACTTTTTTATGGCTTTGTAATATTTTGCGTGTTTACTTAATGATTTTTACCCAACTGCCGCGAAGTTATGTAGGATCAAGATATTCACACCTTATACACTTAGGTGTGTATGAAGTATAGATATTCAACTCTATCGTCAAAATAATTTATGAGTCAAAACGAGAAAACGTATATATTATACACATTTTTGTCATCATGTACTGTGGCTTAAATATCATGATATATTTAAAACATTTGTTTTATATGTAAAATACATTCGTATTGTAAGAACTAATTAACGTACAGCTAGTAATGTCTTCAACTGGTACGGAATAGTTTACCATGTCGCCCAACGACCACAACTATGTACTAAATAGTTAGCGCGACGTCTGAAGCCGAGAAGTTCGGAGTTCATAGCTCGTACATCCCTTTATAGTTTACTATAAGATGACGTAACTACGGTAACAGACTAATCAAATTCTATAACGTGATGAGTTCAATTATGGTAAGATCTGGCGGTTATACGACTGTAAAATTAAAGCCGTTTACTAATGATTTATCGAATTTGTACCTAATATGACGGCCCGAATTATAGACATTCAAGATCTAATACTTATAATTTTTCTGCATAATTTTAAGTCACGAATGGGATCCTTGCAGTAAGTATATTCTATAAGAATCTTATAGTTTTTATAAATATACTTTTGACCATATGTGAGATCATTTGTCGGTCTATTCAATGATAAAAAACGATTTGTATATAGTTATAGTACGTAGTAGTTATTGTATGTACGATTTCATTTATTTAATTCAACTCAGATTTTTATATGATAATATAGTCACATTGGTATTCATACGATAGAAACTTGTTTGTGAAATTTCATATTTTTAAATCAATTTATTTCTTACGAAAATGTCTGCATTAAGTTACCTGCAATAAGATAGTTTGATTACCGCATGAAATTACGATATACAATATTCGTTTTTAAGTTTTTTACGAATAAGTATATAATACAAGGATTACTAAACCAGCCAAAGAATTAAAGCTATCGAACAGTCAATGAAGCTATGAAAAGAATAAAATACATATTGTGCTGAATAGACACACTTTCTAAGGCTTTCATTGCCGCCTGTAGTTGACAGTTTTAGTCAATCGCCGGCAAGAGAATCTAAATGGCCATTTCCTTTGCAAAGAAAAGGTAAAGACCGCAACTTGTCAGCGTCATGTAACGAAAAAGTAGGTAAAGTTTTTTCTTTTTATTGACTTTAGGTTTATTTATCAAAGGACGTGAATCTTAAAACATGGCTTAAATTTTATACATAGAACATACATGTGAAAAAGAATAAAAATTAGAGATTATTTTTAATAACATCATACATACCAATCCTAGAAGAGGTTTGTCCAAGATAAAAAGAACAGTGGGTGAAACGTTTATAAATACCTGAAACAACAAAAAAAATATATATATTATTATTTAAAAAACAACTTTAGTTTCGTCAATTTGTTAGTACATACAGACGTACACTACTAGAACCGTAGCCAAGACGCTTTTCTACAACCGTAAACGCTAATAGAAAAATATTTGACATATTCTAACGATAAGTCCATCGTTCGTATGTCATTGCCAGAACTATATTTATGTATTTTTTATTACCGTTAGCTCCAGTTAGTCAAGTGATAGACATATGTGCCGTCATATTAAACCAAAAAATACATATAACACCCATGCACTCTTTCCTCTTACATTTTCTGATTCGCAAAGGTACCCTCTCTTAGACGGTATTAAGTGGCCAGAAGCTTTTAACTGTTTAAAGTGAAATTAATATTATGGTTCCCTCTTAGGTCGGAAGCGTGCGGTCTGATTTTCATATACGGAAACCAAAAATTCTTATATAAAATGGGGAATGAGATTTTGGATATGAACTTAATAAGGTTGGTTTCCAATAACAATTTGTGCCTTTAAATTAAGGCCGCGTTAGTTTTTTAATAAATCTTTTTATATATTTTTGGTTTCTGCCTTCTATATAGACGCTATTATTTTATTATTGACTTCAGCAATGCGTGGGAACGAAATTAAGATTATAAAATAGCCTATTGGTATTGCTACATACGTACATGATTAAACCTACATTGTACTACAAAAGAAAAATCAATTACAATGGTCATTAAATAATATTATTTTATATTTCCGCTCTATAGCCATGTACATCATTTCACGCCGCATCAAAGGAATTCAGTATTATGACGCAAACACGCGAAGCATTCCCTTTAGTGTTAATTAAACAGCAGTCACAGAACACGCGGAGCTGGAACGCGTTCAATATGTTATGAAGGCTCTACGATAATTATTGCTCTCCGGCGCTTTGTCACGGTGCATCCATGTTGAATAATGACGCTCGTGTCATTACTCTAATGTCTCCTTCACTCTTATCTTCAAGTACATAAGACAATTATTTTAATTCATATGTAGAAACTCATAACAATTGTATATTTAATTCTTTGTAACTATTATAACAAATGTAGACATTAAATACTTAATGTGTGTATTTGAATAATCATGGCATATTTTATAACGGAAAATTGTAATTTCGTATCTTAATTACGGTAGACTGAGGAACCTTCGCGTAACAGAGATGCACAGATAAAGTGACTATTCATGTTAAATCCAACCGTGAAACGAGTTCTGTTGGCGCCTTCGGGCTGGATTAAATGTTCAGTCTAACGCAGATCTGTGAAGTGAGGCGTGCGGTGACTTTCGTATAAGGACTTGCTCGTGTCTACTTAGCTTAGAACAATGGCTCGCTAGTCTAGCCCCTGTGTAGCCGCCCCTTTAATAATTCGTTTGATGGCTGCAGTCGGCGAAAATGTGTCCCTTTGCGAGATTCCTCTCATTGTAGACACATGGAATATTTTATGCAGAGATTTTTTTTCATGTTCAGGCTAGTTAGGGCTTGTTTTGCGATTCTTTGTTTTAATTTCGTTCCTATAATATTCTTAGCGCTTGTTATTTTGTTATACACATTTATGTTTCCATCCCAAAGGGGTAGTCAGAGACTATCGAGTGATATCTATGAACTTGATGAACTATTTTGCCACTATTTGATTCGATTCAAACTATACTGTCGAGGTAAGCGTAAAAGGAAAAAAAAAAATCTTGATTTTTATGTCCTCAGATAGCTTAAAGAAATACCCATCCAATGAACTTACCTAAATAACTGTATCTTGTTTGGAACTTGATAAAAAGAATTTTAAAAAAGTTTATCTATGTCAGTTTTACATACAGAACTATATTTACAAAACTTCGATTAGAAGTTTCCCTGAGATACCGCTTTTGCGCTTAGCACGTCAGTATAGTAGCTATTAAATGTTTAATTCTCTTCATATAATTTAAAGATGTTGATTTCTTTTCTGGTATCATAAAACCCACTTAAGCAAGCCTTCAATTTAGGCTCAAATGAATAAAATCTTTGATCAGGTGAAAGTTTATTAATGAAAGGCCGTTTTAATTCAGACGTCAGCCTTCATATCCATATATAAGTTATTAACTTCTACCGGAGATTTCAATGTCATGAAGCATCTAATTAAATATCTTTTTAAAATTCAAAGGTTACGGTCAAAGGTCGACATTTATTTATTATGTAGGCAAGAATTCTGAGCCGAGAGAAGTTTGAGGCTCAGGGCAGATTTAATTTATAAAAGTTTACAGTTGTTGGGACTTACCCGAGCCATCCATTAAACGTAGGTACGATTGAGTCTGCGACTGTCTTCGCCGGACATTAAGAAAGCAAAAACTTAATAATCTCCAGATAGCCGAATTGCGCAATTTCGCCTTCGTAACGATGTACCCGGAGACAAGTTGGGCAAAAAAGTTAATAAATGAAAAGGGTCTTCTTATTTAATTATGTACTTTCCCGTAGCCATTACTCGGCGGCAATTTGTAAATTTCCTTATTTATTTCCTGAAATTACACTCAGTGGCTATATTTTAACAAATTGAGATGTAATTGAAACATGGTTGAGGTATTGAAAAATAATTTCATTAAAATTTATCCTGCGGAAATTTGTTTTCGAAAGCTTGTTTATGGCATTCGACAAAAAGTATGGATATTTTCCGAAATACTTAACAAGTTCAATCGTTTATTTACTAAACTATTATAATAAATTTGAGACTTTATTAATGAAGTATATTGGCTTCGTGATTATGATGATATACAGTGGAGTTTGAATATTATGTCGACTGACCGACAGTTATGCCGGCCTTACCACCCGACCCGCGCCTATGATGATAAATATCAGCCCTGTATTATATATGTCACCATAGTGGACCCGGGCGTCTTCTACTACTGAGAGGGATTAGGCCTTAATCCACCATGCTGGCCTAGTGCGGATTGGTAGACTTTACACCCCCTCGAAATCCCTATAGAGAACTTCTCAGGTATGCAGGTTTCCTCACGATGTTTTCTTTCCCTGTTAAAGCAAGCGATAATTCACAAACAATACACACATAGTTTTAGAAAACTCAGAGGTGTGTACCCTTGGATTTTGAACCTGCGGCCATTCATGTCAGCAGCACGTTCCACAATCAACTAGGCTATTACCTTTTTATATCAGCAGCTATCTTTAGAACAAACCCAGGTCTATACACGCGATTTTTTCACAATGTTCTATATGCATGACACAGTATTTTTTAACTCCGTGAAAGTTAAACAAGCTTCAGCTACACCCGAATCATGTACTGCGCCACAACTGTACCATCAAAGGTATACAAAACGTTCAGCCAAGCTGACCTGTTCACAAAGCGAGCATGGTTTACCTTTAGTCGCGTTATTGGACCTCGGTTAACGTTTACCTGCTAACTTAAATAAACTTGCACAATTTGACTATCCTAGTTGTAATTTGCATACTATTATATTTGAAACTTTAGTTGATACGAGAGCCGGTGGTGTAATTATAATATCCATGTGCGCCTGCAGTCTGCAATATAGAGGGTCATTTTGACATTGTGTTACTAAATGAAACCACATACTTATCTTCTTGAAAATAACATTTTAGAATATGTTTTTTGAATCGTAGATGTAATATAAAAAGTGTATGTTTTGAACAAAATATAAAAAGTATTTTACTAAGAGAGAGAGAGAGAGAGTAAGAGAATTCGTTGCAGCGGCAAAATGACACTTTCAGTCAGAAATACCAGAGAGAAATACACTCACGCACACCACATATTCACATAAAAATAATAAAAAAAGTATGTGTTTTCGTTTATTAACGCAATATCAAAATTACCCTGTGTATTAGAATGGGGCAGAGTTTATAAGTTCGCGTGTAGGACTGTGAGATTTGATATAAAGTTCATATAGAGAAGGAGTGCAAGCATATCAGTTACGTTCAAAGTTAAAATGATGAATTGCTGTATAACCATTAGTAATAACGGATTATTTTTGAGTGCTAATAGCTATTTTTTTTAATAGAACGGAATTTAATTCACGGAATAATAGTCTTAGTATACAAGTGACATCCTGTTTCATAATTTATACGCGAAAATTTTATCAGAAGATTGGAACTTTAAACTAAGCACCATGTCCTGACTCTTAAATGAATATGGATAAAATTTGGCATGTGGATAGACCATACCTAGGTATCATATACCTCTTATCCCACCAAAGTGCACAGTGAGACATTCTGGAAAAGGATCTCAACACGGGCAGAGCCACGAGCAAGAGCTAGCCATTAATGCACCGTATTTACGATATTATATATTATTCAACGTATGTTCACTATTCCTAAGTATATTATTACGCAAACAAGGTCACCCAGAATATGTTATTTATAGAGAAACAAGCAGATCGCTGCAATCACGTTGACTTTGAACTAAGCCGATTCCCGCGGCTTCGACACCAAGGTGTGAAGTCCTGCAAGTGACCACTTACCAGTGTATTTCCGCGCTGCTTTCCTTCGCCTTGTCCGTTACGCAATTTGTACTAAGGTTAGTATTATGTAACGTCTTCTGCTATTTGTATTTAATTACCGTGCCTAATAAGTATTAGTTAAAAATTACTGTATGTATCCATCGTGGAGATTTATATGAAGTCAGTAGTTTTATTGATTTCCCGTATTAGAATGCAAAAGGAAGAAGGCAACGTTCAGGTAGGCAACGGCTTCGCTGTGGCCCTTGGCTTTGCATAAGTCTATCGGTGGCCGGCGCCGGTTAACATCAGGCAAACACTTGCCTTTTACCTACTAAGGCAATAAAAAATTATAGGTTTATTCATTTACGAGTCATCAAAATATTTTTATTTGACTTAAACGACACTTTATTTTACCTGCCGCAACGATTATAATACATTATATTTAATGTATGTTTTGTCAGAGTGTGCGCGCAGTAGACCGCATACTTTGGTTTTCAATGTGGGCATTATAATTAGTGTTTTTGTCGGTTCCTGCATCGGAAGAGGCTAGGGTTTTATTAAAAAAATATTTGAAATCGTGAAAAGTAAGTGAATACCGGTGAAAGCTCCTTAAATAAAGATAAAAAAATATGTTTCTTTATGCATTAAAGACAAGTTACATTTCACTTGTTTTAGAATTATATAAAATTAATAGAATATGCATATTCTATTTAGATTCTATTCGACACATATAGTAAATTTCTATTCCAGACATATAATACATTTTTGTAAAGATGTTTACATCTTTGTAAGCAGTAATCTCGTAAACTGCTGAATGGGGGATATTTGGCACAAACATAGATGTTATGGCTTAACATAATATCATCTCGAATAAGCGCACACAGGCACTTTCACTTCGGGACAATTCAAGCGGGTAAAGTAGCAAACAGAGGCTAGTGTTTTATTATAATTATTTAATCAATAGTTTTAAACACTTATTTCTTTGTATAATAATATAGATTGATTTCAAGGTTTCCATCGATTTCTTATGCGTAATAATTGTTAATAGCTCGCGTCGGATATTGTCAATAGTATAATAAATTGCGCATAAATTATAAAATTGACTATTTATATAACAGTAGAATAGCTTATATAACGCAGTATCATCGGAGACTTTGTTATTTGTAATCGATAAATATGAATGGGTTGTATTCGAGCGGCAATTGTTTTTTACTTATAGCTTCACTAAAAATACAATTAAAAATTAGCGTAAATGAATAACGTATTTGAAATATGTTGATTAAAATACTTAAAGTTGTTCTTCTTATACCACAGGTGACGCCGGCAATATCAAACATAATTTCAAAAGTAGAAAGTTAGGTACGGTCTTGTTTAAATTTTATTGTCATTTATATCTTCCCATTAAATTAAATGAGATTTTTTAATATGGTATAAACATAATAAAAGATAAGATTTGTTTTTAATAACGTAATAATACAAATTGAAGTGTTGCGATTGTGTTCACAATACATGATTGAAAAACTTTGGCAATGGTCGGAAACGACAAAAGTTGATAACATTCATCGTCATTATGATAAGGGACAATTTCAAATTGTTTTAAGGATATTAGAAAACGCCGTTATGGGAAAGCTAAAGTTTAATTCAAGGATTATTTCAATTTAATGTTTAAAATAGACGAATATATAAGCGCGTTTAGTTGCTTCTTTGATATAAATATTATGCGCTATAGTGTTTTTGATCACAGGAGAGTGAAAGAAATTAAAATATATAGTGGACAAGTATTTAATATATTTATTTTATTTATTCAAGAAAGCTCTGCGCTCAAACTTCTGATTGCGCAAACGCAATTAATATTTGCGTTTTATTAAAAACAAAAAGAATATAATCTGTCGCTCGAGATTAAAATACTTGCCCAATGTGTCAACTAATTGCAACCCATTACAATGTATCAAAAATAAGTTCAGTACTATGAGAATACTGTACTAGACCGCCAGTGAGCTACTGTTAAAGTGTTATTTATTACATCTTATTTACCAGTAGTAATAACCAAGACACAAAATTAGAAGAAAGAATTATTTTGAATGAGTCTTGCTACAGTTATATTTATACAATAATTACCTTTTTTTCCGGGCGACGTGCAGTTGCTCTTGTTGGAGGGGGATTTGGTCTCAGGCGCTGCCATCTTCTCTTTCTCGGAAGCCATATTGGGTTCTCAACACTGACCGGTGACGTCCGAATTCACGATACAATCGCGCCTCCGCTCATAACTACGGTGATAGTTTACACGATACGCGACAAGGCACCTCCACGGCCAATGGATAATGAACGATGACTGATTTTAGATCATTAACGCAAATAGCCGATGACTTTTACTAGGAAAAACTAAACCAAACACGGATCCAGCTAGTCCTCGCAAAATATTTGTTTATAGTAAACACCGATGCCGTTCAAACGCTCCTTAATGTTTGTCGGGCTGGTGTCGAGGTACTTTTATGTCGCGCCTGTACGTGATGTCTTAATTGCCACTTGATCACGATTTAACATCACACGGGCACAAGTTTGCGTTATCACAATTAGCTCTGTAATGCCTTTAATGAAATAGTTTGTAGCAGCTAATAGTAAAGTAAATACGCAATAATTAACAAGTTGGGACAGAGGTCAATAATATTTGAAATGTAATTTACTATGGCCTCTTGTATTGTGTGGCTTGAAATGTGAATGAGATGTAATGTCATACATCTTCCGTGTTCGTGTTGAAATTCCGTGTCCAATGTATTTTTATATTTGTATTTATGAGGTATTTTGCGTATCTTTTCTGACACTTTAAATATTCCGCGGTCCAATTGATGTATAAATAATCATTTTATTTATTGCTCTGTAAGTATATTATAATTAATTGAACAGAATCCAGCAAATTTTAAATGTTTATACCGCCCGATAGCTACTTTGTGACGAATTTCATAAATTGTATGACATTGAATATGAAGTTTTGTATTGAACTCGATGATAGATTTCGTTTTATAGCTATTTTCGTAAAGACCCATGCAGTGGTATGATGCTACAGTACGTAGGCTAGAGATAACCACAGACTTTTAGCTTGATGCGCAGTAACCGTCACTAAAATTGTAATGTGGTAGGAGCATTTGATACTATAATATTAACGATTAGTTTTGTCTGAATTAAAGGTATCTTGAATTATCTTCAGACTCGTGCGACAGCATCGCGGTTGTAGCATGACAGTGGCGCTTTGTCCATCCATATAAAATATGATGATAATTAGATGGCAGCGCTCGCTTCGTATATTCGTGGAATTTAAAGATAACCAATTTTATTTAGAAAATTATACTAACTAGAATGGCAAAAAATTATACCAGTGTCGAATTAAGCGAAACTCTTGCCTCTTTTTAGAAAAATAATATTGATAAAGGTAATGGTCCTGCAACACCGTTTTTTTTTCTGTTAGGGCTTTGAATTTTTTTTACACCATGTCTTTCAGCTAACGTATAAGACTTATTGAGGAATGTGACCCCGTCCTAGGTGGTATCAGGTACCCGCTATACAAGGAAATTGTCATCGGGTGTGCACAAAGATTGATGTGACGTCAATGATAAGGCTTGATGTATTTATTGAGCACTTCAAGATCTTTTGGTTCTACACATAAACTCTTTGTTTTGTCAGTAAAGCATGTCACCTAGTTTTTTTTACTAATTATGTACAAAGAAATATATGTCAAGATGGTGTAGGGATCATAATTTAAAACACAATACCAAGTATAAGTAGCTCTAAAACAAAATTTTAAGTACAATGTCTTATAGTATGCATGCATTACATGTTTGCAAAATGATGTATCGATGCTATTCTCCATTCGTTAATTGCAATTAATCGAATGTGAATGAAGCATGTATTTGCATCATAAACGTTTTTGTTTGATTGATGGGTATCTGTTCAATTGATTAAAATAGATGTTTTCATTTCCAATATCAGCGAGGCTCGGTTGAAAGTGAAAATGACAGCCTATTTTAGCTCGCATACTATTTGAGTTTCATTGTCTCGCTAAAGCCAATGCGGCTTTGTTGTTCAAATCTATTGTTTTTGTTCGATAACTTAGTTATAGTTTATTGTGCGCAGCATGAATTGAATCTTTGTGATCGTTCATGTAACATAGATTCGCATATCGTCTGAGACGTAATTAACTGTTTAAGGGTCCCTTATAAGCTAGTTTGACCTCACAAAGACGTTCTACAATGAAAATGAAAAAATGTGTATGCAAAGCTATGAATGAATAATTTTATACCACTACTAAATAACATAATACTATTAAGTGAAGGACAGGGAATTCCAAAGTTCTATTTGTAATCGTGCAATTGTGTCGCGTAACGTGGTCGGACAATGAATTTACAACTTTGTTAACTTCGTGATAAGGTCGCTATTTCTTTATAATGGTCGTGAAAACTACGATCCGACGGCAAGCGGTCGTAGAGACGAGGCTATGTGTGCGTAGCAGAGTCCGTAACCATGAAATACACTGTTTTGAAGGGATAAGTAAGTGTAATATTAATACTTTATTTATCTATAAGCTACCCTAGGTGTCGCTCGGACAAAGAGAGCACCTGTGACGTGCAGATGATGATGAGTGCGTCAGGAGCGCAGCAGCGTGATGAGGAGGAGAGCGGACTGCGGCCATTCACACACGTAACCTGTCGATATGTACGCACGATATCGGTGCCGTTACGTAAGCCACGATCATAACCTGCAACACTGGCGATTGTTATTGTTGTTGGCGCGAGAGGTGCCGGGCGCGTGCAGCTCAGGGCGGCTACGACGAGCGGCGACAGCGCGCGCCGGGCTCGGAGCACTGCGCGAGGTCGCGTGCGGCGCGCGGTCGTACAGGGTCGCGCGCGATGAGGCCCGGCTCGCCGGAGGCTGCGGCCCGGGCGGGATCGATGCGGGCGGCGGGCGGCGGCGGAGTGCAGCAGCTGGGAGGCTGCGCCGCGCCCGCCCCCGCCCCGCGCCCCGCACCGCCGCCACCGCCCCGCACCTACCGCGCCGCGCACGCGCTCGCCAGCTCGCGAGCTCGCCGCGCCGCCGCGCCGTCGCCGCTGCCGCCACTGCCACCGCCGGCCGACGTTTCAATTCTCTCTTCATCCCGTACTGATTTACGATACGTACTATCTTAAAATAATATTTTTATCTTTCTCTGAGATTGGCATCGGGTATCCATAAGTCACATCGCCGTTAAAATAAGCTCTCGAGTTCTCGACGATTTTCTCCTATTTTCATCAAATATTTCTCTTTGTACTTTTTAACAGTAAGGTTTTTAATAACCAATTAGCCAAATTATTCAATTTCACTTAACGATTTAGAAATGCACAGAGACTAGGTGTAAAATTTCGTTTTGGTCGAATCTCATCGCATTGCGATATCCACGGAGCCCGTAACAAAATAGGTCGGAACACATTTCGCTCGTAGTAGAAATTGTAATCTAATGATATGTAAATCTCGCCACTATGTATTCAGCCACAGACGTAGCTGTATGATTAAGCTTATCCAGGCTTATTGGTTCACGTCGCCTGGGTTTGAATGGATGCGCAGTGAAACAACCAATGATTTCTTCTTACAAACTATTCGCGCGCGAATTTGTTTATACATACATACATGGACCACCACAGTATATGTTAAGACTGTAGGTCATTATTTTAGCGAAAAAAAACGAATAGCAGAAAAGAGAAGTATGTACTTTGTTAGTTCTTGTGGCTTGTTTTGGTACGGTTATTGATAATTTATTGAAGGTAGTGAATTACAACTGGTAGACCAGAGTCATTATTTGCGACAATTGCGCGGACCAACAATTCAATTTAATTAGTAATACGACAAAATTACGGCACGCATTCCTTTTTATTCACAGTGTACGGTATCTGTAAAAAAATCTTTTTGCATGCTTGATAGGGCAGATATATCGCTCTTAAATTATTAGATGTTGAGCTGCGCAGAAGCAGGACTGAAATTACAAGTTATGTTCAAATTACGTGTTTATTATAACAGATTTGATCTTTATTAAATTCGCTAAAATCCGAAAAATAATTAAGAAATTTTAATTTCTTTTACATATAAATATAATAAATATACAAAGCTACTGATTGTATTATCCCTGCTTGGTAGTCATGAAAAAACACTACGCCATTGTTTTTCTCGGCAAGACATTGAAGAGTCTCTGAATGTCTTCAGATGTCGATAGGCGCACCGCAGCGTGTCTTATCGGGTTTAATGAAGGCTCCCTTGTTCTCGAATCTCGTCCGAAAGCCGCAGCTCGAGTTTATGAAAGGTAGAAGAGCCGAGACTGAGTACGTTCACGTCTTCGAGTATTTGAACTCGGTTTTTAGCGTTGTATTGGCGATTCGTATTTACTTGTATGGTTTATTGATGACTGATTGTTTTGTAGTGTACATTAACGATTAATATAAAATGTGCGGTTATAAATATATAGTGTCATATTGACATTGCGTTACGAAATGAAACCACATGCTTATCTCCTTCAAATTAAAATTTTATATAAAATTACTCTAACGGTAACTGTAAAATAAAAAAGTGTAAATTTCGAATAAAACAAATATTAATAAAAAGTAACTTTAATTTCACACGCCCCAATACTACTTCTACTACTCTAAGAGAATTCGTTGCAGCAGCAACATCACATTTTCAGTCATACACTACACAAACCATATTCGCACTAAACAACAAAATGATGAGAAGTCAGAAAAATTAAAACCCCGATTTTTTTTTAATTATTCGTTATACTTGGATGATTTTTGGCACAATGTTAGCAAAGATAAAGTCGAGTATCTAGTTTAATTTATTAAAGCAATGACAAAATGATCTAGTACTGGTATTGTCTGTTATTTTATACATCCCTTAAGTATAGTAATCCACGAAGCTGTAAAACAGGAGATAACAGACTCCATCTCTAGTTAAGCACGAGAAAGCCACGTCAATTGCTTAAAATGATAAATCCAATCAAAGGCATTATAGCCCCCTTCTTACATTACTGATTCAGAATGCATTTTCTATATAAATGCACGACAATGTGATTTGACTTCACCTAGGTATATAGAGTGGGGTCCTACAGAATGTCGACTGATGAGAGATGATTACCCCTCGGCAGTCGATACAATTGTGCCGGAACGCAACACATTTACGTTGGACCCTATGGCTATAACACCTTGTGAACGGTGGTCGCTCTCCTGGCGAATATATATATCCACCTTCAAAACAAACTAATATGATCCTATTACCACTAATAAAGATATAGTTACAAAACTAGTTTCGGAATATTGTTTCGTACGTTTGTTTTCACAAGGTAAGGCAGCTCAGTTATTACTGTACCAACAAAGGAATTTCATTGCACAAACTAATTTAGTTGTAATCTGAAAGACTGCGCTATGAAACTTGATATTAAGTTTTTATTGTTTCTTCTGCAACAATTGACCAGCGTAGCATATTAATAGAGAAAGTACGCTATACACTTCCTCTCGATATTGTTTATCCAGGAAAAAAATCGTGTTGTTTTTTAATAACGTAGGTTTTATAAACAACTAGTTGACCCGACAGACGCTTGGCCCTTCTTAACTATGAATTTGCAGCGCGCATTCTGTCAATTGCTGACAGTTATTTCAAACAATTGACAGTTATAAAAAAATAATATTCTCGTTAAGTTTTCTTAAATTTTCTAATTTTCCGCGCAATTTTTCGAATTTTCTCTTTCATAAGGACCTTCTTCTGAAAATAACAAACATAACGAAAAAATAAATTGTGAAATCGGTCTAGCCGTTCACGCGTGATGGTGTGACCAAGGGAAATAGGGATTCATTTTTATATATATAGATTAGCTTTTGCTTGTTGTTTGCGTGAAAAAAAATGGCATAAAATCCTGTTACATATTTTCCCAGGATAAAAGACTATGTCCTTACCAAGGTCTTTAACAAAATTTGATTGAAATTGGATTAGTAGTTCAGCCGTGAAAGCGTAACAGACAGAGTTATGTTCACTTTTATAGTATAAGTACCTAATAGATGTTTACACACACTCACGCCTTTTATTCCTGAAGGGGCAGGCAGAGCGTCAAATAGTCTATCCTCTTTTCAATGTGGGTAATCCGTCCTATGATGTAAGGCGAGCTTATTGCAAAATGTTGAATTTTATTATTAAATTAAAATTGGTTAGGTTGTTAACTAGCCCTTCTGATTAACGTCATCTAGCACACAAAAAATACTCACGCAAGGTCATATCTCCCTCTCAGAAGCCTGTGATAATACAATTCGATTCTTATTTATTTATTTATTTATTTATTTTTTAGGAAGGCTTACAGACTAATAACATTAAATTAAGTCACACCAATGTATAATTAAGTTGCTAATAACTAGCCTCCACATTTGAGTATACAAATATCGATATCAAAAAGAACCAAAAAAAAAAAGAATAATAAAAATAACAGTATTACTTATATAGTCATAAGAAGTATTACAGGTATTACAGATATTAATATAATTTTAATAAGAATCATTAAGTATCAAAATATAATTTGGCTAGAAGCCGCCTTACTGTGCTGGTTTTAGAACAGAACAGGTCAATGTCTGATACACGTGAAAGCATATTAAAATTTAATGCGCTGCGCAAAAGAAAAGAATTACGCCTGTAGTTAGTTGTTGTAAAGGGTACGTGCAGTAGCGGACGCTGTCGAAATCCATTTCATTCCAATCCATCCATTCTAGGATCATTGCGACGAGGACTTATTGCGTAGTGCTCTCTATTGATTTATTGAAGACCATTCAAACGCGCAACTCATTTGTCAAACGCGCAGTTGTGTTTTAAGAGAAAATAGACGCAAATAATACAAAACATTCTATAAACTTACTATGAATCTAGATTGGGCTTAGTATGTGCGCGAGATGGATGTGCTTGAATAAATTGTTCATGAGTTTAATGTTTTTACGCAGCATTTATTTCCATTAAAGCGGGATTATGCAAAGGATTTGTATTTAATGTCTTAAAGGATCTATTTTCAAAGTGGTAAAGTCACGTAAATATATTTGTCTACGGATCGAATACAACGCATGTTTCATAGAAAATCAACGTGAAGTAATCGTTTGCTCTTGCGTTTTGTAAAGGTATGAGGTTTGCGAAGACCGAAATATTGGGTTCCATAATGCCATAAGGTTGCCAACGTGTCGGTGATTTTTGCGGTATTTTCGCTATTTATGAATAATGATCATTTACCATCAAATGACACGCTAATTTGCCGCTCTAAGTTATATAAAAACAACGCATAGACGGAAGAAAATTAATCTTTACAAATTCAACGATTATACGATATCGTAGTGCAATGCTTGCTCTTTGATTATAATCAAAGCTGCTAAGTCTCAAGCTTAACGAGCGTGAAGCATTCTCTGCAAGAACCACGGTATTGGGATTACTTTAGAGTCGAGATGCAATTGTGGGTGTTAACCAAGATTTTCTAGTTGGATTAAAAATTATTTTTTCTAACGATACTAAAAAGAAACCCATTAATACTAATATTAATATTAATACATTATGCTATATAAAACAAGGTCATACCACTAACCAAACCTAACTTGTTGGAAAAAAGGACTCACAGAAATTTCTTGCGTACAGTTTTTGGTGGTAATATTTCAGATCACTGGATATAGAAACCTCGAAGGTGAGTGCCCACTGCATGTTTGTATACCATATCAATATCCTTCTTTGGAACTTGAATATTAGAGTTCATGATAGGTTTCTACGTACCCTTTTCACGCAGTCACCAAACGACCTTCGCGACATCTTCCGTTCTTCATATCAGGACGTATAGTAAACCAATTGAACTGACATTGTTATGTGACGATACTCGCTTCCGCGCCCCGTGTCGTCGTAAACACGTATTGGCATTTTATTGGGCCTGGGGCAGATGGGACGGCCGATAAAGTACATGAACGACGCTTTTAACTTTCTACTAAAGTACTTATATGACGCGTATTAAAACCACATAAATGTAAACGGTGATGGGATGTGACCGGTGAAATTGTTTCGCTTTCGTATGTTCAAAGTTTTAGAACGTTGCTATAGGATATTTTCTAAATGTCTACTGTTTACGTGGTAATCTTGTTGAAGTTGACTGCAAGGTGTATGAAATAGCGTCATCTTTAATTAATAATTGAATGAAATGAAATGAAAGTATTTATTTAGTTCGTATATATATAGAATACGCATAGAAACTTGCACTTGCCACCTTAATCGTGACCTTCATTGACACGATTAGATTTATGAGACTCTAGCTATAGTATCATACTATCCTACAACATTATAGTATCAAGGGTTAATGAGTTTTATTCATTAAAGTCTTTTTATGACAATGTTTTGTTTAACTCTTAACGTGATGATGGCCGATTATCACCAGATGAGCCAATTGTTCTCTCTGGTTTTCTATTTTTAATTATTTTAAAAGTTGCTTTATTAATGGACAATAAAGAAACCCATTCATTAATTATTTGTCAAATACATTTCCATATAAATTTGTTTAGGACTGTAAAATATAAACCAAACCCATAGCGGAAGAGTTTTAAACAGAATAAAAGCAAACAAATAAAAAGATTGAATCGTCTATCAAAATATAAGAGGAAGACAATAAAAAATGGCCTTCCGTCGACGCTATAGAAACTGCGACAATTCACAATGGGACGCAATCCCCGTTTGCTTAGGCCTGCGGGCTCGTTCTGATATACAATATGTTGAAATCTCAGTTCGGAATAATATATAAAGGTTTTCTGATACCGCTCTACGGTTGGACTGGAATGATGATTGTCAGTTATTGTAGGATTAAATGTTAGTTTTGATCGATATCGATTAAAACGACGGGCAGATGGCCGATAGATGCCATTTGATGTACTTAATTAAGAATTGTTAAGAATTTAAACTACTATTATTGCTCATAGCCTAGCATTTTCTTATTGTAATTTACTTTTTAAATACATTGTTTTATCACCTAAGATCTAAAAGTGAAGCCGGTAGGAATTGGGTTGTTTGAACGCCACTGATGCAAAGACTCAAAGATCCTTATTTTTTATTTATTCATTACTCTTAGAAACATATAGATTACACATAACAAACATTGCTTTGGTTTTCTTAATATAATAGAACTGTTTTCGTATGCCTAACAAATAGAGATATATTTAAAGATGACTATAATCATATTGTCTATTTTGTTTTTCATAAAACATTTTGTTAAGAAAGACTGTTGTTAATTAAAAAGCCAGTACAATCGTAGCAAATGGTTGCGATATATTTTGGTCCACCCTGCAAACAACGTTATTTAAGTACTTACATACAGAAATAAACAGTTCCTATTTTATAAAATGCATTTTATTCGTACCCACAGGAAACACGAAAAAAACTACATTTCCACTCAGTAAATAAACTGATCCGATGGTTTATTTATCTAGCTGGACAAACGAATACGTCAGTAAATACTGTCCAACAAGGAAACAAGGAAAAAATCACATTTTCATTGTACAGAGCGCGAAACTGATCGAAACAGAAAATGGGATTCTAAACTAGCTAACTTTGTTCACCTGGCAATTGCCGGCTTTGTTTGTTGTTACAATACGCTGTTATAGATATTTCGTACACCTGTTTTTATATGTTCAATAACCTTATTAGATCTTATGTTTGTAATTTCTACAGCACAACTAGTTCAATGAAAAAAATATTGTCATTAACTTAAAGACCTTGCATTTGTTGCATGTAAATGAGGAAGATTTGTTAGATCTGTTACATAATGTACCGTGGAATGGTTTGGAATACTTAATTGGAGCTCTATTATACATTTAAATTACTATGAACTATACAGAACACTCGACGTCACAAAGAATAAACTATTGGCTATATAGAAGGGTAGAGACAAAAATATAGAAAATAAGGGTCTAAATTGAGTAACGTTCACAGACAATATAAATATAATATTCTACCATGATTAATGCATAACCGGATAACTAAATCTTTCTAAAAAGCGATATAAATGAAAACGACTTAAATGCTTAAATAGTTTAAACGAAAAGTAAACTAGTTCCATTGTAGAATTAAGTTGTTAGTCGAAATGTTTTGGAAGGCGAGGTAGGTGGGCGCGCTTAATGCGAGCTGCCCAGAATAATTTACTAGATTAAGGTAAGTTGCGCTGTAACTGATACCTGCGGAGATAACATTATCCGTGGAGGAAAAGTGGATATATTTTAGTGGGAAAATGCCAGGGATTAATTCCGAATCATTTTCATTATTTTGTTTGGTATGTTTTATTGAAGTGAGGATCCGTTCACATGTATCGCAACCACATTACATCGTATCGACAAATTGTGGTTGCGATATGGTTGCGATGTCGTCAATATGGACCATATGATTAAATTCAGTGGTCCGTGTGAATATAACTATTCGTTTTCGTACAATTTATAATATCGTAGTTATTGAACTCATCGCAACCACAACGTTGCCACTGCTCGAACACGTTTTGTCGCTCCGATATGGTGTGTTTGTGGTACGTGTGAATGGAGCCTTAGTTAGCTCCTTATTGTTATCCATTGTTTTCACACCTTTCTTTAGTTTAGAGTTACATCCATTCTGCTACACCAACATTGTGACATTTTAAAAGAAAAGACGCCATGCGCTGTCTTTGTTGAAACATTTACTTTTAATTAATTTGCCTCTCTTCGTGTTTATATATCCAGATTTCACAATGTATTTCAATGCCTATATTCAATATCTTTGTATTGGTTCCTTGAATTCCATAAGATTTTCCGAAGATTGCATTAGTAATAATAAGTGTTCTAAAAATAAAAAATAAATTAAACGCTTTTAAGAGCCCGTTTCACTTATTGTTAGATTTAAAATGTTGCTTCTCTCTGTGAATAAATATTTAATGTTACAAATAAACACAAATAAGTATGAAAGCTTTGTTTACGGCTCTATAAGGAAAACATTTAAAATTTTATTTATACATAAAGTGCGTTGGATTCTGAAAGCATTTGAAATATATTTTTCCACGGGAGGCGTCGGGGGATCGCGTCTTGAATATAGATTAGACGAAAAACTTTATCGTAAGCGATAAATCTTATTGATGGCTGGAGTTGTCTTGCAGATGGATTTCTATTCAATTCGGGCAGATAATTATGTATTGTTTTAATGACAGTTTCTAATTTATGAATATTGTAATTAAAGTGATTTAGTTAGACCCACATTTGTTCTAGAGATTGCCGACTAGCTAGTGTAGATATGTGTAGCTCCAGCGGTCATTTATCCGGCAGTAGCTGGACGTGTTACATCGCTCGTAGAATCAACAATTGTAGTTTGTTATATATGACTAAAATTATCTAAAAAACACCACAATTTATTTATACGCGCACGGCCAAGTAACCTGACTGCACCTGATGGTAAGTGGGATGGAGTCCCATAGAATGTCGACTGACGAGAGATGATTACCCCTCGATAGTCGACACAATAATAATAATTATGCTGGCCTGTTGGAACCGGATATACAAATACTGATCCCGGAATGCGCACACATACGTAGGCCACTATGGCAGGTTTTAACACATTGTATACGGTGGTCGCTACCCAGGCAGATATAAAATATATTCTACCACCAACAAAATAAAAACAAACCATAACTCAAAGTATAAAGTTTATATTCTTAATATTAAAATCTGTTCGTATAATGACAAAGTTAAATTAGCATCAGGCTGGCAGCCAACTCGGCTAAGTCGGGCAAGAAAAAAATCATTTTCCTGCCCAAATTCATATTTATTACGAGCAGCTACGGCCGTGGGTTCTACATTACTTAGGCAGAGTACGAAGCTGGAACATCAAATTGACTAAACACAATTCATGGAATTAGGTCTCTCTCGTCCTTTATTATTATGTAAACATGTTGCTGCTGTGTAAGAATGAAATTAGAACAAAATTATAAGGGACTGTCATGTAAAAGGTAAGTTCATTTATCCCCAAGGGTAAAGGGGAAAGAATCAGAAGGGCAAATGTCACAATTCACCGAAATTATTTGTCTCATGATGAATGAAGAAGTACCTATGGCTATATAAGTACAAGTTGGAATTTTGGGAAGTTAAATGTGTTTTTTCCTATAAATAATTTCCTAGAAATATTTCTCTTTGAACTATAAAACAACTAGATCATCGATGTGGTGATCCCATATATTCTACGATATTTTAATAACGTCATTTATGTCTTACGAGCTTTTGCTTTCGGCTTCGCCTGCGTGAATTAGTTTCCCGGGATAAATTCCCCCTATATAATTTTCCGGGATAATAAGTCTAACCTTCCCAGGGCCTTAAACTATCTCCATACCAAACATCATAAAAAATAGTTCAGTAGATTTTGAGAAAATCGATAACATACAGACAAAAAGCTTTTGTGAACTTTGTTTTATAATATGTATAGATTACAATACATCTATTCCATCTATATTAATATTATAAAGTTGTTAGAAAAATTTTACTAATAGGAAGTTACATACTCCTGAGTAATATCGGCTACTTTCTATCCCAGAAAAACATTTTCACACGGCCGGAGCTGAAGGCAAAAGCTGGTTATTTAATTTTGTTACAAATTGCGTCGAATATAGTTATAGTTCAGCGTGATCGATATATATCGCACTCTTAATAAAATAATGATACATTCCAAAATTCCCAATTTGTGGGCATCGTCAAACTATCAATTTCTGTTTGCGACCTTTTAGTTTTTTCCCTTTTTTTCATGCTATAGGTTTCATTTTTTACCTATCTTTAATAATATCAATTTTAGGCTGTATGGCTGAGAGCCTTTGCCTTCTCCTTAAGGAGTAAATCAAACCAAAAAAAAAAGATTAATTTTATCGCAACTTTAAAAAAAAAGGTAGCAATCAAAAATGAGTTTTCCGACGACTGCCACAAATTAACAATTTTGAAATACGTCATTATTTTATTAAGAGTGCGATATGCACTACGTACTAGATTTGGATTTCTGAAGATTCACTGTGTTCAACTGAATTGAACTGTCATCCATTCAAAATGATTCTAGTATAGTATCAATATTGATGATTATTGTTGTGTACGGAGTGGCGTTCATAATATAAAAACGCGACGTGAATAAAAAACAACCTGGATGTGAATAAAAAATATTAGTCAAATAAGTAAAATTATTTGTTATTCAAGTGAGTAATAAGTTATAACAGTGACGTTTTGGTTGCCATTTTAGTTCAGATGTTGAACAAATAGTTTATATGGACGTTCGTGTCTATAGAATATACGTCAATGTTCAGCGTACATTGTAAGTATCTAAAATAGGTCATTAAGAAGTTAAAATATTGTAATAATGTCAGTACGTCCATTGTTGGGGTGTGAGCGCCACGCGATGCGGAATTCTCGCACCAACTCGGAGAATACTTCAACTTTTGTATTTATTGTGCAGTTCTGGGACGAAGTCATCGTTTTGTATCGTCGGTTTACTAACTGAATGAAAATATTTTCTTTATATATTTGAACTTAAAGTACAAAAGAATATGTTTATCTCTTAGATTGCAATTTTTATGTCAGTCGACGATTAATAAGATCAAAACGATGTTAACAATCATCGGTATTTATTTACAAAATAGACATTCATAATACCAAAAAACCTTATTAATTATTCGTACGCCCATATAACAAATCGTTATTAAATCCATAAATAATTTACAAAATTAATGTTACCGACATTTTATTATATTCTATGCAGTATGGCTGAATATTTCCGCAACGTAACCATATTTATTATGTTATAATTACATCAATATCCAGGAAGCCTCGGCTGTTATTAATTGCGATTTGTAGAATGCACGTGCGCGGAGAGCCACTGGCTTAATTATTTATGGAACAACAGACATGTACAGTAAGACACAAAAGTACCTGAATAAATTCGAATATAAACGTTGCATATTAACTTTAATAGAAATGTTCTTTTTTCTTTATCAAAAATAAAGTAAAGCCTTTAAAGTTTATGTTAGTGAAGAAAAAACAGAATTTGATAGGTACACAAAAGTTTAAACGCGATTTGAAATTGTTCAGCTACTTTTGTGGCTGACTGTACACACAATCTGAACATTGTTTCAGAATGTACATTAGAAAATAGGTGCTTTGGTTGAATTTGTAGATTTTGGAACGGGTGGCTATTAATTATCAGTCCTATAGACTTTCTCTGTTTATTATGTACAAAACAAAGATATTGTTTAGTGCCAAATGACTAAATGAATTCACATTCGGTGTTAGGTGTAGCGTCAGTTCAGAGTAATAGGGGATGACTATGCAGATTCGATTGTGTTTTTCAGCAATTATTCGTTTTTAAAAAAATAAATAGTATTGTTAATAAGTGAAAGAGATTTCAGATTTATATTTTGTCATGTATATATTATATTTTTGTTTTTAAAACATATTACATGGATAAATATTTGCGTGCGTCACAACAGATAACCTGAATTGAATTTGTTCGTATGCATATTTCATTCGTATCTGTTGGTTCACTTTATCTCCGTTCGGATGCTTCAGATGGACTTAAACAAAACCCGCCTCGGGGCAATCTTTTGAGGACTCAAACTGTATCAAGAAATGTCGCGACAGATATTTTTCCTCTTTGTTTATGTTTAAGGTGAAGGTCCTTTCTAGAAGAAAAGTTCCTCAGTGTTCTAATATGAGATATAATAATCTTTGTTTCTGGATTTAGTATTTGTTTCTGTCATCAAAATCCTTTTAACTCTCTCATTTATAATATTGTCAGCTTTTCGCCCACGTGAAAGAGTTTTTCCGGGACTAAAGTCTTGCTATATATTTTTTTCCGGCTAAAGGTAGCCTATCCTTCCTAGAGTCTCAATCTATCTCCCGACCAAATTACATCGAAATAAGTTTGGTAGTTTTTGAGTTTACTGCGTTCAGACACGTGGCGGGGGATTTTGTTTTATAATCTATACTTATAATAAATCTGTAGAGAGGTCAATTCTGTACATGAAATATATTTCCAAAATAACTATCAGGGGGTGATTAGGGATCGATACTGATGCCAAAAATGCAATTAGTAAAATTTTTGTCTGTCTGTATAACCGTTATAGAAAAAAAGAATCATAGAAATCGGTATAGAAACACCAATGTTATACATGAAATACGCTAATAATAAGTCATCACGCGTGAATACTGAATCATGTTATAAGGATTATTTTTGTATATATATAAGGTCGCGAACGCACAGGCAGGCGGCTTGCTTGGCACCTAGAGGCTAGCAAATCACCTAGTGAGTAGCTTCGTAAAACGAACATTCTCGAACGGCTCCATTTTTGAAGTCCGAAATCCACGCGGGCGAAGCTGCGGGCGGAAGCTAGTAATAAATAAATGGATGTAAAAGCGAAAACTTCTCATTGAGACGATTTTATCACTATCGCCAAAAGACAGTATAGATATGCTCAAAGTCTGCACTATTGTTTGATATAACTACATAACTAAGTATAATAATATCTATATTGTTGTACCCGTGATGTACCAAGGTATCTGGTTAGTAAAAAAGTATTTTTTTCCAAGTTTTCTAATCTAGCTTAATTAAATGTCAGGGCGAGCTGATTTAATGTTGCGGATACAAACATTCTGAAAAACGTGATAATATCGTACACCAGAGCATTCCTTAGGGACGCTGGGAGGGAACGAAAAATGGGATTCGTTATTTATAATTATTGTTCTCCGAACGCGGCGGCGGTGACAGTCCGTTTTTACATTACGTTAAGGGATTAAGGTGAAATGTATCCTACAATGGCTAAGGGTCATGACTCGAAAACCAACACTTTTACTTTTTTATTTACTAGTGGGCCAGACTGATGTTATCTTCTACGTAGACATTTTATGTGGACTTTAATTTCAAATATTTAGGCCACGGCAGTTCCTATCGGGGCCTAAGCAGTGCACTTTTAAATTGGAATCAAATAATCGCATTCAAAAAATTAAATTGCAATCGGTTAAGCGCTTACAAGGTTAACACGCGCAATCTCCTGTAACTTAATTGTACGATATTAACTTTTCTGCAAATGCAACAAATAAATTCACGAAGTTCAATCTTAATCGAATGAACTGCTTCGCAGCGCTTAAAATACAAACATTGATTTTTATATATAACTGTATATTTAAGCAATATTAAATACAAATAATATTAAATAAACTTTTAAGGTTTCAAATAGATGCTATAAATAAATTTTATATATATACTTAGTCTGGCCATAAATACTGTTACACTTAATTATAAAAAAATATTACATTTGAATTTCGAATCTGTCATTTTTATACGATTGTTCATTGTGTTTTCTCATTTTGGCGCCAATACATTGTAAAATATTTTGCGATATTAAAATGGTGTGGGGTGATAAAGAGAACCGAATCGCTGTGATAGCATTACACAAAGTAGGTATGGAGCCAAATGCAATTTTTAAAACTCTCCATACACTTGGTATTAGTAAAATGTTTGTGTACCGGGCTATTAATAGGTACAATGAGACCTCCTCTGTTTGTGACAGAAAAAGATCTGGCCGTCCACGTAGTGTTCGTACGAAAAAGGTGGTCAAAGCAGTAAGGGAAAGAATTCGAAGAAATCCTGTCCGAAAGCAAAAGATTTTATCTCGGGAAATGAAGATAGCACCTAGAACCATGTCGCGTATTTTAAAAGATGACTTAGGACTTGCAGCCTATAAGAGACGCACTGGCCATTTCTTAACTGATAATTTAAAGAAGAATAGGGTGGTAAAATCGAAACAACTACTGAAGCGGTACGCAAAGGGAGGTCACAGAAAAATTTTGTTTACGGATGAGAAAATTTTTACAATTGAGCAACATTTTAACAAACAAAATGACCGTATTTATGCTCAAAGCTCTAAGGAAGCTTCCCAATTAGTCGACAGAGTGCAACGTGGACATTATCCGACTTCAGTGATGGTTTGGTGGGGTGTTAGCTATGAAGGAGTGACTGAGCCATATTTTTGTGAAAAAGGTATCAAAACATCGGCACAAGTGTATCAAGATACCATTCTTGAGAAGGTAGTTAAGCCCCTTAACATCACCATGTTCAATAACCAAGTATGGTCCTTCCAGCAAGACTCGGCGCCGGGTCATAAAGCTCGGTCCACGCAGTCTTGGTTGGAATCGAACGTTTCGGACTTCATCAGAGCTGAAGACTGGCCGTCGTCTAGTCCCGATCTTAATCCGCTGGATTATGATTTGTGGTCAGTTTTAGAGAGTACAGCTTGCTCTAAACGCCATGATAATTTGGAGTCCCTAAAACAATCTATACGATTGGCAGTGAAGAATTTTCCCATGGAAAGAGTGCGTGCTTCTATTGATAACTGGCCTCATCGTTTAAAGGACTGTATTGCAGCCAATGGAGACCACTTCGAATAAGCTTTTTATATTTTTAATTGTTTTATATTTATGTATTAAACTGACACACTGTAAAAGTAATAAATGTTATTTGCAGTTAACAATTTTCTTTTTTCTTTATTACAATATTTATGGCAAGACTAGGTAGTAATATAGGTATAGTTTTTTTATTTATTTTATTTATATATTTATATATTTATATATATTATAACACCATAACAGTTGATACTAATGCGATGTTAAACAGATTTAATCTTAACAATCATTTATAGCATCTAATTGACACCTTAAAGGTAAGCCGCTATGAATAATAAGTCACACCTTCGCCATTAGTTTATTAGTTGTTTTACCTTCATTCGTACAGATATTGAGAACAATATTATCATAAGTCGTTTTAAGATACTTGGGTTGTTAACACTTTGTGTTTGACATCTATTCTGTCGGAAATTCTAGAATTTGTGATAGAATGTCTTTTACTTACAAATAAAGTTATTATTATAGATAGCAGCTAGTTAATTTTCTTGTGATAAAGTGTATAAATATTGCTCACCTGCCCTTCGTATTGTCTAGGGAAATTACTGTTGTGTAGCCTCGCCGGCAGTTAGATTGGAAATCAAAATATGAGTTTACAAACGAAGTTTGGAATATTCGGGATGATCTTAGCTATTCCGAAAAAAAATTCTCAACGAGTGCATATTTAGCATATTTCAAAGTAGCATTGATTTAATCTTATTGTAATTTGATTTTTTGGTTCTATGATATCATGAACATCAGTACTTCATTTCGGCATCAAGAATAAAATGTTTACAAATATCTACATCTTTTTATTTGCCTCATGCATTCTATAATAGACAAATTTGATCAAAATGGTTATTTAAAAAAGGATGTATACTTTTTTTACATTTGTTTTTCTTTAAATTTGTTGTCGGGTATCAAACACTTACTTTTAACTTCCCCAATATTTCTCAAATATTCATGCTAGAACGAATATAAGCAAAACATCGTGTAATCTGCACAACATTCCTGGCCATAATATCCGTCATTAAGGAGAAATATTGCGCACATTAGCGCCGTGATGTGTTCGTGTGCACTGGCCTACTTACCAAAGAACAAACAACACGAATGTACGTCTCGAAGGCGGCCGTGTGAACACCGCCTAATATCTTATAGACATACATTGTTTATGCTGTGATTCATTTTAGTAGTGTAACTCTTATGATTTCTTAAGGTATGATCTTCGGGGTGAGGTTATTCGGGATGGGGAATACGGCTCCGTACGCTGTTAGGATCGCTTCGTATCATGTTATTAACTAAACAAGCTTGGCCTTAGGTACATTCGATTCTAGCAGTGTATGAATATTAATTCAATTAAGTCTTCTGAGTGAATCAGGTCGAATAATTATCGAGTGTTGGAATTTGGAGCTGGTGTATCGCATAGTGAAAAGTTTTCCCGTAAACAAGTACATAAATAATCTTTGCGATCAGTGGGTGCTTTAACTGTAATTCAGCCCAACCAATATTTCTTCGAGGATAAATACATGACCATGTAAAAAAAAACTATAATTTCCTATTATGTAATCACTATGCATTGGATTATTCAAACTACAAATATATTATCATTAAAAGCAATGTCAGTAAACGTTAACACAAAATGGTAAAGCATTTTGTCAGATTATTGAGCAGTATTTAATCGGAGGGTAGGCGGCGGAATATGACGTCACGCGTCCGCTCCTGGGCTATCTGAACATCTCGTCAGATAGCTGTCGCGTCGCGGCAAACACATTGGCATCTATATTCATGAGTGTACGTAATTCCACTCAAATATCCCAGACAGCTTCATAAACTTTTTAGGGTGTTTTAAAAAAACAAATTAAATATTAGGCTATAGGGATTTTTCGCGGCTCCGTTTGAATTACAATTTTCAGCATAACAGTTATTGTAGATTATTCCCAATATTATTCTAGATTAAGTTTTATCAAAATTACTCACTGCATTATCATTTTCATTAATTTTAAGTTTTTTTTCAACACAAACTTTCAGTTGTTTATAGGAATTCACACGGCTAAACGACAGATATAGATAGCGGCACGAGTCGTGAGCACGGAACAGTGGTGGGCGGCGAGCAGATAGTGTACAGCAAATCGCAGAAGTCCGAATCCAATAGTAAACAAGCATCGGCTGAGGATCCAATCGCGCGACAAATCAGTGCGTTGAACTTCAAACAGACCAATCACGATTGTGCTCACGACTTGTGCCGCTGTCTGTTTCTTATTTTCAAAAGCGTACTTAGATTTGGTATCGTACGGTAATGTTTGCATTTCAAATATTCGTTAACGTTTAATATCGGTTTAAGCCCATATTATTTTATAACGTAGGCACACTATATTAAGACTCACACAAAAGCTGTACGAAATATTTAAGTTTAAGAGGGTTAAAATAAATGATATACCTATTGTCATGCTCCGGCGCGGTATTTGAAATATTTACCGCTTTAGGTTGTAAGGTCTCGAGGTCGACCCTGACTTAAATATGTGAAGAGGTAACAGCGGAAAGGGCCAGTCTGTGTGCCCATAGTAAATGTTAATAAAGATTATTATAGTTACTAAAATAGTCTCCATTATTGGTGTCAGAGTTTCCATTAAATACAAACGATATTTTTTTAAGATACTCTTATTCTTAATCATTTTTCGATTGGCGATGAGTTGGATATAACCCGATAAGCAGCAAATCTGATCCCCTTATTAAGACCTGTGTTTATGTAATTCGCAAATATTTATATTGTATCATGATCTTCAAATATTTGTTTTGGACGTCGATATTGTAGGTCCGAGAGTCTTATACTTAAATGTAGAGCGACGACTACTGGAGACGCAAACAAATGTTAGTCTAACATAAAATTTTCATAATTTTCCTTCAACAACTTTGCGTCATGATAATGTAAATCTCGCTCGTCTCAGGAGAGTGGAAGCGCTTCCCGCACTTCCACGAATAATAAAGCACTACAGCACTCGAGATTGCGTTTTCGGAGTTATCTTATCGATAAAAACCGACACGAAATAGAGATTCTTTGTGCAAAATTACGAGTAGTTACTTTAATAATAAGATCTTTTTTAACCAGCTACGGAAAAAGTGGGGTTTTATTAGGTGTGTGTCTGTATGTAGTATCGTAGCTCTCAAACGAATGAACCGATTTTGATTTATATTTGATAAAATTGAATTTGGAATTCTTAACCATAGAGGAGATATTTCAGATCAAAGTGGCCAGTACGACAAAACGCCCATTTCATATGTAAGGACCTGATAAATTGTTGTCGATTTGGAAACTGAAACCAGGATTTTCCAGTCAGCACACCCACAAGACAGAGATGGCGCAATTAGAGTTATCCTTTGTTGTTAGTAAATTCTTTGTGAGATGTGTCACGACATCGTAAATGCTACGTTATAAAAGGCAATCTAAAGTTTATTTTACGTTCGTTACAAGTACTTGTTAACTAAATATTCTCAGTAAATAGGTCTTTGAAAGAGGCTCGTATATTAGCACTTTGAAATTAATTTTGAATGACGGTTTTTGTGCCGAAGTTTGTTCGCCTTAGTTTGTCGAAAATTTTCTCTTAAATTATAAAATAACGGAATATGACTTTGCGAGTTTGAAGTTGATCAACATGTTGTTTTATTTATATTATTATAAGGGCGATATTATATTTTCACAAAGCGAAATCTTACATCAGAGGAAAATATTAATATAGAAATGGAGTTTTAGTAACTTAGGTCTAAAGGCAAAATTACATGCAATTAAATAAAAACCATCTTCGGACTCGACTCAGTGAGTTAAGTCACTAGTAGAGCTAATTTTATAGTTTACAATTAATTCATCAAACTAGCAAGTTAATTACTACTATACTTGGTAAAATGTAGGGAAATCCGCCATTAGTGACAAGATTAAAGAAGAAGGGACTGCAGAATACGTATTTTAAGAGATTTACGTATTCACAAACATCTTTTCATGTTGTTTATAACCTTGATTTATTATGAAGGTCAGAAAATGTTTAAGTGGATTGTAAATATGAGTTACTTATTATTATTTGTAGAGTTATTTACCATAGTCAAAGAAACCGGTTTAAAAGAAATCATAGGTTTAAAATTGGTTAAATCGTCGCAAAATTAAAAAATGTGGTAAAATGTATTTATAACAAATGTTTTCATTAAAAACGATATTGCAAGAAATGGTGTACAGAACTTTTGATTCTATAAATCAATAAGATTTTTATCATCAAACTAAGTTAATATTAAATTAAATATTAAACTTCGGCTTCGTAATAACAAAATTTACGATGTCTATTACGTTTTATTGGCATATCAAAGGGACGTTTGGTCATCCTGTTAAAAGGGAAATAACCGGTGCTAAATTCACTTTTCGTATTGTTACATTTATTTAAACGTCAAATAAATTATCGAGTATTAGTCTGTACTTACTTTTACCGTCGCTGGTATCTGTGGGCCGGGTCCAGGGGCTTTCTAATTTGTATTGTATTGTTTATAAACGATTTATTCTTTGTTGAAAATCTTTTAATTACATATTACGTTGGAAATTCGCTTCGTATCATAGTGTTCAATGAGTGTCTTCAGAGCAAGACAAATCCCATACATATTTACACTCAAAACATTATCCACTTTTGAGTTATTGGATAACAATTTTTGGATGGTATTTTGTCACAAATTCAATGTATGGATGGTATTTAGAAACTTCGTACCATTAATATGTAACAAATGTGGTTATTATACACTGCGGTAAAACAAACGCAATTTAGAACGCTTGAACCGTCAATAAAGCTAAGTGTGTAAGCCGCTTAAGAAGCTAAATACACAAGTCAACGTGGGCACAGCGTACAAGTAGGCCGGCGCTGTGTGTGTAATTTTCTTTGTACTATTACCACTTGTTATGTGCGTTATAAACTTTCCTGGCGTACAACGCTGTCGGGTGTGAAATTCTGTTATATATTTTGTCATATATGGCTCACACTTCTGACCTAGTACCTTTGACGTATAATAAGATGTGCTAGGAAATATTGTAGGAATTTGCTGGTGGTAGGATATATGTATTGGATAGCGAGCCATGTACACAAGGTGTTAAAACCCGCCATAGTGGCCCACGTAAGTGTGTCGCATTCCGGGATCAGCCTGTGTATATCCGGTTGTAACTGGCCGACATAATTGTGTCAACTGTCGAAGGGTAGTCATCTCTCGTTGGTCGACATTTTATTGGACCCCAATCCACTTACCAAGTACAGTGACATTGCCGTGTTCGTAAAAAAAAAGTTTCGCTCAGATGTATTTAGCGAAAATGAATAACGAGCCTTATTTCTATGAAAATAAGGAACATTATATTACATTTTGCAGTACAAAATCCTGCATTGTACACTCAGTTCATTGAATTAAGAGACGTTTCATAATGTTCAGTAATTATAATGCGTAAAGTGTGCGTAAAATGTGCAATGATAGTGATAGTATGATACAGTGATAGTGATAGTATGATACAGTGATAGTATGATAAATGGGGTCATTTAGACAGAGCGTTAAATAAAACCACATATTCGCCTTCACCTCTGCTAACGTTGTGCCAAAAATCAATACCGAATATTTTCACCAATTATCCCGATTTTACTTTTCTAATATTTTGATAATTTTGTAGTTTAGTGCAAATATGACGCATGCGTGAGTGTATTTACGACTGAAAGTGTGATGTTGCCGTTGCGAAAAATGCATCTAGAGTAGTAATAGCATTATGTCGTGTAGAATTAAAATTACTTTTTATTGATTCTTATTTTGTTCGAAACTTACACTTTTTCTGTTAACATCTACAGTTCGGGTAACCTCTTGTAAAATGTTATTTTCAAGAAGATGAGTATGTTGTTTCATTTAGTAACGCAATGGCAAAATGACCCGAAATTTGCGTCATTTTGTCCCAATCCTTGAGATAAATGTATGATCTACTCAGTCGCCAGCAGCACTTTGTGAGTTAGAAGTTTAGAAATATTACCACCGCTTTAAAACGCATTAGCGTTGTAAAAGAAGAGATGCAAGAAACTACGTTTAGTTAAATCTAGCGCTATTAATGGCTATAACTTTAGAGATTCGTTTCTCAAAAAGTAGGTAAAAGCAAAATCATAGTAATTTCTCGTGTTTACGCGAATGTTAGACTTTGAAATAATAGCGTCCTTCGTTTTCGAAACGTCGGTAGAAAATTATAATATCAACCCGCAATAAAAAAAAATAGATTTATTTCACAAAAATAAAGTAACTAAACATCATTTTTACATTATGTTTCTCGGCAATAAGTTCATAGCGTCTGCGCGTGCCTTAATCAACGCGTTCTATAAAGAATTAAAAACAGCTGAACCGTTATATCATTTGTCATAACAATAAAATATACTATAGTTTTACAATAAGCATAGGCGATAGCCTAGTTGGGTGTGGAACGGAGTGCCAAGACGAATGTCCGCAGGTTCAAATCCCAAGGGCACACACCTCTGACTTTTCTATAATCATGTGTGTAATCTTTGTGAATTTATCGTTCGCTTTAACGGTAAAGGAAAACATCGTGAGGAAACCTGCACATCTGTGAAGTTCTCTATAGGAATTTCGAGGGTGTGTGAAGTCTACCAATCTGCACTAGGCCAGCGTGGTGGACTAAGGCCTAATCCCTCTCAGTAGTAGCCCGTGCTCAGCAGTGGGCAAGTATATAATACAGGGCTGATATTATTATTATTATTACAATAAGCATATAAGTATTTAAAAAGAATTTACGCATTAGTATATCGCACCTCTTCTTAGTACTTAAATAGAATCATAAATATTTTCGTACCTCTTCAGAATATTGTAAGAAGCTCGTCCGACGTCAAGGTTAGCATCGGGCGTCCTTCCGAAACTGTGGGTCCAGGTAGTGATGGATGAACAAACTTACAAACTAACCTCGCTCCGGCCGCAATCGATCTTCCCTACAATTTCTTAAAGTATTCAACGTAATCCTTAGTATTTTGCATAGTTATTTTGGATGGAGGTTCATTTTTAAGTTAATAGTTGGTTTTGTAGTATGATTTAGAGTTTAAAGTTATGGTATTTTACTATGTATTAGTTAATGATTATGAAACTAATGGGCTGCCGGTCTGATGGTATGCTTTATGATGGTTATACATAATAATATTATCTCTAGAACTTTGAATTGAAAAGCACAACGTGGCACTACATGTCGTCAAACAGTGATATATACGATGTTAGATCTTCTAATGTTTAGTAATGACACTGGCTACGATGTCCTTCATATACATACATCAGTTCATACACATTTTTTTTTACGTCAACTGCAAAATGATCCCACTGCCCCACTAAGTGGAGTGGGAGCTAATAGAATGTCGATTGACGAGAGATGGTAATCCCTCGGCAGTTGACACAATTATGCTGGCTTATTGAAACTCATTTTTAAAAAGCTGTTTTAATATCATTTTAAAGGAAGTTATTATTCATAATTATTATAAATTGTGTTATTCGCGGCTTCGCCCGCGTTAAATGCCTTTCCCGCTACAAAAGTCCCTAGAAGATTGGACAACGTTAGCGTCACATATTTAAAAATTATATTAACAAAAGCTATTTTTTCGCATGATAGAAAATCAGCGAGATAAGACGTAACCGATTCGTTCATCTAGGACGTGGTCAACCGGAGTGTCAAATTTCATCCAAATCGGTTAAATTGTTTCTGCGTTTACTCCAAAAAAACCTCCAAATATATCCACAAAATTTTCCATTTATAATATTGGTAAGAATATAAAAAGTAACATAAGATTTCTGCATTCACACTAAGAGCAAAATCCATTACCAGGTCTCAAGGGAGCACCCGATATTAGCATGACTTGAACACAATTTATGTATAGGCGAACGAGACGTGATCTTCAATAAACATCAGACTGCGTGCAAACACGCCGCGTTGTGTTTGTGACGCGTGAGAGAATCTCTAATAACCTCGTCAGCTTCAGATCTTGAATATGATTTGCCTAAGTACGTGTCTATGGTTTAATTTAATCAATCTTCGAGATACACGTCAATATGATGCGGTGTTGTATGTTTTATTAATTTAATAGAGTTGTTTTGTGGTGTGATATCACTGTACATTACGAGTGCGACTATACTGTGGAATTTTTCTTGTCCTTATTTGTGGCTTCCATTTTCCTTTTGTTATATCAAGTAATTTCATTTCATGACTGCCCTGATGCCGTAGTTGCATTGCATGCGCGGTATGGCAGCATTCGGTCGGGCAGTGATGTTTGGGTTTTTCTGCTCAGTATTAGCCTGGAGTCTGGAATTTGTGCCCGATATGGCAATAGGCTTGACTCTATCACATCATGGAATGGAATACATGTGGCGAAAAGTGGGTGTCTTAGTCCTTCTCGTCTGCATACGCCTTCGGGGATAAATGCGTGATGTGTGTTTTAAAAAAAATCATATAAGAGCTAAAACACTGAGTAGGTCATGATTTTTTTTATAAACGATATCTATATAATGTTACGTACAAACGTCCTAACAAACTGTTGGTAATTAACATTCTGCACAATCCTTAATCACCAACCCTTGTTTTTAGCTAGCGTTCCAAAACTCGCCAAGTAATTAACAATTTCCATTTCAATTAATTTCCGGATATACGAATTTAATCTTTCAAATATCCGTTCGAAACTGCGCTCAATTAGACATAATTTTGTACACTTTACGCCGCGCTAATTGTAGGCATTTCTAAGAATAATGTTCCTTTTTCATCTGCTTCTTAAAATCATTGTAATATCAAACTTTATTTTGTAGCCGATAAGTTTGGCTTTTGCCTGATCCATGTGAGTTAAGATGCTGAGAGTGGCTGGATTCATTCATTCATTCATCTCAGCCACAGGAAATCCACTGCTGAACATAGGCCTCCCCCAAGGATCTCCACGTCGACCCGTTGGAAGCGGCCTGCATCCAGCGACTTCCTGCGACCTTAGCCAGGTCGTCCGTCCATTTTGTGGCTGGACTACTGACGCCAAAGTTCTTGTAACGCTTTGAAAACACGATCGTCCCACATACAGTATTTTTCAATAGAACTTACAGACAGTGTAATCTAATTGATCTTATTTTGTATAGATTTCGATAAATGTCATGTAAAGGATAAAATACTTTATTTCACATTGAGTTAAAGCTGCTTATAAAGTATAAATGGTAAAACATTTTACTTAAATTTATTTATTAATTCTATTAAAATAGACCGTCCTAAATAGTCCTTAGTTTATTAGAGAAATAAAGTTAGGCTCAGCGCTAGCCTAGTAACGAGTTAGGTAGTTTAGACTTGCGTAAGTAGGGACGTTGATAAATACTACAGTATATTGTTGAAGTATAGTAATGGCCGCCATTTATATAAACGTGGTCCAACGGCTTATTATGCTATAGAAGAAAGACGTCGGACGCTATCTTTGGCGTGCTATATAATTATAGATTGACGTAATACGAGTGTGTTATTTTTATAGCTCAGGATGACAGACGAGAAAGTGGGTCATATATCTACCGCCCGTAGGTTCTCGCATATCGCAATACCAAAACAATCTTGGATGCAGATGAAAGGAAAGTAATAAGGACAAGAAGTTTACATCTCTGAAAATCCTTCTCTACAATATTTCGTATTTGACCTCACCGTTAAAAGGAGGAAGATTTCGGTGCCGAATGTTGACTATTCAAGATTGGTTACCAAAGTACTGAAGGCTAGCGCGATGCAACGTGTGAAACTCTTGAAAGAACCGCCAGTTAATTAAACTCGGTCCTAAACAAAGAAGCGATCGAAATGCTCGACTGTAACTTAGCAATTTGTCCCGATGAACGAGTTGGGTGGAATAAATCGCAAATAATCGTAAATCCTTTCCTCGCACTCATTTGAATGTTAAGAATTTTATTTACATACTTTTCTTAATGAAATTGGCTATTATTGGGGTTCAGATTTGCGATATGTACTATCTGTGTTTATTGAAATGATCAATAATTTTGTTTTTGGCTTAGCCTCGGTTTTGATAATGTTTGTATAATGTTTTACGCTGGGGTTAGCGGAAGAACAGCTATCGCGCTTAATCGTGGTTATTTTCAGTCTCATATAACCTATAATATGAGGGGAATCGAGAGCTGGAGCGCGAATTCGAAACGTCACCGGTTTCAATATGTAAATTATGAATAGATTATAATTAACATCGGGTACTCGTAAAAGAATATTTTGTTCCTCCTAATCATCGAACCTGAGATTTTATTCTAAAATTCTATTACTTGCAGAATGATTTTTTTATCGAGACATTATATACAATACTGGGTGTTACTCGCGCCTTCGTTGGCGTACCAAACCTTTCTCACTATAAATGTCCCTAAAACATTGTAGCCATTTTTAGCTCAGCCTGTACGATGCCATGCCATTTATTTAAATAATAAGATAAAAAACCCATTATTCCTCATTAGAAAAAATTATCTGGATAAAAAATCTATGAGTTAATCCAGGACATGGTACATCCCGGTGACAAAATTCATCTAAATCCGTTGAGCACTTTCTGCGTATATTTCTAACAAACATCCAAACGTCTTAGTATTTTAACAAACTTCCTCATTTATATTAGTAAGTAATAAGAAGTACGATTAACGGCCTTCTTTAAAACATACGTTAAACTCATAATGCAATCTCGCTCTAAACTACAAAGTATGAGTGATATAACACCAAGATCTAGTAAGTAGAACATCTAAAGCAATAACAAAATATTATGCTTAAGCGAACGCGGTGGCCTATCGTAAATGGTGAACACAGGCTCGTCCCTTATTCCATATTCAAGTAAAACAATGTTGCCATCAAATATTCCATGTTACGGACCGTTCGTTAAATATGCAGCCGGTTTGAAGCCCGCAGCGTCCGTTTTATGCACGCCACTTTATTCCGTAATAATCGGCCTATAGTCGCTGAATTGGTTCCAAGAAATCTTGCTTTCAGCCTGCATGTAGTGAAGTGTGTTTCCTTTCCTTTATCGTTGTAAAGATTTGTTTTAACAACTGAGCAGCAATTTGAGATAGGATCTATTTATCCTACTAATATGAAAGTTACTTGTTAACATGTTTGGATGTTTGTTAGAAGTAAATATTGCATATATTTGGATTGTAGACTCATTTCGACAACTAAAGAATGTTCAAGAAAGCGGTGCTGCGAGCATAAACTAATTCAAAAATGTCCAACAAGGTCGCTATAATCCTAGCAGCTATCAAGACGCAACGTATTTTATGATTATATTTTAACCATCGTTAGTATTCTCTTCGCACCATAAAAAACTTAAGTACATATCTAAGCGCTTATTCCTCTAGTTATATAGTTTTTTATGGCTTTGAATGACGAGACGAGCTTGCCGTTCGCCTGATGGTAAGCGATACGACCGCCCATAAACGTAAGAAACACCATCCACTACCTAGAATTACACAGTATTACTTGGTATTCTATGGCACTCGCCATCCTGAGACATGAGGTGTTAAGTCTTATTATATCCAGTAGTTACACTGACTACAATGTTCTTCAAACTGGAACACAACAGTGACTACACACTGCTGCTTGGCGGCAGAAAGACATTGCGGTGGTACCTACCCAGGCGGACTCTTTCATATGAGAGACCCACCATTAGTCCACGTTCGCATAGTGTAAAGTACTCGGGCATATATTTAGTTAAACGGGCCCGCCTCCGCGTACAATGGGCGAGAGTGAGCGTCTTTGTTTGTTTCAGACAGTGTTTCGCGCTGACTGGCAACTTGTATACTGCATTTGTATTCTGTTCAAATGTGCACGGAAATTGATGAGAGTGAAACGAATTTTTGTCGAGTCTTCGCGTCGAGTCTTAGTTAAATTAAAACGTTACTTTTCTTGTAGATGAATTGTTCGTTGCGCTAATGTTTACCCGGTATTACATCTGGTATAGTGAAATTATTGTTTAAATGGATGTAATAAATTCATTCTATAATTACTATTTTTTTAAGGTAAGAACTCAGTAGAGTTCTGTTATGAAAATGTCCGCAAAAATAAAAATCGAAAAAAGAAGTAAAAATTGCGGTAAAATCTAAGATGTTTTATAATTTATTAAATAGATACGTTGTCCGAGCTCAATACTGTCAAGACGAAAGCAAGGTAATTAATTGCCCGACATTCACTTAATCAACCTCCAACCACTGTTGCGGCTAGTAGGCTTACTAACTTTTTGTATTTTTATAAATAAAATGCCTTCCTGTGCTTTTAGATGATGTACAAATTATACTCCAACTGTGAATGAATCAAAATGTTTCATTTCATACATTAGTAATAAGTTTACACTATTTAACTTATTTTTTTAACTAATAAATGCATTTTATTTGACTGTCATGGCGACGGGGCGGTCGACGCTCGGGCCCACTCAGGCCGTATCAATGCGAGGTGCGAGGGCTGTGACTATAAGTAATGCTGCGCTGTTTTTATGTGCAATTTTTCTTAGTCTATGATGCGTCTATTTGTAAAACGTCATTGGGTAAAATGATATCATAAATATATGTGTTCTATAAAAATAGAATTGACACTGGACTTGATTTAATAGATGAAACGATATACTTATTCTTGATAACAATCCTTTATTATTCCAATCATAGATGTAAAATAAGAAATTGTAAGTTTTAAACAATATAAATGTTAAAAAGTAATTTTAATTCTTCATGCCTAAAGGCCACTACTACTACACAAAGATAATTTTTCGAACTGGCAACATCATACTTAAGTACAGTCAGAAATACACTTACACGCATCAAATTCGCACTAAATTACAAAATAATCAAAAAATCAGAAAACGAAAACTAGTATTTTTGGCGAAATTAGTTGTAATTCACGGATGATTTTTGGCACAATGTTAGCAGAGATAAAGATGAATACGTGGTTTCATTAAGTAACACAAAGTCAAAATGGCCTTGTATTGATTATATAAAGATTTGTGTAATTGTAAAATGTAGGTAGATATTGTAAATTTCACTTTTCGGACGGCCAATACCTCAGAACCTCCGTGATCACGAATGCTACAAACTCTTCGTAATGTTGCGAGAAAATTACAATATAAAAAACGATGATAGAATTCGTAAAATATTAATAATATAATAATATCAGCACTGTATTATATAATTGCCCACTGCTGAGCACGGGCCTCCTCTACTATTGAGAGGGATTAGGCCTTAGTCCACCACGCTGGCCTAGTGCGGATTGGTAAACTTCACACACCTTCGAAATTCCTATAGAGAACTTCTCAGATGTGCAGGTTTCCTCACGATGTTTTCCTTCACCGTTAAAGCGAACGATAAATTCACAAAGAATACACAAATGATTTTTTAGAAATGTCAGAGGTTGGTGCCCTTGGGATTTGAACTTGCGGACATTCGTCTTGGCAGTCCGTTCCACACCCAACTAGGCTATCGCCGCTATTGCTAATTATTTATTCGTAAAATAGTTTTATTTTAATATCTAACATTCGCGCAAACATAAAAAATCATAATGACTTCGTATATCAGATATATAAGGTATACTAAATAAAACATTACAAACTAAATTTCATTCACAAAAATAGAATAAAGCACTTTGAATAATAGTTTGAAAAAGAGTAATAATGAAAGAGAACTTAATTACGTATCTATACGCGAACAAGTCGATATGGAATACAAAATTAGCTTTATTAAACTTGCTTTATACATTCGAACAGTCCTGTGCCCTTATTCCCATTCAGTAGACATTTATCTCTAATAGACATAATGTCGAAATAAAAACATTTACTTATGCCGATTGAACAAAATATTTGTTTAAAATGTAAGACTAGTAACAAATCAGTCACTTGTGATTGTTATATGTGCGAGCGATCTTCATGCATCCAATATTCCTATTTTCGATATATTGGGTGAATATCTATTCGACGTACATATCTCGCACGTAAGAATACTCCCCTATAGGGTTAACGCCGAGCTCCCACCCTCGTTTACTCAAAATTAATATCCGCGCTACTTTCCGGAGCAACCTTCCCCGGCCCGTTTTATAACCTAAATGATAAAGTTGTATTCGGTAGCTAATTAATGTTTGCCCGTAAAAAGTAAAGGAAAATGTTTTAGCTGGTTATGATAAAATGGAATACCGTATTGCAATTAAAAACTCGATTAAAATGTAGTTTGAATGTTAACTATTCTCTCGCTTTATGATATTACGAAATTTTGTTGGCGCAGATGTAGATTACATAATTGTTAATTTTAAGAATAGAAGACACAAATAATAACTTTAAAGAATCCTGTTTCTATTTAATTTTAATGAGACGAAAACATGTATTTTAAAATGCTTGAAAACACACAAAAAATTATGGATTTCAAAGCTTCATAAGTTGTAGCACTTTTCCAGAGCAAACCAGACGGTATTTCGTCGACTTTTCTTACCTTTCGTTCCATCACAAACTTAACACTAATCAAATAATGTATAAATATTTTGGATCAGAGAAAAACAAAAGAATTAAGAAAATTTTCCTCTTTTTAAAAAAAAAACTTTTCCAACTTGTCTTTTATACCGAATTTTAACGAAGAGATCCTCAACCAAAAACATGAGATACCGATACTTCGAAATCTATTTGTTCAGATGCTTTTCTATGGCATTATGGTAGGGAATGATATTCTTCGTTCTAGGGTTGGCGCTGTATCTCATTGTTCAAATGTCTCGGCCAGGGCTTTACCGCTTAGAATAACTTCCCAAAGTGCTCTAAGTTTGCCCAAGTACGAATATACGGGCGCATTGATCGTACTTAGCCTGAAGTTTGTTAATGGCTTGCTGGGCTTCATAATGTGCCATACAGATTTTAATTGTAGACTGTTATTAAAGTGCTCAAATTAGAAATAAGGTAGTGTGACTGAAGAAAGCCTGTTTCCTAACAATGCCCACATATACTAAACTTTTGTTTGTTCTTTTATTATAAAATTTCATAATATGTAATAATATGTTGAAATTTATTGAACGGGTTTTCTTTATATTTAATTATGAAACAGTTTTATAAAGATTTTAAAATTAGGTGGACGTTCCAGGGTTCCTTTACCTTACTGTATTTTCTTAAATTTAATACATAATATGTAATAAAATTTACGAAAAACGATGTGTAGGCCTATAAAATTTGAGGGTCGCCCTCGATTTCTCCAGGATCCAATTATCAGATCCTGATTTGCTGACTATGGAAGCAATTCAGAAGTAACTCCTTTCGAGAATTTTTTTTTTCAAAATTGTCCACAAATTGCGGAATAATCGCGTAACAAACCCACAAAAAAAAAGATAAAAACATACAGTCGAATTGAGAACCTCCTTCTTTTTTTAAGTAGGTTAAAAATGAATTAAAACAGTGAAATTCATTATACGAACATCGATATAATGTCATCGCCATCGTTTCAGAAGTTGCGTTTCTTTTTATTAGGGTAAATGAAACAGATAGACTCTCAAATTTATTATATTATATTTACAATAAAGCATACTATAACTAATTATGATTTATCAAATATTGTCGTTATTGATCAGGCATTTTAATTAATTTTAATGGACTCACCATTATCATTATTTTATTCATGGACCTTTACGTTATAACATCATTGATCCCGCGGCAATATGTCCGAAAATATTGTCAATAAATATATTGTTATTTTATTAACGTTGTACTAAAAATACTATAGATTTAGTAAATTATATTTTGCTGCGTCATTTGATCTAGGTTTTATAGGTTTAGGGCAATTTTAATATCATTAGACTATATCTTTATAAACTAAAAAGTTTAATTGTTATGAATTTTCGTATTAAAATCAAAACTTTAAAACACTACTCAATAATTTTTTGATTTTGATATGATTGCCTTTCAAGCGTCGATATAATTTTGGATTTTAATTACAAAGTATATTTACCAATACGTACCATAGGTGTCAAAAAGGAGATTTAGGTATTAAATATCTATGTTTTAAAAAAATATTTGGCTCTCAAAAATATTTTTAGATAGGAAAATCTAATCCGTATTCTCGCTAGCTTACTAGGCCCAGGAGATCGTAAAAAATCAAAGTGCCATTGATAACGCGCCTATTTGCGAAAAAGTAATGTCCCGATAATCGAATCAAAGTTGAGCGAATCGGTGCCAAGAAAATTTCATATCAACGATCGCAAAAGAGAGTTTTATTTTCTTTGATTCTTTCCCCTGTTACGTCCGCCGTATTCACAATCTTTTTTGGTGTGATAAAATTCCCCTGATTCAATTAAGGATTATCCAATTCGGCGTTCCATTAGACGATCACGTCAAATGCGTTTTGTCACGTGCACCTATTTTTTTCTTGGACAAAGAATATTTTGAATTGATTTTAGGAATGATATATTTGCGTAAAATGTTTATCAGGCAGTAAAGGGATATAAAAATCTGCAAAAATAGATTTATGCTATCAAACATTGTATTTATTTATAGAAAAACTAAGTCAGTAATATTTTTCTGTAATGTTCAAGGTTCTTTGTATCATCGTTGGCTGTTAGTATTAAACTTCCATCGTTTCGAGTGTTATCAGATGGGTTTCTGTATTACATGGGCCATTATGTGACAGGCCTGGTTTCCTGTAATGGTTCCCTTCGCGGCCATTTTCCCAACAAAACGACGCGACCCAAAATATGTGACCTATTGTGGAATACGGTCTATTTAAGTTGTTATAACTTGTAAACTGTAACAATATTTATCCCGAGGCTCGGGTACGATGAAATTTCATTGAATTACTTTGTAAGTAAAAATTTCGTCATACAGCACATTTTTGAAAATTGAAAATAAGTGTTATGAAATTATTATTTACTTACATACGGCTGGTTCTCTGGATACATATAATTTGTTGATAGACTTACCTGAAAATAAAACACAAAATTCTAAATTAGATATTCATACGCCAATTCATACTTAGAAATGCGAAAATACCTGTGCTTCTGTTTGTTACGCTTTCACGTCTGATCCATGGAACCGATTTCGATAAAAAAAATTATATGACGATAGTTTCAAATCTTGAAAACGACATAGGCTATTTTTTATCCAGGGAAAATAAATAACGAGAACTTGATCAAAGAAAAAACTCTTTTACGCAGCCGTAACCGCGAACAAAAGCTGGTTATAGATACAAAAATGCACGTCAATCATTACTACTTTCTTGAAAGAGAAATACTCAAAAAATCGTAATGCCTCTGACCTCTCGCAAATATAACACTTTGATATAATACAATCTTGATATGAAATTATTTTACGTATTTTATCGCGGTTATTTATATTATTATTTTTGTTCGTCCTGTGACCATGAAGGCTGCAGTCTACGAAACGTCAGGAGAAGATATTAATATAAAATAATAATATAATATTAATCGCGATAAAATCCCTAAAATAGATTTATTTCAATGTTTAACATAAGAAATCATTACAACATAATCTGTATAAAGGTAAGTTAATTTAGTTTAAATTTGTATTAAGATAAATCATGTATTACATAAAAGGTTTAGTGTTGGATCGCATTATACCGACCGAACTTAACCTAAACCAACATAATCTTGTTTACCCGTTTTAAAGACGCCACTCATTTTCTTGGACGACAAGTTAACCTCCTACTAATTATATTATGACCGTTTAACATGCTTGAGTGGAACTTTATTCTTTAGATCTTTTGAGTACGTAAATACCTTAATGTCACTTAATAATTATAGTACTTATTTGTGGGCTGTTAAGAACTATAGTTTTTTATGCGTGCGCGGCAAAGTGAACTTACTGCACCTAATGGTAAGTGGATTGGTGCCCAATAGAATGTCGACTGATGATGATTACTCCTCGACAGTCGGCACAATTATATCAGCCTGTTGGAATCGGAAATCACTTACGAAGGCCAATATGGCAGGTTTTAGAGTCTTGGGTACGGTTGTCGTTATCTGGGCGGTTATAAAATATATCCTACCAGCAGCAAATATTCGAAATATTTGGATGTTATTCAGAAAACGCAGGTCATTTCTTATGAGATTATTGAGACAAGCCAGATCTTTAAACTACACACAGAATACTAGTTTAGCGGCGTAATTCGTTAGCTAAACCCTTTGTTCATTTTCCTGTCGGTACTAAAAACATATATCAACATAGTATCATGCCCTTTCTCCTTTTCCGGAGTACGGAGAGATGTATCCCACAATTTGCCAATTACCTTAAATCGTATAGAGGGCGGACCCGAGACAGTACGGCAATTATACTGCGTAACCAAAACAACTACACCACTGAGATAGTAATTATCGCAACATATTATAGGTTTAATGTAGAATTCCAATAATTGTGTTACACTAAATTAACCTTTCTTGACTTGGATCACTATTCCTATGTTCAATTTAAAACAATCAGCTTGAACTTTAGGGTACAGGAATAATAACGTGGTTAATATTCAGTGCAAGTACGAATCACGGCGGTGCCCGCAGATAGCTTGTAATGCTAATATAGAAATTTCAATTAAAATTTGCTGGAGCTATTAATTTTCATCGACCCTTCCGAACTTGATTTTACCTTAAAAGGACTTTAGTTTAACGCGAATAGAATTTAATTTTGGTTGCGATTAACATAGATATAGTTTTAATCAGTAGACATACGTTCTAAATGGCGCTGAATGCCTTATAATGTCATAATTTGTTGTTATCAAGTCAAATTACAATTATAATTGCTATGTTCTAATCAAATACTAAGTTTATTCTTCTATATTGCAATAAACGATGCACTAATGTTGGTTTGAAATAAAATATTTTAAGTCTACAAAGTAAATAATAGAAAGAAATTCAAATAAATAAACTACAGGTAAGTACGATGTCGCGGCGACAAAGTCTTTCATTTTTCAAACTAATTATTATAAGGATGCAAAAAATATTGACTATTTAAAAAAATCATAATATATTTTTCTGAAACCGTGTCATAGCAAGCCGGAAAAAATGAACCTTTTGTGTGTACGAGTATAATTCACAGTGACTGGATTCCCGACGGATAACACGGCCGGCGATCGCCGTACGGAATACTTTTTGCTTCTGTTCTTTTATACTGTAAAATTTGTTAATTAATATGCATTGCAATTTCTGAATATTTTTGTTATAGAACGTTTTTTTTTATTGTCTATATTTTATTTTATACGACCATAAATGGCGACAGCCTAGTTAGTAATGGAATGAACCGCCGAGGCAAAAGTCCGCAGGTTCAAAACCCCAGGACTTCTGACTTTTTTAAGTTACGTGAGTATTCTTTGTGAGTCATTGCTTGCTTTAACGGTGAAGGCAAACATCTTGAGGAAATCTGCATATTTGAGTTTTCATTGAAAAAGTTATTCCGAGATACCGTTCTGCTATATGTGGACAGATTTAGTAAGTACCGTTCTGCTATATGTGGACAGATTTAGTAAGTACCGTTCTGCTATATGTGGACAGATTTAGTAATCCGTTGATTTTTTTTAAATTTATCGCGTTCAGACCAGCAGGTAGATGCGGTGGGGGACTTTGTTTTATAATATATTTTTTAAGACTTTTAAAAAGAACAATTCCATCATAAATATTTGTTGCGTACTTTTAATTGGTAACATATAATAGCACGCGCAACGAGAACTCTCAAAATTAGTAAATTTTCCCCGTTACTGCAACATTTTTTATTGAAGCTCCGCTCCTGTTAGTCATAGCGTGATGTTTTATAGCCTATAACCTTTCTCGATAAATGGTCTATCTAACAGCAAAAGAATTTTAAATTCGAATTAGAAGATCCTGAGATTAGCGCGTTCAAGCAAACAAACAAACTTTTCAGCTTTATACAACTTTACTCAATTTTACAAAGTCGCTGAGTGCACGTAATACTAAAATATTAATATAACTCCTAAAACTACTTTAGTGTGAATCTTTTGTGATATTAAGTAAATTAAGCACATTTTAATTTAATGTAGTTAAAGTCAGTTTAGTACAGTCTACAAAAACAGTGAAAACATAAAAAATCTTGTGAAAATAACAATAATGTTTAAATACAATAACAGCCCTACTTGTTTTAATGAATATAATTATTAACTAGCGTTATACAACTTTAACATTTTACCCAACTTTACAAAGTCGCTGAGTGCACGTAATACTAAAATATTAATATAACTCATAAAACTATTTCAGTGTGAAGCTTTTTGTGATATTAACTGAAATTAAGCACATTTGATTTTAACATGGTTGACAGTTCAAAAAATAGTGACCAACAGTAAAAACATAAAAAATCTTGTGAAAAGAACAATGTTATTAAATACAATAACAGCCCTACTCGTTTTAATTAAGATAATTATCTACTTGGCAGTGAAGATTTAGGTCCATAGCCTAAAAGATAAAATCAAAGATAAGCATTAACTGAGAGAGCCGAGACAGTGCACTGCGAGATACGGTATAATGGAATCAAAGGGGGTTTAGGCAAGACGTGTCGCAAAGCTTTGATAATAACGGCTCAGGGCAGGTACACAAATGTTTGTACATCTAAACGCTGCCACATTATACTACATTCAGCTGCAAGTATAACTATGAAGGTATTTCGATTCCGTATCTTCGTGTTTGCAACTCCATTAACTTGAGGGTTAAGATGTACTCTCGCTTCAGTTTTGCAATGGTTCTAGAAATGCATTGTACATTGAGTAAATATTTGATCCTTCGAACCGGATCAAGTTCGTGTATGTACGTTTGGTATAATGGTTTATTGAATGGATTGTTGAGACAGACTTAGGAATATACCTTAATAGAGTTATTACGTATTCGAACCGGGATTTAGGCGTTAGTTATTTAGTAGATTCAAATTAAGCTTGTTGTAAATTATGCCTTCTAAACAATTCGGTATTTTGAAATATTATGCACATTGGATATTGAATACTAATCATTTTTATTGCTTTGAATGACAGTAGTAGTGGACATAAACAGTAGAAACACAATTCAACACCTTGAATTACAAAGTATTGTTTGGTATTCCACTGCACTCGCCATCCTAAGACATGAGATGTTAAGTGTTATTATGTCCAGTAGTAACACAGGTTACAATGTCCTTCAAACCGGCACAGCCGTGGCTACACAGTGCTGCTCGGCGGCAGAAATAGATATTGCGGTGATATCTACTCAGGCGGACTCTCACATATGGGAGACCTATCATCATTTCAGTAAATGTTTACTTTTGTGAGTTATAATTTTTTATTCATGGCAATGTTGTAAAAGTGCCTTACCTTACTGACGTATTGTCAAATGTCGGGTGACTGACAAAGTGTATGATGGCTACTTGCTACTATTGAATACTGGTTTACTAAACAATTTCCAATAAAAAAAAACCATTTGAGTTATTACCTTTTTTATCTTTCCTGTTTCGTTTTTCCATTTATTGCAACATACGTGCTAATTTAGTGAAATTTATAAACATTATATCATTTTGTTATTAATACCTACTATTGTGTATTATATAACAATTACAATAATAAATAAATCTTATAAAGCATGGGTTATTTCTAAATGCTTTGTAAGTAATCTTAGCAGATAGACCTGAACTAATACTCAAATATTTGGCAAATATTATCGAATTTGTTTCATCAGATGATCGTACTTAGAACATTATTTTTCTATCCTAAACTAACATCGATTATTGGGCTTTTGTTACGATTATTTCTAATTAATTTTCTTTGGCCGTTTCTTTCGGCTATTTTATCCTTTTATGGAATTGGTACATGAATAGATGAATTAATCGCTCCTTAAATAATAAAATAGAAACTATATTTTATGTTCTACGGTTCAAACCGAATTGTTACCAAAGTATTACGACATTTAGACATGAAGATTATATTAGGTTTGGTAATTGGTAGACTAAAGACTTGAAACGTTTTAGCTTCGTGTCTTAATTTACGTACGTTTGTAAAAGCCAATGAATTCAAAAAGGTCAAAGCTTTATACTTCTAAGCTATAAAGGTTTTTTGTAAAGTTTTTGGCATATTACGTAATGCCAGTGTAATTGAAAGGTACAACTTTATAAAAGACGATTAGGCAATTACAGGCATTGCGACATCTCAAACAAGACAGATTATAATAAAATTTAAAGAAATTTAAAATCTAAGGAACGCTACCAAATTTTATATAAACGAAGATTACCTTTATCCCTACTTTTACTAATACGGATAAAAACGGTATTAATTCTAAAACTGCCGGTTCCGCTGGCAGCATTAATTTGAACACAAAGGATAGGGATCAGACAATGGCTATTTGCTTCTGTTGGCTTTGACGGCGCCCCCACCGGGTCGTGTCCGGGAACAATGGTCTGGTAAAATCGCTCCGTGAATCCACTCGCTCTATTTGATACCTTTTTGCATAGATTTGTAGTACAATCTGTTTGCCCGTAGCCTTGAGGTTGTTGCTTTATGTTTTATTTTGATTTAGAGATGTTTTATTGATTAACATTCGCCGCAGTCATAAAAAGTAAACATTAAAATATTTCAGCTTCAATTTATTACACACGTCAAAATGTTTTGCGAAATATCAATTTTTGGGGAGAGGAAACTCAATTATGGAATATTGAATGATATGTGTAAAAGCGTAAATTCTGTAAATTTGGCCTTTGTTATCGGAACTTGTTTGTTATGTTTGAAATTATCATAATATTAAATGGTCGAATCAATTTCGCAGAAAGTTCGTTTAACGCGACCTATTTCTAGCATGTGAAATGATTTGTTTATTTCCATCGATTGTATTTTACAATTATTATGTGATCGATGTTGTATTTGTTTTGTTTTTAAATTCCAAATTCAAATTAAGTTGAATCGCATTTTTTATATTAATTATATAGGGAACAAAATGAAAACTTCTTAGTTCACAAGAGAAATAATAAAAAGGATATTAGTTTTGAGTATCGAAACATCAAGGCATTTCAATCAGAAATACGTATAGACATCGTATACACTAGAATAAAGTCTAACGAAATATTTCATATTAGTGTTGCATCTTTTTAAAATATTTAATTGACTATTATACAAACCTAACAGCATTATTTGCATAAATAAAAATAATGAACAGAAATGATTCGAAGGCCTATACTAAGTGGACGACCTTATTACGAGCGGCATAGCTGCCGAGGTGCCACTGTATCAGCCCGGAGGTAGGTCGGTGCTTGGCCTATATTCCGTCTCTTTCCTTCCCGCTGGTTTTTGAATATTGTGTCTCGTTCTGTCGTGACGTCATCACGCAACCCCTGTACACGAACGTGTGTGCGTGTGCCGATTACGCGCCGAGTATGTGTTTTCGTACTACTGATTATGACACTTCGATAATGATCTATTAATAATTTATCTTTAATTTCATAATTAATTAACATAAGCGTGTGTTTAATGAACGGTTCGTTCTTGTGAAGAGGGTGTTGTGTGTGTGTATTGGCAAAGTTAAAAGCTTATTTACATCAACACGGCTTAAAGGAAGTAAATATTTCTATTTAAACTTGTTGCGGGATAATAATGAAATATTATTTGTTAATTTGTTCATTGTTTTTTTTTTGTGGTTGATAATTATATATTACGGCATAGTTAAAGCAAAGTTTAGGAATTAAAGTTTTTTTTCTTACTTATGTTACTCTAAAAAGATATAAATGCAATTAACATAAGGGAGCCATGGAGCGAACAATATTAGGTATTTCTATCCGAGACAGTTCGCAACACGAAAGTACAGAGACGAACTAGACTCACTGACATTTGCATAGTTGTTGCTAGACGGAAGTGGAAGTGGGCAGGCCACATATGCCGCAGAGATGATGGGAGGTGGTGTAAGGTAGTTCTTGAATGGAGACCAAGAACTGGTCATAGAAGCCGGGGCTTGCCGTTCGCCTGATAGTTAGCGGTACGACCGCCCATAAACAGTAGAAACACCATCCAACACCTTGAATTACAAAGTATTGTTTGGTATTTCCACTGCGCTCGCCATCATGAAACGTGAGATATTAAGTTTCATTATGTCAAGTGGCTACAATGTCTGCCAAACCGGAACACAATAGTCACTACACACTGCTGCTTGGCGGCGGAAAAAGACATTACTACCCAGGCGGATTCTCACATATGAGAGACCTACGACCAGTATAAGATCTACACGTGGCGGGACGAAGCTGAATGAGCACTGCCCTGGGCAGAACAACCTGGCGTGCGTTGCAAGAGGCCTACACTCAGCATTGGGTGAATATGTAAGCTGAAAAAGAAGAGAAAAGGGCATAAGCTTAGCAAACTGTATATATCCGACTCGTTTTGAATAAGCATCAATAATATTACTTATTTCACTTAATGTTTTGACTCACACAAATAAAAAAAAAAGGAAAATATATTTGACGAAAATTTTACGTCTGTCTCAATTAATAATACTAAAAGCATGCAGCGGACGAAACCAATCGTTGCTGAATAAAATTCACTCCGTGGGGATTCGCAAAGATTACTGACGACAAAGAAATAAATACTAACGAACAGGATAAAGGCGATCTGAATTAACAGGCGTTCCCTTCGTTCGCGTAATGAAAGGATGATTACGTTTGTTTTACGCGTTTTTTGTACAGAATGTATACGTGACAGTAATTAATAAGGTTGAATTATGACGTTATAAAAATAATTTGGAAGTAAGTAATTTTACTAATATTACAAATGCGAGTTCGTAATGTTAGAAATTAACGTCGAATTAGGTCAAAAATGGCACACTGATAAATGCTGGCTTAATATACAGGGTCATTTTGACATTCTGTTAATAAATAAAACGACTTATCAATCTTTACCTGTGCTAATATAGTGCCAAAAATCATCCATGAATAATAAATATTTTCATAAAAAAATCCTAGGTTTAGTTTCTGATTTTTTTATATGGCGTGAACGTAAATGTATTTTTGAAAGTGTGGCGTTGCCGCTACGACGAATTCTCTTAAGAGAGTAGTAATGAGAAGTAGAAGTAGGATTACGGCGTATAAAATATCTTTTTTTTTTAAATTAAATTTACTATCTTTTATTTAATATCTTCGGTTCGAGTAATTGTGAAGTGTTGTTTTCAAGAGGATATTAACCTGTATGTATGTATGACAAAATTAACCTGTATAGGCTTTTTTCCTTTTTCATTTTATACCTTAAAAACAGAGTGAATTTTATACACGAGGTCTTTGAGTCACCTACGTGGAGCGAGCCGCGAGCTACACTTAGTTGCTGTTGGTAGGATATTTGTTGCCGCCTGGATAGCGAGCAACATACAAAACCCAGCATAGTGGCCCAAGAAAGTGTTTTGCGTTCCGGGATCAGCCCATGTATATCCGGTTTAAATGGGCCGACATAATTGTATCGACTGGCGAGGGATAATCGTCGCTCGTTAGTCGATACTCTATCTGAGCCCACTCTACTTACTATCAGAAGCAGTGGGATAATATTGCCATGTCCATTTAAAAAAGTAGCTGCTTATATAATCATAAAATTGATTAGAAGGTGGGATTCTTAGGTCGTACTAGCTGCGGCAAAATTTTTCGTTAGTCGAATTTACATGCAATAAATCCAACCATCTTTCTGAGAAATATTTTTTCGCTTGAACCTTTAACGAATACGAATATAAAATTACGAGAGGTGCTTCTAGGAATTTACGAAACATTCGTATTATTACAGAGACATATATAAAAATACAAGGTTCAAAAATGCTTGTAATAAATTTAAATTTTTATAGAAGTGGGGGCAAAATAGCAACTGAGCCACTTGATGGTAAGTAATACCCGCCCATAAAATCCAGAACAACAAAGCAATCATAGATTCGTCGCCGACCTTGGAAGTAGGAAGTTCAAGGTAGACTCTTTTTTAAAGTCTTTAAATCCTAGCCTTTATAACAAAGATTTGGCATCTCCAATCTTCTCGGGGTTAGAATTACGAAGTTATTTGGAACCTTTTCGCTTCCAAAATTCTAAATTTAAATGAAAAATATCTCTCGCTTCGATAACTGCGGTCGGTTAATTTCGTCTCATTTAGATGGAATAATTATCCCTCTCCGCCAATCAATGGAAGGTTTCCGTTATAATTATCGTTGGTGCTAATTTTAGAAAGTAAAACTTGGTTTGTTAAATAATGATCTCTTTTTGAAAATTGATGATATAATGAGGAAGTCGCTCGCCTGATGCACACTATTGCCTATTAACATTAGCCACAATACAAACTGAATCACGAAGCACTCCGTAGAATTGCATTGTTTTCCTCATCCTGAGACAATAAATGTAATTAACATTATCTGCAAAGGTTTGAATATAATGAAGACAAAACCAGTGGTATATCAGGACGATAAATAACTCCCCGGGGAATGGACATTACTCACCGAAAGCAATTATTCATTCTATGTGATTAGTGTAATAATTAACCGACAACGTGGTGTGGGTTATGGGTTAGTTTTTGCTGAGAGCATATAAATAGTTTATTCGAAAAGATATTTTATTCTTATTAGTTTAAAACTTGATTTGGGTTTTTCTGTTCTACGTCAGCTCGGTGTCTGGTATTTGTCACCATATGGCGATAGTCTGGACCCTATCATCACGGGACGGAACACCCATGGCGGTAAGTGAGTGACCTATTTACATTTCTGCCTACACCTTCCTAAATGAAGGCGTGAGAATGTGTGTGTACGATAGACCTTATTAATAGTTATTAATAGTTCACGTGATCGGGTAACAGGAAAGTTTTTATCCCTGCAAAATATAGTTCCAGAGGTATTAGCTGCTGAGAGTGAAGTAGCTCGGTCTATAATTAGAATTTGTTTATTATGAAGTGCCTTTGTAGCGGTGTAATGTCTAGTGACATTTTCAACGTTACTGGCGAAGGTTGTGGGACGTGATACGCTCTTTATTTAGTCTAGTGAATGACCTTAGTAATTGAATACCATCGGGAATATTTTACGTGGGATTGTACTTAGTAAAGTTTATATTAAACTTTTGTTTGCAGGTAAAAATACAAATACCTCAGCTTTTATATTATATAAGAGTTGTTCGCAGCACCGACCGAGTGAAAAGATTTCCTACTAAATAACAGTGTATTCTTCCGAACTAAAGTAGTTTACATGTAACTCATTGTGATGATCATGATGCGATTAGATTGCCCCTTATATGACGCAACACATAAGCTGAAAAATGGGTGCCCTGATCACACCTCTGCTTATCCTTTCGAGGATAAAGCGTGCAGGGTGGTGGTACGACTTAACCTATTTTTAAGAAACACGCTGTCTAATATATTGCAGCTGTAAGTTATTTTATAAGGTACAAAATAACGAGTTCGAAACCACATGGTATAACAAAGCGTGTTTTATGTCAAATGAAGAAAATAAAGAGGCGTTGTGGAGCCGCAAAATAGGTTTTCCTGCGTCTGACACATCGGTTGTAAGTTTGTACGAGTTACAACCTTATTCAGCTGATATTGTAACTCATATTATTGACAAGAAAGTTCAGGAAATGTGCTTATCAGTGCCGGATTTATATTTTTTATGAGTGTAGGCCGTTTTATTTCTGCCACCTCATGTAGGTAGGTTTATGTATGTATGTAGATTTCTGAAATACTTAATAATTTTCCATTTGTTTGTATTATGGAAGGCACTAAAGTTAAATAAACGAATGATTAATTAAATCGAGTGAGCGCGTTCTGAAATCTGCCGCCCCTAAGAGGCTGCTGTCCATAGGCCGCGGCCTATACGGCCTATTTACAAATCTAGGACTGGTGTTTATTATGTTACATTATAGGCTTATTTGCGAGTGCGAATCGATCTGTATGATTCGAATATAAGAATGAGTTAAAATATGTTAAAGAATAAGATAAAACATATTAACTATATTATGTTTTATGTGGTAGTCATGATGTAATTACATATAGGTGATAATTATTATGGTTCAGATGGAACAGTCTTTGAAAATTTGCATGAAGTAACAATTTGAATTTTTCGTTTATTTATTTCAAATACAGACTAAATGGACATACATTATTTGCTAGTGGCACTCAAACTAAGGTGCGCTTGTATCTTGAGCTGTCATAATAGAAGTTGCAATATATGTGATCAGCCGCAAGCAGAAACAATGCAATTTATAGTACTTAAATATAAGCTAAATACAATATAAATATTAATAAAATAGTAGAAATTAGATAAACAAACAGATCAATTAATAGTTATAATTGAACGAGTTTAAAACATCTAGAATTTGTAAATCAAACTTTGTGGACGTTCGGTTTGGCAGGCTAGACGTATAAAACAAGTACTATAATGATCTGTAACCCACAAACTTAAAGACACAAAATTATTCGTTTTAAAAGCATAACAGTAACATGATTAAAGAAAAAAACAATATAAAATTTAAAGCAATATAAAATTTATTAAAATTATCATAATCATCACATTGTTTTTTATTTTCTTATAATTTGTATAATTGTAAAATGTAGGTACATATTGTAACTAACTTTTCGGACGACCAACACCTCAAACCGTCCCGTGACCATGAAGTCTGCAAAGTCTTCGAAACGTCGGGGGAAAAATATAAAAAACCGCGACAAAATACGAAAACTAGTTTTATTTCGACAATTTGATATTATTGCTAGATAAACACCCATATAGCCCTGTATCCACGGATAAGCTATTTTCCGACTTCTCAGCTATTCTTACGTTTGTTCAGTGTAGTAGAGTGTTGAGTTTAGTGTTATTGAAAGTGGTTCTTTGTGCTAAAGAACTTATTTACACTGGAATACTGTCGACTCTCTCAATCCTTTTTTATGTTGTTTGCGTTGAGACGCGGTTGCAAAGTATTGTAACTGAAACGTTTTTGGATTTAATTTGAGAGTAACATAAAATAAAACACTTTATAACCTATCCTAACTTAACTAAGGACTGATTAAATATAATAAATAAAAAATATATTCCGTTATATATCTATAATCGTTTGACGTTTATATTCAGTCAGCTTAGAACTAATTTGATGAAATATATTTTATTGTAACTGAAACGTTTTTAGATTTAATTTCAAAACGAAATATTTTAAAATCTATTCTAACATAACTAAGGACCGATTAAATATAAAAAATAAAAAATAAATATTCTGTTATATATCTATAATCGTTTGCGGTCTATATTCAGTGAGCTCAGTACTCATTTGATTAATGTGATTAATGAATGTCATTTATCTCACGATATAAATCAACCATAATATATATTATATATTGTATACTAGTTGTGTATAGATAAATACGAGGGTTATGATCTCACATCACATATACCACATTTAGGAAAGATGTCTGTGAATCAGTGAAATACAATATTTGGCTCCTCGTCACATTATTGGCTTTAGGTCTGTGCTGCACCGGAATCTGACGATGATAGGGTATATATAGAAGGTAATCGACTTGTCCGGCTTTCACTAGCGGCTTGGTTCAGTAAGGATTCCTTTGGTATAAATGAAAGCCGACACTGACGGCAGCTATTTCAACAGTACTTTTAAATTTATCAAGTTACAAGGCGTAGCAATTTACTGCCAATTTCACGCTCATAGTCCGTGGGAATATTTTGATTCTTAATGAATTTGTTAATAAGGTTTAAAATGTATTGATTTTAATGAATTTGTGTTAAAGCATCGGATTATTTTTGTGATGGCCTCGTCTCGATTAAATTACTCATGATAAATGACTTGTTAAAATATTAAACTTAAGTCAACATCAGATGATTAATGATTAAACTTTTATGACGATGAGTTACACAACATTGGACTTTAAAGTTAAGTTACCATATTAATATTATGAAGCCGAAATAGGGGTGTTGTTACTTTTTATAGTTCACAGTATACAAGGAGAGCCTTTTCATTTATTTTGAAAGGATAAAGACTATATTTATTTGGCAGATACATTAATCTTGTTTTAAAATATAACATAAGAATATAATATATGTATGATACTATTACTTTGCAATTTGATTATAATAGTATAATTATTAATATAATAGTTTATTGTAATGATTGGCTTAAGATATGTATACTATAACGCCCAAAACTTTATTTTATTCCTTTTTAGATCTTTTATTGTTAGTAATATACATTTAAAAATAACTTTATTTAATAATAATTATTGAACTATTTTAAAAGATTGATTATCTTCTCTATTTATCCACGTAAATATTCCATGCTAACAAAGCAATTTCTTATAAGAACAGGGTAGGATAACAATAAAACCGCCTGTTTGGGTAACCACAATCTCATTTACAATTCCTGGTCTTATTTTACGACTTTGTTCGAAGCACCTTTATGTGCCAGCGTTGTGCGTTTAGCCAAGAATCCAGTACAATCCTGGAGATGTAAGTATTAATGCTTACTGCGGAATGTTCAGAAGACACGATACCGTCGTAACTCTACGAGGTAAGATTTGTGCAAAAAAGTTTATTCCTTTTTATTGTAAAATCTGTTCATTAATTGTGTATGAAACTGCTTTTGGTGTGCTATAATTTGTTGTGTGCTTCAGCGGCGCATGGTTAAAGTAATAAAAGACAAGCCGAAGGATTTTTATTGTTTGTCTGTTAAATAGCAAGTCTATTGTAATATTAGTCAAAAATCCCTAGCAATTTAAGATTTTTTTTTATCCTGACAAAGCTGTAGATGTCATTTCGTAAAAGCCTGTTCATTTTTGGTTATTAGCGGCTGATGAAGATGTAAGCATAAAAAGAATTTTTGTTGTCTTTCGCCTAAAAAATGTCATATATAATGCTTCGGGTAATATATTATGCAAGCCAACGTTTTTATGGCGTGAAAACAATTTGATATTTTATGACGTCATACCACGCGTTCTCAGCAAATTTTCGTGTTCATAGGTTTTATTACTCATAATTATGCATTTTATTAAAACGGAATGCTATGACGACGTAATAAAATTTTATTTTCAAATTATGTATGAAAATAGGTGGTTTAGGACTAGAAATAAATAATTGGGGCATTTTAACACGAAGAGTTAGGAATGAATATGATGAAAATGTTGCGGCGGTAGCCTAGTTGGGAGTGCAACGGACTGCCGAGACGAATGTCCGCAGGTTCAAATCCCAAGGGCACACACCTCTGAATTATCTAACAAAATATGTGTGTATCTTTGTGAATTGTCGCTAGTTCTAACGGTGAAGGAAAACATCGTGAGGAAACCTGCATACCTGAGAACTTCGAAGGTGTGTGAAGCCTACCAATCCCTCTGAATAGTAGAGGAGGTCGGTGCCCAACAGTGGGACATTATATAATACAGGGCTGATATTATATTATATATGATTAAAATAGTAATTTTTGTCGTCCCTTTGTTCTAGTGACAGCATTTTGAACATAGAAGAACAAGCTCGAGGTGATTTCTTGTACTTAGCATCTCGAAAGTATTTAAAAAATGAGATTACGCCAAAAAACCTTTGTAAAGGTAAGTTCGTAGCGTCGACGCGAAATCTCAGCCTTATAATACGCTTCAAGGATCTTCAATTACAATATTCCGGCGCGTCCACGTTGATTGCTATCTACTCGGCCGCCTCACTGATTAATAACCATGCACATCAGGCCGCATTAATTCCAGCTAATTGCACTGAACTTGACGCCACGTAACTATGTTTCTGTAATACTGTATGTACTACGTAACGATAGTTTAGGTGTATTATGGTTGGATTATTAATTAATTATCGACCAATGTTCAAGTAGGTGCCTGTTAAACGGCTTCACAATGAAAGTGGCGGCTTTTCAGTACTTTTACTACTGTTAGCAGAAACAGCTAATGCAATGATATTGTAAGATTAGCTTAGATGTTGTAAACGCTTTGAAGAACCTATAGCTCAATAAAAATATGATTCTATTATTAAATTCACAAGCATAATTACAGAAATATGATTTATGCATTGTAGACTTTAGCGTAATAAAAATATGATTCTCTTAGTAAATGCACACCCATAATTATAGTTCTGATTTATGCACTGCAGTTTCTAAACGAGAGGCCTGAGGAATAGAGCTTGGGAAAGGGAAACGTCTATATTGTATGAGCTTTCAGAATATCATTCTTAAAAATAAAAACAAAAAACATATATCTATCGCCTTTATCTCCGTAGGCAGAGCGATGGGGCACATATTTCTCACCTTGCGTATCCCGTTCCAAGATGTCAGGGGACGCAACATATCGGGCACAAATATCAGACTCCGAGCTGATATTGAGCAGAAAGACCCCATAATAGTTTTCCCGACCCGGGATTCGAATAGAGGATCAGAGCAGTGGCGTACCGCGCACGCAATACAACTACGCCACTGGGGCAGTTCAAATAAAAACCAACGAAGACCATATCATTATTTGCTTTGAGTAAACATGTCAACACAACACTGATAAACGGTTAAACAAATATAGATTAAACAGTTTGTTTTCGGTGTCTGCTAGATATTTTTACTTGGGAATGCACCGATAATATGAATGATATCGTAACCTTGGATTTAAATATATATTTAGAAGTAATTAAATAATACATTTATTTTTATTTGTAGTTTTAAACACGTTAATAAAATTAAGATGTCTTAATGTCTAAACGTATTTTATTCATACATTACTTATGTTGAAATATGAGAATTTATAGTAACATTAGTTTTTAAATACAATAGCATAACACATAAAAGATACCATGGTATAGCAACTCTGAAAATCGCTTTTACTGGAATTTCAGCTACTTCGCAACGGAAACGTATCCGGGTGACAAGAGCGCGGCGAGCCAATTCGATAGGGTATAAAAATAGAAAAAATATTTCCGCGACAATATTGTGGATCCGCAGGGCGGAGAAATATTGGCTTATAAACTAATTTTAGCTAAAGTGGTTATAACTCCATTTGAGTTACGATATTCAAACTTATGGGGATAATAAAATGGCACTTTTCTTGATAATATTTTGAGTTACCGTACTGTATCATAGCTTTAATTTATAATTTGAATTCGACAAGGTAACTGACTAACAAATCTGCCGAAAATAAAAATTAACAAGAAAACTATAAAAAAATTGTAAGTATAGTTTCGTTTTGAGTAATATAAGTACGACCTTTTTTGAGAACAGTAATAAAGATGTCGCCGCGCAGCGCCGCGCCGCCGCCGAGCGGTCTGGTTTTTGATCTGACAATATTTGTGTGCTTTGATCAATTCGCATTGAAAATACACGCAAAAAACGGAATAAAATATATTAAAATTACATTTTTTAGTTTTACGTCATTTGAACAAAATAGATATGTTCGTTTATTGTAGTTTTAAAATTACTACAATTTGTATTACATAATTTTAAACCAGCATAAATCAATGAATAAAACTATGAACTATTCCAATAATTTCTCAAATAATCTGTATAATCCAATTCAATCCAATTTATTTTATTAGTCTGTATCGTTTATACGACAATTCTACCAATATCAAGTTTTAAAAGCAGAAGACACACGTGCTATATAAATGTCAAAAAAATCTTTGGCCGGGTGATTATGAATCTGTATAAAACTATACAAATAGACAATTTGACAATTTATCACTTCATTAACTAACCTCTAAGCGCTGCCTCCGCCGCGCCGCCATCTTTGTCTTGCCCCGAAGTCAATCGCATTACCGTAAACAAAACAGTTACACCCAAAAACCAAACAAACTGGTCTTTGGTAATGTTAAATTACATTTATATATATTTAAAGTAGGTTATCCTTTATCATGCAGCTCATGTGACTGATAATTCGGTGTGAACAAAGAATTTTGACCGTTCTAGTAAGTAATCTTAAACTCTCCATTGACAGTAATTTCAATAATCTATACATATTATAAAACAAAGTCCCCTTTTCTGTCCGTCTATGTTATCGATTCTCTCAAAATCTACTAAATGGAATTTTATGAAATTTGGTATGGAGATGGTTTATGACCATGGTAAGGTTGTCGGCTACTTTTTATCTATGTTTGTATCTACTATGGGAAAATATACTATAACGGGACTTTTATCAAGGAAAACTCTTTCACGCAAGTGAAGCCGCGAACAAAAGCTAGTAATATTATAAGTCCAATATCTTTATTATATTCCGAAGTAATCCCGAATTATAAATTTGTTCAATTTGAATATAGTTAACGCGATCTTTGACAAAAATGATCTAATTAAGAAGGTCAATATTCAAGGTGCTCCCTCCCGCAAAACGTTAACAATATAAACAAAAATAAGATTTATTTATTTTTTAAAGAAATTATTCCTAAAACTGCATATTCCTGACTGTAACTCGTGCAGTGTAACTTTATGAAACGCAAGCTCAAGGTCATTTGCTCAGGGAACGGCAAAAATCTACCGCAAATAAAGTAATATATACATAGAAGTCAAACTCAATTAGGGCAATAGATCATATAAGATATGTATAGGAGTTTCTGTATCATACATAGTATCCATGGTAGTTACAATTCTGAGAAGTGCAAGCATGATATATGTTTCTACAGTATTTGCATTAATTAAAGTTTGAATACTGTATTTGCTGTCTGCAGAGAAGCTTAAATATGGTTTGCGGTTTCAAGATCCCCGATAGTGGTAATAATTCTGAGCTACTCTATGATACCGCCGCGAGGACGTTAAGGCGGCGGTTACGGTCGTTTCATTGGAAATAGCATAGAATTATCTAGGAACTGGATAAGTATTTAAATTTAGAGCTTAACTGGTAAGCTTTAAAATATTAATTTTATTAGTATTAGGTATTATTTTGAGACTATGTTTATAGTTAATAATTTTGTATTCGCTATTTTTTTAATGAAAAATTTAAAGGCATAAAATGAAAATATATAAATAGTTATCTTTTGGTATAAGTCCGTATATTTCTATACAAATGATATATGCAATAGATTAGTCTGTAATTCTGTAGTGAAATAATTCTGTCGCGTATTTAGCTGCGGTTTACCAGCCGAAAAATAATAATAATGAGAATCGAGTTATTTTAATGTTATAAATGTAATAAAATTTTAGAAATATAAAATGCCATATGATACAGTAATGTATATTTTATTTCACTAGTTCCTCACAAGAATTCCAGAAGATTTCTGTGAATTCAATCCTTTGTCTGCAGTCGCAAATACTTTCAATAGAACCGCTGAATTGGTTCTTTTAGAGAATATGTCGTCGTAAAACACTTCCTACGTAGTTCTTTGCTTTAATACAGTAGAAACTATTTGTTTTAGAGGTAATTTTTCAATGGTCCGTTAAAAATTATCCACCAAATAAATTATAATGTGATCTAATATAAAAGTAAGTCAAATTTACTTTTTTAATTCTTAAATTTTGTATTAATCCTACGAATAATGCATCTCATAAAAAAAACTTGTTCTTTCCTTAATAATTTAGAATTAGTCGAAATGTTCTAATTAATTATACATACATAACATCACGCATTTATCCCCGAAGGGGTATGCAGAGGCGCAACTAGGGCACCCACTTTTCGCCAAGTATGTTCTGTCCCATGATGTGATAGGGGGCGAGCCTATCGCCATATCGGGCACAAATTCCAGACTTCGGGCTGATACTGAGTAGAAAAACCCAAATATCACTTTGCCCGACCCGGGATTCGAACCCAGGACCTCAGAGCGCTATTGTACCGGACATGCAATACAACTACGCCACCGAGGAAGTCATTAATTATAATTATAATTAAATGATACATTAATTATAATTAAATGGAATTAGGTACTACTTAGATATAAGTTCTTATGCATCTATTAACCGCCGTTTTTCGATATTGTGGCACTGAATCATATTCCTTTGTATTCTAATGGCAAATACAAAAGTCTGTTGAGACACACTACTAAGGATCAAAATACCGAACATTGTAGGTACTATAAGACATCGGATATCTTGAATTTTCATAAGCATCGAATAACTTATATTATTTTGTACGTATTTCTGTATTGACAATAAATTGCGAATAAGTAAATTTATGAATTCACATGCATTTTACAAAAAGAAAGTCGAGACGGTTCGAAACAATTCCCACTATTAATTACTTAAATATATAACGAAATAAAAATGGCTCACCTTTACACGAAAACACAAATGGCACGGACTCGTCAATAAGCGAAACTTTCTTAATTTCTTCATTCATAGTACGAACATTAATTAAACCTCGGTAAAGTTTTACAATAATTCTTTCAAACTCACTGTTGCCAAGAAGCGTTATTTTAAGTCAAACACGAAGCACTTTTTAAACTTGTATCTCGATAGTGTATCTACTGAGCGATTCTGGATCGCATTTGCGTTATCTACAATTTATTGCAATGTGTATTTTCTCCTTGATATTATCACGGTTATTACGTTAGCTAATGTCATTGTCATTTGTAATGGAGCAACAAAGGATTAATAATTGTTTAATTAAAGTACTTGTCTTAACGTTCTGGTGAGTTTAGGCTGTGGCACTGATGTTTTCGGTTTGATTCTCAGATCGGGAAATCAATTGTTCATATTATTTGTGATAAAAAAAATACATAACATGCTTGCAATTGGAATATACGCTTGATATAGCATGCTACAATTTATGCCATACATTTGTTAATTTGTGGATCATGCAACAAAAAAATTTACGTATTTAATCTCAAATGTATTAAAAGAAGCTACATCATTTTATAATTCGTTGTAAAACGAATAGCTTAAAGCGTAATCGAACAAAACATAAAGTGTGAAAAGACAAAAGTTTTTAAACGCTGCCAGCAAATCCGAAGTCTTGTGTTTCCCTAAACGGGGTCAATGGAGACACTCAACCGCACTCGCTCGGATGCAGTAAGCTTGCTTCGAAAATATTTAAAACCGAGTTGACTTGGTTTTATTTCAAATAAGATTTGCGGTTATTTTACTTCAAGTTTCAATTCTTGGGATTAATATCCGTTGCCAGGAGATCCATCGAGTTCCTCTTTGTAATTACTATTTGCTTAGATGCGAGCTGAAAAGGAATTTAATTAAAATTTAGCTTTTCCAGCTGGACTAAGATGCACAGTTTGTCCAAGCGCATAGTAAACTTGTTTTAGAAGATTATATAGGCTTTTAATTATCTCTGCTAATTGATTTAGGTTTCGCGTTTTTAATGTAGAATCTTTTAGAAGTACTCTTTGTTTTTATCATCGATTCAAAGCCGTTGAATATTATGTGTGTAACGGCTTTAGCAAGAATATGTGGGGTAGACGAATAAAGCCGATGGTTATTTGTGACTTTAAATAATTTTATGTTTGGAAAACTTATCTAACTTTGAATATTACTTTTTAGCAGACATATTGATGTTAAAGCCGAATATTATAAATATCTGAATTTGGATTAAAATTGATAATATTATGCATCGACGCTTCAAAGCAATCCCACCTCTTCAATTATCGAGTCTCTAACAAACACATACTGTTTATTTATCTCTGATTAATGTTGATCATGGACTAGATTAGTATTTCGACATTTACTAAATGTTCTATTTGGACCGAGTTATGTCAAAATGTATTAACTACTTTTAAACAACATTTGTGGATTGTTATTTGTTATAGTTGGATTTTTCTGTGTATAAAAATGTGTGGATCGATTTATACATACTTTTTTTGTGTCAGACAGAAATATATTTCGGCTTGTTTTTGTGCTTAGTAAAGTGTTACGTATGGATTAACTGCGTGTTAAATATACATAACTTATTTTTATATAAAAAATATACGAGAGGTTCAATGTAAGCGTTACCTCTTTGTCTATTTCTATCACCAGGCAGCAGTCTGCAAGCCGTAGTGTTCCGTTTGGAAGAGCATTAATATGATTATTGATATATATTTGTGTGCTTAAGGTGTTTGCTTTTATATCTTTCGGGTAGTTATAGGGCTTACCCTCAGGCATCTCAGTTTTTCGTGTTTAAAATATTTTTTCTTTGGCTCTTTTTCTACATCTTTTGCAACTATCATATAATCTACATAATGACGATTGATATTTTCTCCATCATCATTAAAGAGAGCTGATCAGTATAAGTTATATTGATATTTCAATAAGTTGCATATTTTTTTGGATTATTGTTTTGTATTCTAACGGGTTTTTAAATAATTCGTTATACCAAATCCGGTGTCAGAATTTCAAGCCACTCGTGAGGCTTTTGACACGGCTTCCCGCCGCTGACATTTGGCTTTACGAGAACGACGGCCACTACAAAATGTTTTTAAATTCACAAGTTTTGTTAATTACAGGAAAACGAATAAATTCAGGTGTAAAATAATTATGTAAATACATGTAGTGTTCAATCATCGTGATATTGAATTTTTTCATAAATCATTTTGATGTAAATTATATATTTAATAAATGTGAATTGATATCACTTATTGAATTAGTATTATTTTGTTTTTTTATGATTTTCTAAAGAGCTCTGTCGTTTTGAGTACTACCACAACGTAGAATTTATTTAAGAAAGAATCCCATACTTTAACTAATTTATTTATTAGTAATGTTGTGTAATTAATAATATTTGAAAATCTTGTTGAGAAAATTAGAACCTATTTAAACCATTTCTATACTAATATTATTTAGCAAGTATGGTAATAGGCAATGTAAGCTATTAAGAATAAAATATACATAAACATGACCCACAAATACAATTGGAATAAGTAAAAGCTACACCATCAATTACGGTTAGATTTCGCAGCCCTTTGAAGGTATGGCTAATAGAGAAACTATAAATATTCGTTGGAGGGAGCGGGCGTGCGAGTATAAATCAATTTGCTCGCCGTCCCTATTTATATTCTGCAGATGTAGCTCGCGCTATGGCCGGCTTTACTACCCAAAATCTAGCCTAACTTTGATCGCAGTCAAATGATTAGGTTTATCGAAGGTCGTGTGGGAGTAATTTTATTAAGCAAATGGATTTACGTGAAGTGTGAATATTTCAAGCCATCCCAATGGTTTGAAAAACCGTAATTCATCCCTAAGAGGATTGTCTGATTGATTGTATTGATTGATGGACTGTAGGCTTATACTTAGCATCACAATATTCGAGTAAATGGTATAAGCTATTTAACATAATATGGTTAATGTAGAGACTCCTTATGTGATAAATATTTATTTAGGACACTTGAATTTTGTCGTTTTATATTAGACATGATCCTTTATGCTTTATTTATGAATTCATCCGAATTAAGTATTTGCTACAGACACATTCGTTTCCGTGACTATTCGTTTGTACTGAGCGAGAATCGAAATCAGATGTTGTATTTAATAGGGATTTAATATTTTTCATTTACCCTCATTTTAAGCAAAATCCGTCATTTTCAACCGACTCCAAAATTGGTAACCAGTATAGAACCAGAGGTAATGTTAAATTGTTTTGTTGGTTTTAAGTGGTTCTTGAAGGCGATATAATTTGTTGTTAAAAGTTTTATTTTCAAAATTTTGCAACTGGTAATCTTTTGTACACAAAGTTGACGAAATCCTACAAATTGACAGGAGTAAGCGTCTATAATTTGATTTGTGAAACTGCTAAAAATGTTCAGTTGTTGAATAAATAATACATTATTGATGCTGCCGTAAATAGTTTCATACTTGCTTTACGTCTAGTTGCCAGTAAGTAATGCGTGTACACAGCGTGAGGGCGGGAGAGTCAACATAGTACATATTACACAGCGTCCCAGACAGTTAATGTTGATTCTGGAGGCAAACGAGAACTGTAAATCAAAGTCGACCAGTGCGACCGCTGCTGACGTTAGCTCTGTTCATTGTAATGCTGGCACTAAACTTGGCGTATTTGTCAATTTGTCTATTGGGCAAAGCAATATCGACTTTACGTACAAAACTGATGTTAGTTTGTTCAATAACACTAATCGACGTTTTGCTGGTGTTAGGATATTTGTTCCAACATGGATACCGACTTCTGCATAAAAGGTGTTAAACCCGCCATAGTGACCTCCGTGTGTCGCGTATCGGGATCAGCCTATATATATCCGGTTTCAAATAGGCCGACATAATTGTACCGACTAGCGACGGGTTATAAACTCTCGTCAGTCCACACCATTTGAACCCTAATTCATTTATCATCAAGTGCAGTAGGATCATTTTGTCGTGCTCGAGTTAAAAATGAATAAAAAAGAAACAAAAATATTCGTTCAAATACAGCCAGTGTGGTGCCATCAGAGCAACACATTTGTCTCACTCCTCGCCGTTGTTAAACTAGTTTGCTCGGAGATACCGTAAGGCTCGTGAAATTTGTGCATTCCTCGCGATTTACAGGATTAATACAGTCAAAGCTCGTGGGGGTCATTTGCAAAGTATTTATTTTCTTTACTCTCGACAAATTAGTTTGTAAAATGTGGAGTTTATTTTTCCACTATTTTAACTCCAAGAAAAGCAAGTTATTAATTCGGCAGTTTATTCTTATAAACTTCCTTAAGTAGTGTGATGAATATGTATATATTTTTTATTGATTTAAATGACGAGATGAGCTTGCCATTCGTCTGATGATGAGCGATATGACCGACCATGAATAGTAGAAGCATCATCCAACACCTTGAATTACAATGTATTGTTTGGTATTCCACTGCGCTTGCCATTCTGAGACACGATACTTTAAGTCTTATTAGGTCCAGTAGTTACACTAGCTACAATGTCCTTCAAGCGGGAACACAACAGTGACTACACACTGCTGCTTGGCGGCAGAAATAGACATTGCGGTGGTACCTACGTACGCGGACTCTTATGTATGAGAGAACTACCACCAGTAAGTTATCATGTATTATATTATGTCGGATATGAAAAGACTCCTTCAAAGACTACGTAAATACTCCTGCATTTGTTATAGCCATTTCTATTACTATTTTATCCGTGTATCATATTTCCTGTTACTCTGTATGAATCAGCTTCCTGTTACATTTTATAAATATTGTATTCCACTTTATATGCTAGTGAAACTTTGTATGCATTCGTGTATTGCAAAAATTCATTTGAATTCAGTCAGGTGAATAAAGGCTGGATATGCATGGATGCGCTTGTAGAATTTGATTTGAAAGCTGAAAGATTCAGGTATTTTTAGAGATTATTTTTAGCATGGCAGATATTCTATTTCTTAAACCATTTATGCTACGTATATATCTAAAATAAATAAATAAAGAAAATCTACACTAATATATAAATCTGAAGAGTTTGTTTGCCTGAACGTGCTAATCTCAGGAACTACTAGTTGGAATTGAGAAATAATTTAGTTTTGGATAGCCCATTTATCGAGGAAGGCTATGGGCTATATAACATAATTGAAAAATGTTGCAAAAGGGGTTAATTTATTCTTTTTTAAAACTTCTACGTTGCATGCGAAACGGTTAAAGTTACGCAACAAATATGTATGACGAAGTAGTTCCTCTTAAAAAGTTCTAAAAATATATTATAAAACAAAGTCCTTCGTCGTATCTAGACAGATGTAGTCCAATATTCAAAACGTTGTGAGAATAATATAATATAAAAACCGCGATATAATCCGAAAAATTGTTGCATTTCGATGTCATAATATTCGCATAAGAAATCGTTACAACATAAAACATTCTCTCATAACACTATTTCAATACTATGTCACATTTTTCAATATACATTTGGACAAATTAAATAATATTAACCGCAATAAGCGTGGCAGGCAGCGAGCCAGCCGGCCATTTATTGTGTGTGCCCCTTATAAATGATCGAGTCTCGTAAGTAGGGTTGTAAGAGTTTTACGGCCACCGTTATTTATATTATATTTTCTCTATTTATGTATGGTAAAAATAAATAGTCACTATTAGGTTATTGTTATGGCAGATAGATGTTAATCCACATTCTTTTTTAATTCCTGAAAACTAATTTATTCTATTATAGTATGTATAATGGTGTAGTTGTACTGCATGCGCGTTACGACAGCGCTCTGAGGTCCTGGGTTTTAATCCCGGGTCGGGCAAAGTAATATTTAGGTTTTTCCGCTCAGTATCAGCCCGGAGTTTGGAATTTGTGCCCGATATGGGGATAGGCTTGCCCCCTATCACATTATCGGACGGAACACACTTGGCAAAAAGTGAACGACAGCACCGAGGTAGTCATATTTACTTTACAATATAAAAAATCTTGCTGAATAATTTAGAACCTGTTTAAACCATTTTTTAACTAACAATATACAAACCAGCTTCTAAGTGCGACGTTATAAAACAACTAACCAAAATATAACCCTCCATCTAAATAAAGTTAGAATATTAATTTTAATCATAGTTTTATGTAGTCCGTTCAAAATCCAAACGGAGTTGCCAAAGAACATTTTATTAAAATCTGTTCGGGAGTCCTTATCCGCATAACTATGCCGTGCCACCCCTAGCAATAAGTTCAAACAGTTCGCAATCAACGGATGCCAGTTTCACAACTACACAAGTTGGGTTCCGATCTAACTTATCTGGTTAGTTGCTCGATCAATGCAAACCGGCCAACTTTTATGTTTATTTGGATTGACCGATGCGTAATTACGCGTAGTAATTAAGTGTGAGGGTTGGATTGGTTTGGATATATTTTAATTGTGTTTGCGCCGGATCTTGGCTTGTTTAGGGGAATTGAGTATGTTAACTTTAATATAGCCACTCTAAAAAGGTATTTTTATATCCGTGGTGCCGATAGCGGTATTAATTTCACATATTGGCCGAGTTAGGTATATATAATCCAAAAAATAATAAAAAAATAACATTGAAAATAATAAAAAAAATATTTATGAATAAAGATTTGATTATCAACTTTAAAATCATGGCGGGTTCCTGATCAGCATGATCCTGTACTCAGCTCTCTGCCGTTGTCACTGACGCTTTATAATTATACAGGCGAGTCAGCTTTATTACCTTAAACAAACAAAAAAATAACGTTTCGTAAACTCGTTAAAATTTAATTTAGCGCGTTTTCTTATGAACTACCACTTTTCAGTACAACATCTACGTCGACGTAACCCTTGCCATCGCGGAGCTATGACTAATTCTTTTCGTCACGCAATGAGAATTTTCGACTGTAGCTTTGCGCACAATGTTATAAACGTGCAAACCTGAACGTTGTGTAATTATCTATTACATAAAAAAAATAGAAGAAAAAAAAAGAGCGATACAACGCTTAAATCATGAGAATTAAACAAAATACCGGTAGTATTTGTTTTTTTGAGTAGAATTGAGTATTGCAGGGTTTATAAAATGTAGTCACGTTAAAAACTATTTACTACTAAAATAGATTAACGTATAACAGATTTCATTTCGATACTATATTAAAAAAATGACCAACGACTGTTATTTATAAACGTTTCAGGTCAAGGTTTGAATATAGACTGTTAATGAATTGCTTTTAAAATAGATTCTCCCCGCGGCAAAGTTTTCAGGCGGTAAAGTTTGCGTGTAGTTTGTTATATACACGTGACAGCTCAAAGTTATATTTCTATATTTGAAGTTCTACAGCGCATTTTAAAGCTGTAGGTTGATTCCCTATGCTACTCGCGATAACACACCGTAAACGCGTGTTGTCAAAACAAGCTCTAAACACAAACGCGTTTCATACACGCGCCACGATGTGTAATTGATAAATAGGTATTGTGTATGCCATACGATAGGTTGTCTATGCTTAATATTTTTTTATATTACGATGTGTTAATGCGTTCAGAAATCTTTCATCCCCTCGAATCGGCAAGTATCGGTTTTTGAAAAGGCTTTTTTGTTTGTATTCGTGATATTAAATGATGTAACTCGAATAAATCACTGCCAAACTTTATTTAATCCCATTTTTGTATATACTTAAATGTAAGAAACATGAAAGGAATATAAAAATAATTTAAAGAAATTTCTGTAGATTGTGATTGTTTTCAAACGAAAAAATATAACTTCAAAATTATTGTCAAATGTCAATGTCATTGACTTATTTACTTGATTTGTTTACTAAAGCCACATTTTAAAAATTGAATTGAATTGATATATTGAATGCTACTGAAGATTTTACACGAATGCTGTTATATGAATAATAGTAAATGCTGTTGTGCTTATGCAGTTTATGTTAAATTAGCGCTAACAACGTATATTAATAGGAATTCTACGGACCTTCCATTATAAAATTTGTTGCAAAATCGACAAGGCATTAACTCAAATTCTTTTTTTATTTAGTTAAATAATGTGACGAGGATGCCGTTTACCTGATGATAAGCGATACGACCGCCCATACACAGTTACAATGCCATCCGGAACTTTGAATTGTAAAGCACTATGTGACGTTCCACAGTAGGTTTTCAGAATGAGACAAAGATTTTAGGTCTTATAAAAGTAATTACGCTAGTTACAATTTCCTCTAAACTGGTACACATCAGTGCATGGACACAGTTTAACTTGGCTATAGAAATAGACATTGCCGTAGACACCTTATAACTATTAAGACCGACACTCACATATAACAGACTTACCAACAATAATTAAAATAAGTGTATATTGCCTATTAAACGTTATTTTTAAAAATTTATAGCTCTATTACCTAGTAACTTCTATTTGCCGCTCAACCGGCATTAATCTTTTGGAATAAAAAGTACTCTATTCAATCCACAGCTCACTGTCTGAGTACCATATTTCATACACATTCATTTAGTTATTAAGGTGAAACTGATTAATTAACAAACATTCAAACTCATGTATAGAAATTTTACTTAAGTATATTATGTTATCTAAGACTGAACAACAAATAAAAAATAAAACAAAAATAATATGTTGTTAAAACTGAGTATATTTTACTATTATTTATTTGGAATATCTTGCATTACATTCACTATCCTGTAAAAGAAATTATTTTATTATTACATTTGATATTATCAGTTTTGTTAACATTAGTATTCAATGTAAGATGCCTTTGGTCTCCTAAAATAAAAAAGAGAAAGTGTTTGTACAAACAATTTTAGATTTAACATGATTACATACTTTTGTTTGTAATTGTGTAAAATTATTGGGATTACCTACATGAAATTTTTGCTTTGTTCCCTGGATCGATATTCACATTTAGAAGATTTTGATATTTAATTTAAAGCTGGCTAAGCCCTTGATTAAGACCTCTACCAATTACTTATAACAACAATAATGTATAACTAGTAAAAATTTCTTCAATAATCTTTATTGTTATCAAACTTTATAGGTACAAAACTTTCACCACAAAGAAACTACATAGTATTAATTGTAATGTACATAATTAAGAAAACATTGTTTAAAAAGATACCTTCATTAGTGTTTTATATTTGTTTGGCCTATCTATTTACTAATAGAAATATTACATCGAAGTAATAAAAATAAACTTGATTGACCTCAATTGTTGTCAAAAGTCGGGTTGCCAGTAGTAAAGTAGCTTATTTTTCACCGCTGAGCCCATAACACAAATTTAACTATCAAGATACAAAAACATAGGTTTGAATATTAATTCGATCATTTAGGATTTATGTTTGTTTTGTTTCTGATAAGGTAGAATATTATATTTGAGTTTTCACGATGTAAAGAGGATACTATCGTCAATAGAAATTATACAGTCGTTGTATCTAAATAATTAATTTGTCTAAACGCGCATAGACGCGCTGGATTGCCGCACGTTATTTTGACAATTCGTAACATGCCCATAAGGCGGATGTGTCACACCTCATCGTGTTTATGAAATGTCAAATTAGCATCCAGAATACTCTTACACAGTCATAACACGAAGTTAACGAAACACGCCGTGTTACAAGTTCGACATTGTCGTAGAGAATCATGCCCCTGAAATATCATTTTAACGTAACTCACTGGTTCTAACATGGTTTGGTATCAAGTAAACCATGTTTTTGAATCGGGGAAAGTTGAACATTTCTCGAAATTGATTTCAGAATTTCGTTCGTCTTGTGGCAGCGTACGTGGGGTATGAAACGTGAAATTCGTGGGCAACTAAAGAAATGTGTTTTCTTCAATTAGGAAGTATACACCTTTTTTTTACCTGCGGTTGGGTATGCAGGTGCAGTGAAGCCATTTAGTAGAAAATTCGACAAAAAAATATAACGATACAATTGGCCTATCATATGAATCGGATATAAAACTGACTAAATGAACGATTTGCATTTCTGCCTAGTTTTTCGTGGGGAAAAGCGTTTTATTAAACCTACCATTAAAGGTGGGTGGAACGGTTATGTTGATTTCATCTATCTCACGGTCCAAAGTGGAAAAGAGACAAAATCTTGAATTAAGATTTATGTAGCTTATAAAACAATTTAATCACAAAGATATAATGCTTATTGACTGGTTCAGTGGCGTATTTGTATTCTGTGCGCGCTATAATTACCTCACTGCTGTTCCGGGATCGAATCCCGGGAAGGATAAAATGATATTGGATTTTTCTACTCAGAATCAGTCCGGAGCCTGGTATTTGTATCCGATATGACAAGATACTCGCTCTTTATTAGATAATGGGATGGAAGAGGCATGGCAAATACTGGGTGCCCTAGCAGCACTTCTGCCTACCCCTTTGGATAAAGGCGTGATGTATGTGTGTATTATTGCTATTTGGTATAGCGTGCTCCATTTTCGTAATAACTGGGGTGTTACAGAATGCCTACGTGGCGGTCATTATCACGCGACGCTCTGCGTTAAACCTGTCGATAGTAGTAATTTTACTGTCAAGATATTATATTTAAACATTGGATACTATATTATATATTGTAGGTCTTGCGTGCTGTCAGTACGATAGGAGAATACTTGATGTATTTCGTACTTGATATAATAGTATGTAAATATTAATACGTGATTTATACCTTAAACTGATTTTGAAAAGAGGAACACCAGAGTTTCTTGTCCGTTCTTCTCTGGTGAGAATTGCTTTCCGAACTGGTGGAAGAGTTAATATTGAGTGTCTCTAAATAATGTATAAAATTTTACAGGTCCAAATAAATTATTTTATTTCAAGAAATGTTATACCTCTTTGCACATTGCGCACACGGAGAAGAGAAGCCATAAATAAAGTTCATATAACAGTGTAGAAAAATAAAATGTATGTTTTTTTTATATACGTGAACGACAAAGTTACCTCACAGCAATTGATAGTAAGTGGAGTGGGGTCCAATAGAATGTCGACTGACGAGAGATTATCCCTCGACAATCGACACAATTATGCCGGCTTGTTGGAACCGGATAAACACAGGCTGATCCTGGAACGCGACACACTTACATAGGCCACTATTGCAGGTTTTAAAAAAGCTTGTGTACGGTGGTCGCTATCTGGACGGATATAAAATATATCCTACCGCCTGCAAATGTATGTATATTAGTGTTAGAAATATATTAAATTCGACGGTCGAAATTCGACCACTGAACGACCACTACTTTAAATAAATAACATTTTATTGTGTCGCATTCAGGGTTAGCCGGTGTATATCATGCGGCATATTATGTAAAGTTAGAATAAATGATTCTAGTGATCGTAAAATAATACTGCGTCGCTCACTGGTTAACATTGGTCATTAATATTATTATACTATATGAATTGTGAGAAATATTATATGCATAGTCAATAATATGATTATAATAACCCCGTCTATATATTTAAAAGTAGACTTTCTTTTTTCTTTGTAGTAATTGGGAAGAGTAATTTCAGACACAAGAGCCTTCAAGCAAACAATTCGACATTATATAACTGTATTGATATTAAAATTTTCAAACAATACGGAACCATTTTAATTTGTATAAATGTAACAAAACTTGTTAATCTCTGTTGAGTAGCATTATAACTTTAATTACGAAGCGCATTCCGACCATTCGCAGCAAATTGCATTAGCAATAAAATGGAGCTTGTTTGGCGAAGTTGGCGTTAAATGCAAACCGCTTGTGACGTATCGCTGTTTCGGTACAATTATAAGGATTGAATTTGGTGGAATGGATATTGAGGAAGCAGAAATGTTTGTTTCAAAGGATAGAAGTTTATCTATCCGCCTTTTATTATAAGCAAGAGGTATAAATACAGACTTGTTAGGGATTATAATTGATAATTATATAAAGCTGAAGAGTTTGTTTGTTTGTTTGAACGCCCTAATCTCAGGAACTACCGGTCCAAACTGAAAAATTCCTTTTGCGTTGGATAGCCCTTATATTATTCGTGGAGTGCTATAGGTTATATATCATCACGCTATACCCAATATGAGCGGAGCAGTAATGGCTCATCTCAGGTACTACCGATTCGAACTGAAAAAATATTTTTGTGTTGAACAGCCCTTTGTTTGTGGAGTTCTCTAAGTTATATATCATCACGCTATGACCAATATGGGCGGAGCAGTAATGGTTAATCACAGGAATTACCGGTTTGAGCTGAAAAAATATTTTTGTGTTGGATAGCCCTTTATTTGTGGAGCGTTATAGGCTATATATCATCACGCTATGACCAATAGGAGCGGAGCAGTAATGGCTAATCTCAGGAACTACCGGTTTGAACTGAAAAAATCTTTTTGTGTTGGATAGCCCTTTGTTCCTGGAGTGCTATAGGCTATACATCATCACGTTATGACCAATAGGAGCGGAGCAGTAATGAAACATGTTGCAAAAACGGGGATAATTTATTCGTTTTGAGAGCTTCCGTTGCGTGCGCCGCGTAAACGGTTAAAGTTATGCAACAATGATGTACGACGAGATTGTTCCTCTTAAAAATGTTCTAAAAATATATTATAAAACAAAGTCCTCCGATGCATCTGTCTGCCTGAACGTGTTAAACTCAAAAATTACCCAACGTATTAAGATGAAATTTGGTATGGAGACAGTTTGAGACCCTGGGAAGAACATAGGCTCCCGGGAAACTACTACTTTTATAACGGAAAACTTTTGCCTGAAAAACTTTATAACGTGGGGGACTTTATAACTTTATGCATAGGGAATTAGACAAGCATTTTATGTTATTTAAATATATATGTTATATAAATATTCTATAAATAATATTTTATAACTTATTAAATAGTAAATACATAATTACCACCAACAAGGTCGTTTAATATTATAATTCCTAGATATTTGCCTTCGACTGTAGCACGGCCGTGGATTGTTCTAGTTCCCAGATGGTCTACGAATGCCAATGTCAGCGGGGCGGGCCGAATGTCGACGGAACCAGCCGAGCACCTGGATCGATTTTTCTACTTGAACTTGCCACAGTTCATACATGCTTCAGCAATCAACAGCTATTCATAGCATTTGAACAAGGACATCGGATATATTTAAACGTTTTATTTATGTCACGGTCAGGGAATATTGATTTACTTTTATCTTTAGCGCAAATCTTTAAACAAAGAAATTATTGTATGGGTTATTAATTGACATTTCTTTAAAGACTTATTGTTGAATGAATGAGTAGTCTTGTTTCATAACATATCACAGAAGTGCATAAGCCGACCAAATACAAAGGTCATTCTCTATTCTCCTAAATAAATGGTAAAAAAATGATATCTATATAAACTCTTTAATATGATATTTGTGAAATAAAATTTTCTTGAAACTTGTAAATCAGACCCTTAGTGAGGTAACTTATCGAATAGCTACAACTTCAATGCAAGGTTATTGTAGTCATTTAAACAAAGCACTGTGTGTCGATGGACGGATTTTTTTAGCTTTTAGCATATATTACGGATCATACATAATATGAAATACTTTTAGTTTATGACAATAGGTAATGGCATTAGGTTGATAGATTTGACAATTCTATTAGCTTTGACTGCTAGTGGCACGACCACGTTATTTGACGGATCAACGATGACCATGTGGCTATATAATTTTGAACTTTATTTATACTGCATTTTCTATACTAAGCTGATATAACGTTTATTTACCATCAGAAATATGTAATACATCGCTGATATCTGTCCTGTCATGCATATTTTTTCTCGGTGGTGATGACTTACTATAAGGTAATCCTAGTGGCTCCCTCCTCCGGCCTCATAAAAATATCTCCATAATACGGCGTATATAATGAGCGTGAGTGATATAAAAAATAACGGAATTACACCGCATTGCGCTAGTCCCATCTCGTCATAAATTTAGCACGAAAACGTGAGAGAATAAAAAATTGCTCTTAAAAACTCACTAAACTGAAACGTGCCACGTAAAGTTTACAAATGCTGGCGTTTACTGTTCGAGTCAGGTTATGAACAATATCTAATTAAACCCAGTTAAGAAGTGTATTTCGTGAGTGGGTTTAAGCCACTGTGATTTCATTTTATTAAATACTAGCTCTTACTTACAGCTTCGCCCACATGAAAATTCTTTCCTACTAGAAAGCTTCCTAAATTATTGCAGCGTTATTATATATGAGCTGGTGTAAGCACATTACCGTTTCTATAGATTTTTATTCGATGCAAAGCCTGGGCATCCATGATGTAAATACTAAATAACAAAATATAATAAAAGAGCGTATAAATATGGGAATGAGTTTGCAGCGTGCATTCGCCTACATTTATAAACCTAATTTTCATAATACTTTTTTATTTGTTATATTGCATATCAGTACAATTTATATAAAAGTAAACGCAACAAAATGATCGGTCGATCGTCTTCTACTAATTGATATGTCAGTGATAGATATTAAGAATTGAATGAGAAGTTAATATAAAAAAAAAAAATATTAACTAATGTAATTAATTAATGTAAATACATCATGTATATCTCTTCAAGATAAAGCGTTTGAATTCTTACAATTACGTTTTTCTTTTTATATAGCGCCTGAATAAGCGAACAAATTTTTACAATTCAAATTTATAATATATGGGGCAACCCTAGACAAGAAACAGTTTGCTGCCAGCGTTGTTAAGCTGGCGAGTGTTTGAACAATTCAGCCAGGCGCAGCAACTTCGCAACACTAATTTACTACGGCTTGTTACGCAAATTGTTATCAATCTGTCGGACCAGTTATTTACGATGAAACTTCTATTTCATTAGTTATTGAATTTTAATTATGTGATATTGCTTTACTAGAAAAGAATTTGAAGGTAATTATAATTTTTATACGAATAATATTTTGATAAAATTTTACTTGGTAGCGTAGATGAACTTTAAATCATAATTGGTCTACAGCAGCCCACTGCTGGACATAGACTGCCAATACTCGCCATTTTACTCCCTCTTCGGCTGGTCGCATCCAGTTTCTGTAAACGATCTAACGCTAAATTTTATTTTTATATTATACTATTTTTTCCTCGCGGCTTCGCCCGCATGAAGAAGTTTTCAAGGATAAAAGGCCCACTATATATTTTCCCGGGAAAGTAGCCTATAACCTTCCCAGGGTCTTATACTATCTCCATACCAAATTTCGCTTTCTTATACCACGTCTTATGTCACGTCCCGTTCCCGTGGGAACAGGATAAAAAGTATCGTATGTCTGTCTCCTGGTTCTTAGCTACCTCTCCACCAATTTTCAGGCAAATCGGTTCATTCGTTCTTGTGTTATAAATAGTGTAACTAACATCACTTTCTTTTATATATATAAATTCGTCATTACATGTAGGGCGTCCCACACTACACTTCTCGCCTTGTGGTATCCACTAAAAAACTCGTATATCACGGTTGTTGGCCTTTCGACAGATATGACCAGCCCACTATCATTTCAGTTTACTAATCCAGTGTGCTATGTGAGTTTGGTTCCTAGTGGAATAACCTCGTTACACATTTATCTTTCAAAGAATTTCGAGCAAAGTACGTTTTATAGCTCGGTGAACTGGTGGATCAACTGTACTGTGAATTTCCACGTCGCAGCTGTTTTGGCCACAAGTAGTATGTACTAGGTGAATGCTTCTTACCCTAGCTAGATCCTACTCTTACTTTCCTTCTTACGTAATTACAGAATCTGCTCAAAGTAAGTGTATTTGATGTCCATTGACAATAACAGGCCTTGAATCTAGGTAGTCGTTGATCATGACTGTTTTATCCCGATTTATTTTAAGAACTATTCGTTTTTGATGGCAGATCGTTCAACATCTGTTGTTGTTCCTCCCGTCATAATTTTTAAATACCAAAATAATTATGATACAAAATGTTACTGAGCTCACTACTTAGGAATGGGATAATTTCTTAGAACGGATATAACTTACGTATATGGTTTATAATTCTAGGGAAAAGATAGGTTAATGTATTTTTTTTTATGACGGATATAACTAATTTATATAATTATTAATTCTAGAGAAAAGATAATTAATGCTTTCCTTTCATTAACTTTCGCCTTTTTAAATAATGTTATAACTATAGTGGTCGATCTACAATTTTATAAACATATGAATTAAGCATTTGGAAATTTACTATAATGGCATTCAAACATTTACAGAAGAAAATATTAAGTGTAATCAAGAATATTGACCACGCTTCAATTCGTCACAAACATCGGACATAGATAACGACAATAAAAAATAATATTAGATATCATAAAGCTTTCGGCATTTGATGGACAAAGAAAAAGCCACATCAAGGGTTTCCCCGAGATAGCGTCTAATGAGCGCTCGTGAACGTTCTTGGGAAAAAAAGAAAAATATATTTAGCAAAATATAAAAACTTTCTTTGAAAAATTATTTACAATTCCCGTGATTAAGCGGGGTGCATTTTTCATTTCTCTAAACCGGGTTTGTGAGAAAAGATTTAGAAAATATCTTTGGAGCGTATTATTTTGCGTCGGTTATAAGTTGACAAGATTAGTGCGTTCATTATTTATAGTGTCAAGGGGTTTTAATATTGTTTTTATCAATTTTATAATAGAAACCACTCATCTCCTTGAGGTCGAGGCAGCTATCGAGCGGCAATAGCGCGAGTCTATAAAAAAACTTTCGCCGTTAATTGAATCGGCTTTTAAACAGTGTTCATTGCCAGCTTGTCTGTTTTTTGGGTATAGTGTTATTTGCTAAGTCAGCAAACGAACTTTCTTCGACGTCAGCCTTTGGAAGCCCACTGGTGAATATAGGCTTCCCCTGAAGACATACAGCTTTTTATCCATTAATTATAATAATCCTTAATGCTCATTCGTCTTATTCATTCTTGTTATTTTACCAACACACTAAATTGCATTTTTGCTGTACGCCACCGTTTTTTATCTATTTAATTCATAGCCAATCATTAAAATCAAAAGAGGTTAGTAAATTCGTAACAAGATAAACACAGTTTTTTTATAATTAGGGCACAGTCGATTTTAAATTAAGTTGAAATTCATACGCTTACTGACTTCCTTCTACATTTAATTTAAAAAGTAATTTACTTTTACGTAACACTATTAAAGCAGAAGTCTGCACATTTAAAAGAAATGTAGTAAAACAAAAAGGGGGTGAAAAAATAAGAGTAATCAGCGATAACTCTTAACACGTAGTATAATACAAATCAGCAATTTTATAATTTATTCCTGTCTCATTTCTGTTTGTAAGTTCATATTTCTGAAATTACTGAACGAACGTTCACGTAGTTTTTACAGGTAGACAGAGTATAATTGTAAGCAGAATATAAGCTTTGTTACATTAGACTCAGATATAGGAAAGTTATAGTCATTTTAATTCATAGTAAATATATAAATATTGTGGAGGTTTGCATAGATAAATACAAAGCCTATTTTATAATGTAACGTAAACTGGGGCCTTATTCTCTATCCCGCACGTTATTTTAACAGTGCGTAACAAGCACGTAACACAACACATCATGTTTAGGACTATAGAAATTTGGCTTCCAGAATACCATTCCACGCACATCTCTCAAGGATAACATGACACGGCCGCGTTACGCGTTTACACTATCATACAGAATAAGGGCCCTGACCGCGTAATAGTATGTATCTTTTTGAATTATTGTATTTTGAATAAAATAACAATGTACTGTTACTAAGTAATGTGTGCTAGTCTAATACGGTTGTCTAACGTGTTAACTCTATAAAAAATATAAGTTCCTATTCGACGGAAAACCTTGTTTATTTTCCATACTTACTCTGCAAGGGCGACTCGAAGCCCAAGAAATATATCATACAATATCAAAAGTATTGAATAGAATATTCTTAATATTAATGTTTTATTAATACTACCTTAAGAAAGTATTTAATATGCGGGCGGGTAGGTCATTATTTGCCATTGACAGTGAAATATTAGAGAGTCATAAATAATGTCAATAACAGTGTTCGAAATATCTTAGCATAACTTATAAAGTACTCCAGAAAGGGCTTTGTTGTGGCGAAAATCATCTTGAATAATTGTTATAGCGTAGTTTGATAACAATGTCGTAGATCCTTTTAAAGAATTTAGTAATTAAGATAATAAAGTAGTTTGAAGTGTGTTCAGCAATAAACTTTAAACAGGACAGTAATTTTATAAAAATAAAACTTCGGGTAGATATATTTTTGGTTTGGTTCCAAATTGAATATTTTATAAATGCAGTCTAGAGATGGGAAGTAGATATTGGACTAGGTACAGTTGTTCCTAGTTTTAAATAGATGTGATCCAAATACCTGTTCCCACAGAACAGGTAGCTCATAAAAACGGTTCGAAATATACTTATACCAAATTTCATCTCAATCTGTCCAATCGTTATTTTCTTTATAGTTTCGAATTTACCGCCCTAATTTTCAAAAATAAATTTCGTTCTTTGACTTTTAAGGTTTAAAATATATCCATACAATTTTTTTATCACATTCTTTTATTTTCATAGTTCGATGCATTATTTTAAAACAATTGTGTAATTTACAAAATATCGTCATTACATTACGATAGAACTATGGTAGGTAACTTAACCAAATTAAGGTACAATGTGAGATATGCTTATATTATACTTTACGTGTCAGGTTGTGAGCCGCTTAGGGACGGTACATTCCTATGAGTAACAGGCATGGGACCGATGGTAACGTTAAAGGCTTAATTAATGTCCCATTGCATTATGAAACCCTCCTATAAAGGGTTAATTAATTGTCTCGATGCATTAGTCATTACGAAACCCTTCTAATAATTATGCTGTTGCTTATAAAAAAATATTGTCAACGTAATTACTTTATTCAAATGTATTTATCAGCTTATTTCAATCTATAATAAGGTTTTATATTTTTCAATAGCTTAAACGTATCGTTTCGGGTAAAGTAATTTGACTTAATTGAATCACGGCATAATCAGAAAAGCTGCTTCGTTTTCTGTAGCAACAGTTACAGGTATTAAACATTCAAAACCGACTCACCTCCCAGTTCCAATTCTTTTAAAAGTTTTTATCACTTCTATACTCTTCTTAAGTGTACATATGCGATACATACTTACATCCAACTTGCTCGTGTGCTGCCCTTTATAAAATTTATCCATTCTAATTTCTGAACAACGCATACGACATATCACATATCGCTAAAACGAGTATATCCTTCGAACAAGGCGCGATATCATCCGCTTACAGCAGTTATGCCCTGTCTATGCATTTAAACAGCTACTAAGAAGATTAGGTCGAAGCAATCGGCCCTTACGGAGTTTCTACGTTATTTTATGACGATGGAATCATCTCTGGAATGTTATGTAAGTCGTAAAATGCCGTGCTGTTAGTAAAATTGGACTTATAATGTAGAATGGTATTGGTATTTTTTTATATCAAACAGTAAATGTGGTAATAAAAGCTTTTTTGCACAAAGTACATTGGTATGGGGATGGTATGTACTGATGATCATGTTTCGTAAATACCTATTGGTGCAATGGTTTTCTTTTATAGAGAAGGAATGATGAGTGGAAGGGAAAAGGGAGGGATTTATTGAGTCTCCGATAATGTTACTGACCAAACGAATTGGCTATTTCCGATACTTTCAGTTTTGTTACACTATTTTACTAAAGGTAAAACAGTTGATAGTTTTACTGCAACGTATGCCTGCAATGCAATGGCCGGCAACATTAGGTAATATATCATAATATTGTTTATATAGCTGGTTCTATAGACACATATTTTGGTATTGGCAGATGTATTTTAATGTGTTTCCGGCAGGTTGCTATGAGAAGCTGCTATGAGATGATGCAATTTGTTGCTTTATTTCTAATTCCTAAATGAATCATTTTATTTCAATCTCTTTAGAGCCAACGCCTATATTGTTGTAATTGGTATAGCATTCTTCGTATTTGTGTCTTTTCTCTTTATTTTTAGTCCAAATTGTTTCAAAAGAATTAAAGTCGCTATTGGACATTCTTGTAAAGTTTAACAATCTTTTCTTACGAAAGATTGTCAAGGCTTATTTATTTATTTAGTTTTTCAAAATTATCACACCTATTATAGTAAGCTCGTATCCACAATCTGTTGTTTTATTGGTTACGCATTTTCTATCAAAATATTATACCTAAGTACATATACCTAATACGTTCAGTTTAATAAAAACATTTTTAGTGTGAATTGAAGTAAATCCTTTTTATTTCATTTTTGTGAAAAAACTACTTTCTTGTAGGTACACAAAAATATATAGACGATTTGAACTTTTGAATTTGTTCCATTACTTCGTACATAAATGTATTCTCGGTGTGTCTATAAATTCTAAACTAAACACATTTCATCAAATAGCTGATGATGAATAAATATTATGTGGCATTACAATTGCTTCCACGAAAAGATCTTAGAGTTAATTAACTCAAGTTCTGTTATATTTATATTTATTCATTAAAATTCGCCGTTAAAGATAAAATTTTTACGTCTACAAACAATGTTCCTGCGGTGTTAATTTCCTTACTTTGCAATTTTAAATTAGTACCCGAGCCATGTAGATTTTAATTAACTTAGTGCTTTATCTTCCACGTTTTTATCTGACGATAAATGAGTATGGTTAAGTTCGTTGAAAGTATTATTCATAAAGACTATGCAATTACAAAACTCGATAATAATGAATAGTTAACTAAATAAGTTAACAGAAATTACTTACCGAATTCTTAAAAAAAAAAACTATGTAAAGTGTATGTTTTGTTGGCTGTACAAATAAATAAATAAATAAATAAATAAATAAATAAAATTCATTGCTGTTTTATTGAGTCAACTGGTGCAACAAGCTGAGAGTCTGCAAGATTACTCAGATGCCATCTAGAGTAAATGAGTACTGGATTTAAAAAAGATCCCAGTCCCTAACTCTTCAAGCCTTAGCTGCACAAACTCTAATCTTCCTTCTAAGAGGGTTCACCACAATGTTTATAAAGGTATGGTGATTCCATATAGGTTTTTTCAAATGGTTTCACAATAACATTATAATTTATACGGTTTACAAATATAAGTTTTTCTTGTGATTCTTGATGGGATGTCGGGGAGCGAGAAGGGAGGGGGCGAGGTCCTCTATTGATACATAGCTCCACGCCCGTCTTAACAGTATTTGAATAAAGGTTTAAAAGTACCAAATTCCTCAGCAGGGTAAAGGCTCAGGGGTTTCGGTAAGAACCAAAAGGTTTCTGGGACAACAAACTATCTTGGTAAAAACATATTTGGAATTTTGATATAAATACAATAACATAAAGGTTCTAAATTCAATTGAACATTTATATCATACCAAAGATTTCTCGAACAAAGTAACAAATGAACTTCACAATTTATTTTTGTAATAAACGACACAGTAAATTTAAAGCAATTCGTTCCAGCAAAATGTTGTTACAGTTATTATTGTATACAGTAACTGGATTCTGTTGCGAACACATCTGGTGCAGTGCCAGTTCAGCCATCAATCATGTGAGGAACATAAAAGCTCCTTTAGAAACATTTCTTGTATGGACTTTAATTTATTATCTTATGTAGTGTTTATATTGAAAGTACTTTCTCTACCTATACCACTGCTGAGCACAGGGTCCTTTTAGCTGATAATCTCAAAACATTCTGCTTTTATACCTTCTCATTGGAAAATAAATGGTTTTCATCTATTTGCAATTTCCACCCTAATGCAGTTTTTTTTCTTATCGGACCCCGCAGCCAATATTCGGGGAAATTTGCGAATGGGGTACTGGAATCCCTTTAGCGACTCCAGGGTCATAGAGGAAAGTTGGGAGGGGATACCTGGGAAGGAAGTATTGAGAAAGGATAAATAAACCTCTTAGGATGGAAGGAGGGGAAAAGGCCAGAAAATGTTCGCAAGACCTCATAGGCCCCTATGTGACTATTTTAAATATGCAACTATGAGGTATACGTATGTTACTGTGTTCCTAGGGCCGCGACAAATGTCCCTCCGTGTATGGGCGAGCATTTGGTGTGGAGATCGAGTGCACAAGAATTGCCATATCGGGATTCATAGCGGGGTTGCCGCAACACACGTACACATATGGCTGATGAAGAAGAAAAAATCCAAAGTAATTTTGTTGATCCGGAATTTGAACCGGGGACATCAGAGCCGTACGCAGTACGATATCTAGGCAGTCTTAACACATTTTCACAAATCCTGTAGAAATGATTTAGCTCAATTTTAACGACCATCCGGTGGCTAAGCGTCAACTTTATAGTAAATAGATATCTGTTGGCGACGCATAAACTTTTTAGTAAAATATAGTTTTAGTTTAAAATTTTTGAATTCCGATCCGTCAATGTAATGTTTTTTATGTACTTATTTGTCAGTTGAGATTTTTATTTTCGTCGTATGTGAGTAAATAATTTTCTAATAACGCCTATTTTTACTCCTTAACTGGTTGAGTACTGGCTCATCGTCAACAATATCAATAAAATAAAAAATTAAAATCTTTGACTATGGTAAACACCAAATCTCGAACTTTACATTGAGATTTTATTCTATAACTTCTTTATGACTTGCAGTTTTGCAAGCTTGGAATTAATTTTGAAGTTTGTATTTAAACATAGCGAGTAGAAGTTTTTATTGGAACCACTTAGTTGAGTTGCACGGTGGGCCCTTATCTGGCCAAACGCGGGTAACGAAACTTGCCCAGTAAAATGGATGTAACTTTGCCTCACCGTTCTGGAATTCCTTTTGGGACTTTTAATATGCTAACATTATTGTTAAATATTTGACTATTTATTATTTAAAAGCGAGACGTAGAATAAAGTACTTAATAATATAAGAAATTGGTACGATCAGCAACAAAAGTCGATGAACAGATACTAATTTACAAAACACCTGAACACTGAAACGGATCATAAATTACTTACCAAAGAAGAGTACAGATTAAGGTTATCATTTCAATATGGACACCAAAGTAAAGGATTGGCTGAAAAATTATGAAAAAGAAATTGACGTTTACGTTGAATCCTTCGAAGAGAATCTCCTGCCAGAATAATTTTGAATTTACACATTTGTTTCTTAAACCGGCCAGTGCTCTATAAAATAGGATGTTTACAATGTAACTAACCTATTCCTATTAATGTTATAATATTACTTACTAATATATTATGATGTTTTGCCCATACTTAAAAATATATAATTCTGGTTATTAACTTCAATATGTACTATTATATTAACCTGAAGAATTTGTTTGTTTGAATGCGCTAAACTCAGGAACTACTTAACTTATTTTGAAAATATTTCACTAATAGAAAGCTACATTACTCCTGAGTACTATAGGCTACTTTCTATCCCGGGTCAATATATAGCATGACTTTTGACCTTGAAAAACTTTTTCACGCGGGTGGAGCAGCGAGCCAAAGCTAATATGTTATAAAATAACAATTTAATTGATATTCTGGACTGTTGTATTAATTCGGCAATGTTTTGATAGTAAAAAACGCGGTGCGCTGCGTTCCGCGAGATGGGTGTATTGAAGCTTGATGGGTTCAATTTAATGAATAGGAAAAAAGCTTCTTTGTACTTATATAAAACAAAGAATGTGCTAATTTCAGCCACATTTGTATTTATTACGGATCATAAAAAGAATTCGCTAGTAATATTTGACATTCAATGGTTTGACTGCGTTCAGCTACTTTTGTAGTTCAATTATGACAAGTTATTTTGAATTTAATGTAATCAGTAACTTATGGTAAATGATAATGATTAGGAAATATTGGAAACAAATTATGTTCAACGACTTCTGTTGCTGACTGTGCAACACGTCTATTTCCACAATCGATTATGTCGCGCTCTTAATAAACTAATGACTTATTTCGAAATTGTTTATTTGTGGCAGTCGTCGGAAAACTATTTTTTGTTTGCTACCTTTTTTTTTTGAAGTTGCTATAAAATTTAGCATATTAAATATAGGTAAAGAATGAAACATATAGCATTAAAAAAAAGGGAAAGAACTAAAAGGTCGCAAACAGAAATTGGTTGTTTGACGATTCCCAGGAATTGGCAATTTTGGAATTTGTTATAATTTTATTAAGAGTGCGATGTTTAAAAAAATTAGTAATACGAATAAATTATTTTTTATTTGTAAACATAATTATAATTCACTTATTTCAGATTTAATTTTATTTCGGGTTTAAATTACTGTTATAAAGGTACAATAATATTTCACATAATATTTAGTATTATCGCTAAAATATAAATCCAATTATTATGGCTAAGGTAGCAATCGTAACAGATCCAAGTGGAATAGAGCTACGTTCTGGTCCCGTTAAAAACTTTGCACTCGTATCATTTACTTTGTATTGCTTTTGAAACAAAAAGTGTTCTTGGACGTGGTTAGAAAGTAGACTGTTTGTTTGGGTTAAGCTTCGTTAAACATCGTTAAATTTCGAAGCAATATTTGCTGTTTATTTACTTAATTGGAACTGTCGAGTGGTTGAAAATAAGAATTCTTTTCTCTTTATTTTAGATTTTTTTTTGACTTGTTAGAAATAGGTACGTTTTTATATATGCAACGCTTAATACAATATAACCTTGTTCGGTTTTTGCCAGCGTATATGAGTCAGCGTATAAAAGCGGCGATAGCTTAGTTGGTTGTAGAACGGGCTGCCAAGGCGAATGTTCGCAGGTTCAAAACCCAATGGCACACACCTCTGATTTTTCTAAAAAAAATATGTGGGTGTTCTTTATGAATTATCGCTTGCTTTAACGGTGAAGGAAAACATCGCGAGGAATCTACAGTTTTCTACCTGAGAAGTTCTCTATAGGAATTTTGAGGGTGTGTGAAGTCTACCAACCCGCACTAGGCCAGCGTGGTGGACTAAGGCCTAATCCCTCTTAGTAGTAGAGGAGGCTCGGGCCCAGCAATCAGACAGTATATAATTCAGGGCTCGTATATATTATTATATATGAGCCAGATATCAAAAGGTCCTAGGTTCCAATACCTAGTAAGGCATTTTGAACATCAACGCTATTTACTAGCATTTGCTCATCATGCCGAGCCTTTATGTTGCAATGCCAAGAAGTTGCGCTAAATTAGTTTAGTATTCAATTTTTTCTTCAGAGCCGTATAAAAAATAATAAAGAAATAGTTTGTTTTAAACATATATAAAAAAAATATCGTGAAATTATTTTAATTTCTCAAGACGAGGCAATATCAAGATTCTCTAATGTTAAAGGAAAAAGGAAAGCATTTCTCAAATTTTAATTTCCGCGAAAGATATTACTCACCTAATACAAACAAATGATATTAGCACCAGGGGAAACGAAAAATACAAATGTTCCGTATAAAAATAGTTCTTTATTAATAATTATTTAAATCTGATAACAATCTAGTTTAAAAGAAATATGCTAACATCTCCAATTCGCAAGAATTATGTTGACTTTGTGACTGCAAATTATCACCTAAAGAGTAAACAAAAAAACACATTTCACAACTATCGACCTAATTTCATGAATGGAGCCAATTATCACATTGCATAATCTGATAAGCCCAAATCTAGCGTAACTAGGAGTAATGAAATTGCGTTTAAAACAGCGTGATTCTTATCTTTCCCCTTCTTTTCTGATAAATTAATCTGCCCATATAAAAGTAATCGTTGTTAGTCAAATTGGCATTTCACTGATAATTATGAATACTAAACTATTACTAATTTTAACGTTGTTGGTTCTCTGCTGCACGGCGGGAGGTAAGTGAAGTGTGCGTATATATAAGCTGCGTATAGTAGTTATAGTTATATTTAACAATTTCACGTCACAATAACAAATGAAATACTTATTCTTATAGAGACGAACTTAGGCAAACACATCATAAATTTTATTAAAGATCATATTATTTCTTAAGTACTCAAATAATGATTTTTTTATTTGTTTTTTTATGTTAATCGACGTGGTACTGTCGCGTATTTTAGCAGGTAAATTATTTATTTATCGTGGAATCAAGTACCTACGAGGTAGTTCGTTCGCCATACACATTGAAGGCGCTAAATAGGGCATAACCAGTTCCGGGCAATTGCACGAATGTGGCGACGAATCGCGTGTGGGTTAGCCCGGCTTTGGCGACCGTTCATCCGTGTCGTGCCGACTGCCGATAGAACTTAAGGAAATGCATCGTCCGTAAACCCTATTCAGATTCTTGTTCTGATTTGTATTCCAGCCATTCCAGCGCCCTCCTTGCAGCTGGAGAGGATTGTGGGTGGGCCTGTGACTACTATCAAACAATATCCCAATATGGCCTCTCTGCTACTCACCAATGATTTTGTTCAGTGGAGGCACAACTGCGGCGGAAGCATCCTTAATCAACGAAATATTTTGTCAGCAGCTCATTGCTTAGAGTACGTAAATTATATTATGTATTATATTATTATGAGGTTAAAGGTTTGTGATGATGTTTGGTTTGTTAGTTTCCTTTGTCAATGGCCAGAGTTTATAGGCTAGGCGCCCATAGGCAAAAACTTAGCCAACTCGCTACTAGGAATCGCTTGAAAAGTGTGTTGCGCCGATTTCGCATCGATAAGAAATAAGCGTAGATCAAAATATTTTCGATTTTTGTTAGCCAATCAAGTATAAACTAGTGCAGGGATTTAGTAATTGGTGCACAAATACTTTAGATTAACCTTTTTTTAACCCCAGAACTACATGCTTCGAATGTGTTATTTATTCACCTATAATACTTATTTATTATAGGACTCTTATCATATTCATTCAAGTGACATTTATTTTCACAGCCGTTTCGCCAACCAGCCAACTAGATATCGGGCTCGTCTGGGTTCCACCTATGCCAGCAGTGGAGGCGTGGTTCTGAACTTTGTCTTCTTCATCATCCATTCTAACTGGAACTACAGGACCATGGACAATGACATCGCTTTAATGCGAACTGCCAACAGTATTTCATACACCAACATTATTCAGCCTTCTTCGGTTGCCGGCGCTAATTATATCATCCGCGATAATGAGCCTGTATGGGCTACTGGGTGGGGGCATATTACAGTGAGTTTCATGCATTTTTTTATTCTAAGTCAAACATTTTGTAAGAGGTAGAGAGGGAATGAATAAAAATGATTCAGCTTTGAGGCATCAATTATAATAACACAGATATGGGATTTAACTGTATTCTGAAGGGTTTTGATTACAGAAGCAGGAGAAGTGTCTTCGCTCTGAACCGATCTCTATCCGATTCCTAATGGTATATAAGACACACTGCTGGTGTTCTTTTAACCACTAATCAATAATAATTTGAATTGCATAACCTTGGTGTAACGCAGGGTGTTACCTACTGCAACACTTCAGAATGTCGTTGAAACAGATGCCACTAAATTAGTTATCAATGTTACTACAGGATTATTAATTCGGTAGTGTTTTAATCAATCACGATTTTGATACTAAATAACATACATTAATTATAACTAGATACTGTTTTTATTGGATAATTAGTATAAATGTTTATTTATATAACATTAATATTTTGACTTTCTTATTTGATATTACATATATTACAAGGGCTTTTGCTCGCAGCTACAATTGCGTAATATACTTATCCTGGTCAATGTGGAAACTTTTCTTTCTCCCCCCCATTATTCCTCTTCAACTTCCTATCCACTTACGCTAGTAAAACAACCGGTTTGACGAATTAACATTTCTCTATCTTATTCATATTTATCATATCTTAAACAGTTTAATATAGGTCTGTTTTGACTCAATTTTGACTTTTCAGCCTTCCGGTCCCGGCTCTGAGGAACTCCGACATGTCCAAATATATTCGATCAACCAAGCTGTATGTAGACAGCGATATGTATCAAAAGCTGTCATCACAGATAACATGTTGTGCTCCGGCTTGCTCGACATTGGAGGTCGCGACCAGTGCCAGATGGACTCCGGCGGCCCTCTCTATCACAACGGCGTCGTCGTCGGTGTCTGCTCCTTTGGTATTGGATGCGGCGATCCTCGTTACCCTGGAGTCAATACACGTGTCTCCAGATACACTGATTGGATCCAAAGAAACACATAAATTGTTTTTATTAATTGACTGATAAAACATCCTGGAATGGTTATAAGATATTTTTAGTAAACAAAGTTTATCGCACTTGGATCGTTTACGTTGTATAATTATTACATAATTATAAATATAAATTTATAAAATGTTTGGCGCTTTAGGCATCTTCGCTATCTAAAATATGAATATAAACTATATTATATTGGGATATGTATTTAAAGATAAACAGCACTGCATAATCTATAAAATTAATCTCATTATCAAATAGTTTGATTTGAACGCATTACTGTGATTATGAAAATACATAATTCGAAGCGTCAACATTTGGTCAAAAATGTACTTATGCTACCAGAGTATTGTCACTTTACAGTAAAAGAAGATTAAACTTAAGACTATTTTTTCTGTAGCCATCTTCACTTACGTTATTAAGTTTACGTCATATAAAAGAATAAAATTAAATATTTCGTTTTCTTTTTCTCTTTGGATGTGGTAATCGTATTTGTAATCACATAACGTCTCGTGCTAAGTTTATAATCGGACCTTAAATAAAAAAAAATAGTATGAAAATATGAATTACTGCAATTTTTGATGTAGCCAGTACAAGTTATTACAATCTTAAGGAAACTTGAATGTGGTACACGAAAAGCGGTAACACGTCCTCTACGTGTTTGTATAACTTAAATGCTAGTCTGGGGTCCAAGTCGCTAATGGCTACGTGTGGTCTTAAAGGAGAAGAAAGGCGGAATTAACCGTACCTGCTGCTTGTTGGCTAGCTGATAGAACGGGCAAAAGTATATCAATAACAGGACGACTTACTTATAATGCTACCGAGGCAGGTGCTGGAGAACAGGACACAATGCTTGTGGCAGGGTATTAGTACATCTAGCATGGATTTTTTTTAAAGACGGTGAAATCAGTTAAGGATTTCTGCTGGACTCGCCGGTATAAACCGTCCTACCGACTAAAACCCCGTCATTCGACTCTCACTCCCTAATATCGAAGGTCGGGTGTGCAGAAATGCATGCAACCGCAACCTTCGCAGGATTCGTCTCTTGGGCAGAGCCTCTCACCATCCCAGGAATGAAATCTTGGTAAAATCATACGAGGCATCTAATATACCCGATATCGGGCTACCCGTCCTCCACCTAAAGCGAAGCTTAGGGAGGTCGGAGGTCGTCTCTCCAACGTCTGCTGCGAAAGGGAAGTCCTATAGAACGTTCCCTTTCTCTCTCCGCCGCCTCTTTGGCGGACATGACTTGTTCAGCTAGCGTGGCCTTTATGAGAATGATTCTCACGATCTTTTTATAGGGGCACAGCAAAATAAATTCACTGTACCTGATGATAGAGTGGGGTCAGGTAAAGTGCCTACCTCAAGGTCCATTTTCATACATTTTGTTTCACCTTTAATCTGGGTAACTAAACAAGTATTGGCAAGTAAAGAATTTAAATTCACGTCTAGTTAGTGATTAGTTCTCGCAGTTGAAAGAAAAACGTAAAAATAATTAATAATCATGGATATTTCGGCCTTTAAAATTTAATATGACGAAATTTTAAAATTTAATATGACGAAATTTTAAAGGCAGAAATATCCATGATTATTAATTATTTTTACGTTTTTCTTTCAACTGCGAGAACTAATCACTAACTAGACGTGAATTTAAATTCTTTACTTGCCAATACTTGTTTAGTTACCCAGATTAAAGGTGAAACAAAATGTATGAAAATGGACCTTGAGGTATCGCCTTAATATAATTATGCGGGCTTTGAAGCTGGATATACACAGGCTACTATAATACGACATATTTATATAGGCCAATATGGCGGGTTATATGCCTAACGTACGATGGTCGCTATATCAGCAGTTTACTTATCTTCATTGCATAAGGCACATTTTTTAGTTATCTTACGGACCACATGATAATTCTTATATACCAATATATAAGAAAGAAAGAAGTAGATATTTATTAGGCACAGCATATTATAACGTACAATTATAAATTCTAGACTGCCTCGGTGGCGTAGTTGTATTGCATGTCCGGTACAATAGCGCTCTGAGGTCCTGGGTTCGAATCCCGGGTCGGGCAAAATGATATTTAGGTTTTTCTGCTTAGTATTAGCCCGGAGTCTGGAATTTGTCCCGATATGGCGATAGGCTCGCCCCCTATCACATCATGGGACGGAACATACTTGGCGAAAAGTTGTTGCCCTAGTTGCGCCTCTGCATACCCCTTCGGGGATAAATGCGTGATGTTATGTATTATAAATTCATTAGAATTAAAAAAGTGTCCACTAAAAAAATGTGATCTTACTGAAAATAAAAATGTAATAAGTGAACTGCTCTATTGTTAGTATACTGCCTCGGTGGCGTTGTTGTATTACGAAACGATTGCAGTGCTGAGGTCTCGAGTTTGAACCCCGGGTTGGGAAAAGTGATATTAAGTTTTCTACTCTGTAGATAGCCTATTTATCGAGGAACATCACGCTATACCCAATATTTGTATTTATGTATTCATTTAACTTATCTGAGTATCGACGTAATTCAGCATATTACAATTGTCGGTATTCACCAAAGAGAAGCTAATGTTTTTTGTTTATCGGGACTCGGAAAGTGTCTTCACTGCATCTTATGTTAAGCGAAACCCGTAGAAAGTGTTTGAATACACCGTTATAATTTGTAATAATAATATCAGCCCTGTATTATATACTGTCCAACTTTTGGGTACGGGCCTCCTCTACTACTGAGAGGGATTAGGCCTTAGTCCACCAGGCTGGCCTAGTGCGGATTGGTAGACTTCACACACCCTCGAAAATTCGTATAGAGAACTTCTCAGGTATGCAGGTTTCATGTTTGTTGTATTCGTGTTGTTTGCATGTTTTCCATCACCGTTAAAGCGAGCGATAATTCAGAAAGAATAACCCACATAATTTTAGAAAAGTCAGTGCGCCTTTGGGTTTCGAACTTGCTTTTTTGTAATAGGTTAAAACTAATTCAAATACAAGAAAACCACAGGGCCCTTATTCTGTATGATAGTGTAAACGCGTAACGCGGCCGTATTATGTTATCTTCGAGAAATGTGCGTGGAATGGTATTCTGTAAGCCAAATTTCTATAGTCCTAAACATGATGCGTTGTGTTACGTGCTTGTTACACACTGTCAAAATAACGTGCGGGATAGAGAATAAGGCCCCTGTAATACTAGTTTTTGTCTTAAAGTTTGAAACGTCTCGCCAGCTCGTATACCAACTGACGCACGAAAGGCCCCTATTTAGACCATAAATAAAAATTATCTTTTTGTATGACCTCAAGCTACGACAATGTTAATTACTGTAATTTTGAAGGTACAGAATATATTATTGCAATCTTAAGGAAATCGTTGAATAAATTTGATATACCTTATCACAATATACATTTCAGATAGTTTACATAAGATAACAAGGTAATAAAATACAGATTTCGGTGAGATATAATCTATCCATACTATTAAATAAAGCTGAAAAGTTTATATGTTTGTTGTTGTAATATTCTTTGAGTGTAGCATAGCTCGAGGAAGGCTATGGGCTATTTAACATCACGCTATAACCAATAAGAGCATCAATGAAAAATGTTGCAAATATTAGGAAATATTATTCATTTTCAAAACTTCCGCTGCATACGATGCGTAAATGATTAAAGTTACTCAGCAATTATGTATGAAAGAATTTTTTCCCTTCAAAAGATCTTACAATATATTTAAAAACAAAATCTCCCGCCGCGTCTGCCTTTCTGAACACGATAAACTTAAAAACTACCCAAAGGATATTGATGAAATTTGGGTAGATATTTTGAGACCCTGGGAAGGACAAAGGCTTCTTTCTACCCGGGGAAAATATATAGCGGTACTTTTAACCCGAAAACTCTTACGCGGGCGAATTCGCGAGCAAAAGTTGTATCCTATAATCCTACAGGTTTTTTATAATCCTACTTTTCAAGGATACGATTTTTGTAGGCTTTCATAATTGCCAGAGATAAACATATAAATTGTTCAATGGATTTTAAAATAGACAGTAAATTGACCAAGGCTTGAATTAACAAGCTTGTTATGAAATGATAAGCTTTTGCTCGCGGATTCGCTCGCGTGAAAGAGTTGTTCATACGTTCGAAGAATATTAGGTCATTTCCGACTTTTATAAGTTCGTTTGATTTGAAATTTTGTGTACTGTTACTTCGGTGGTATTTTCAGGACATGACAACCCTGACCTGATGCTGCGGAATCAAACAGTCTGCGAGATACCCAACCCTAAGCAACTTAAACTTTTTACATTGTTTTTAAGCTCAGAAGAATGGTCTCAATGAGTAGATCATGACCGAAGCCGATGCTCGAGGATATATTAATTTAAAACGGTGAAAAAAAAAATGAATTTCGCCACGAAAAAACTCTAAAAAGTAAAAAAATAAAATGTACGTATTTGTTTCTACCCAACTTGTCCTTTACTTTTAATAATGTTGAAAATAATAATTATATCTCGTCAATCGATACAATTATGGTGGCCTGCTCGAAATCGGATTTACATTGGCTGATACTGGAACGCAGCGTACGTGGGCCAACATGACAGTATTTATACATTGTGTTGCGGGGTCTTCAGGGAAGATACAAATGTGAAATAATATTATATAATTAACATGAACGGCATACTAAACAAAGTGCTTCTTATCAATATATCTTTGGAGTATATCTACATATATATATTCAGTATATCTATTAAAGCTAAAAATGATTATGATATATTGGACATGAATTAATATAAATATGATTGTGTGGCTAAGATCATTGGCATTCGTTGTATAATGGGAGTCGTGATTTTTACTTTATTCGCTTTATGCTGCGCTGCAGCGGGCGGTAAGTCACTATCTTCATATTCTTAATATTGATGCGGGAACTACAGAGTTATGTAAATACCTAATAATTTATTCTTGTTTCATTCGACTTTATCTCAAGCAATCATTGGTCAGCGCATTACACTTTTTTAAGCATGTTAAGGAACATATTTTGGTTAGTTTTTATCAACTGCCGCCTAGCAAATGTCAAAGCTGTCCAGGGGATTTAGTTGTAAATCGTTGTTTCTCGAAAATAAACGACTTTTTATTTACAGTAACTTTAATACTCAAATATTGTTTGTGATGTCCAGAGCATTGTAAAATTTAATCAATATTTGATTTAATTTGCGCTTTGACGTTAGCTACTTTTTGGACGAAAGGTTAAATTCTGTCAGTACCTTTACAATTTATGCGTGTGCTAAAAAGTATACAAACATCTTTCGCATTTACACTCATGGTAAAATTTAGGGGAACGCAAAAATACTTAATAATATTAAATATTTTGACGTGACGCATTTCGTTTCTATCCCAGTTTATGTAAATGGAAAAAGTAAAGATTCTGACTGTTTTTAATCACCGAGTTGGATTTATTTATTGGCTATGTCCTAATTTAATGAATTTGTGTCAAAACAAAATTTGCTGATTTTTTTCTCTTATTTGGAAATTTCGGACCCGTTCCTAAAGTTACATTGATTTGTCAGGCAATTTGTTTTACAGAGGCTCACTCTAACTAACCTTACAATCATAAACATAATTATGTTAATGCTTTTTATATCCCCAAAGATAAGCAAAGGTGTAAACGTCGCATCAATTTTTTTACCGAGTTTATTTTTCCTATCATAATAAAGACAGTGATTGTCATTTCGAGTATAAATAACTAGGAATGCCATTACCTGAACCTAGAACTTTTTAAATTATTAGCCCACTTATAGTTTTATAGTGATTTTTGATGATTGTAATCAATGTATGCATAGTTTTTAAGTCAATTGCTATTTTGTCTGTTCCAGCTGTCCCCGCGGCATTAAACAATGCCAGGATTATTGGTGGTACTGTGACCACCATCAATCAGTACCCTGTTATGGCTTCTCTGCTGCTGACCAGAGATTTCGTTCACTGGAGACACAATTGCGGCGGAAGCATTCTTAATCAACGAAGTATTCTGTCAGCTGCTCACTGTCTATAGTAAGTCGAAGGAAAATTCTGTGAAAAGTCGCTCGAATTTCATTCGAGTAACCTTTATCTATATATCTATATATTTATAATAAATCTGTAGAGAGGTCAATTCTGTACATGAAATATATTTCCAAAATAACTATCAGGGGGTGATTAGGGATCGATATTGATGCCAAAAATGCAATTAGTAAAATTTTTGTCTGTCTGTCTGTCTGTCTGTATAACCGTTATAGAAACAAAAACTACTCGACGGATTTTAACGAAACTTGGTACAATTATTTGTCATACTCCTGTGCTGGTTACAGTATACTTTTCATCACGCTACAATGAATAGGAGCAGAGCAGTGAAGGGAAATGTTGGGAAAACGGGAGAAGTTACTCCATTTTTTAAGCTTCCGTCGCGTGTGCAACCTTAATGGTTAAAGCTACACAGAAATCATGTACGACGAAAATGTTCTCCTTAAAATTATGTAAAAAATATCCCACGACAGCATATGTCTATCTTTTATGGTTGACTCACAATAACACGTGTGACTCCCGATAGCTTAGCAGTTCGAAGCTTTCTCATTATATTTGTCTACTCTTACGTTTATAACACTCTCAGTCATCCCTAATTAAAAAGTTAACATTATTAAATATTCCATAAAAAAGAATCATAGAAATCGGTATAGAAACACCAAAGTTATACATGAAATACGCTAATAATTATAAGCCATCATGCGTGAATACTGAATCATGCTATAAGGATTATTTTTGTATATATATAAGGTCGCGAACGCACGGGCATTGGGGCAAGCGGCTTGCTTGGCGCCTAGAGGCTAGTGAATCACCTAGCGAGTAGCTTCGTAAAACGAACACTCTCGAACGTTCGCGACCGGCTCCATTTTTGAAGTCCGAAATCCACGCGGGCGAAGCTGCGGGCGGAAGCTAGTCCTAAAATATAATCGTAAAACAAAAGGAAAATATTCCCAACTAAAGATATTTGCAAAATATTCTCTGTTATCAGTGGCATCAATAAAAGTAGTAAGACACGACAAAGTACTAACTGCTTTTAAACTAGCTTGAATCTTATTCTTGTCATGTTGAAACTTCTTTAATTGACTTAGAAAATCCGCTATGTTAATTTCAACGTGAAGTTTGGTAGGTATACTATATTAATAAATTTGTCTTCTATACTAATCCTAAATGTCAAGATTTGACCCTGAATATAAGTCAGATAACTTACCTCCACACCAAATTTTATCGTTTAAAGTCTACAAGTACAAAATATTTTTGATATAAAACTGCAATCATTTGAGGTATTTGCTTTAAAGTGACTGCCTAAAAAAAGTCGTAAGTGCAAAGTCCGTTTTAAAAGAGTAGATCTCTGAGTTCTGAACTTATCGAATTATGTGTGTAATGATTGTTAATTAAATTGCTTGCTATAACTGTAAGGCAAAAAATCGTGAGGAAAACTTCATCCATGAGCACCTCGAAAATATGCGGACGCCGCAACTCGCAATAGGCTTACGTAGTTGATTAAGGTCTTTCAGTAGCATAGGAGGCCTGTACCTAAGACAGGACCAGTAGGACAATATATATATAGCCGATGTTATATTTAACCTTCAAATTTCTATTCTTGCAGCCGACGCCAACCAAACGTCTACCGGGCCCGTTTGGGATCTAGTTTCGCCAGTAGCGGTGGTGTGATTTTCAATTTTGCTCAGTTTATCATGCATCCCAACTATAACTCCAGAAACCAAGATAATGACGTTGCTATAATGCGAACAAGTTCTGGTATTTCTTACAACAACGTGATACAGCCAGCGCGTATCGCTGGAGCCAATTACAATCTCCGCGACAACGAGCGTGTGTGGGCTGCTGGATGGGGCGTGACTTCGGTAAGTATTTTCTAAATTTTTAACTCCGACTGAAAAATAAGAACCTTATATGTTTAAGGTGTGTATCTGTATGTCTATGTGTGGTGTTGTAGCACCTAAAAGAACCTTCTTCGGATGTCGCAATATTATGTAGTCTGCGGGATAATCAACTCCTCATCAACGTACAGCAGATATAGGGTGTTTGAGCTTATAAGAACGAAACAAGTTACTGGAGTAACATGTATAGTCTATGTTAATCAAGGAAAAGTTCTGTCCTGATGCTAAACTTCATCTTAAATCGTTTTTTTTTCTAACAAAGATCTAAACATCCAACATTTTTACAATCTTTTGCAGGTTATTGTTTAGAGATAAGAATTACTAATAATTATGTTATTGTAATTTATAATATTTACTTATTTTTCAGGTTAATTCAAATCAGCACTCAGAGCAACTTCGCCATGTTCAAGTGTACACAATTAATCAAGCGGTATGCAGACAGCGTTATGCTGCAAGAAGCCCCATCACAGATAACATGTTGTGCTCCGGCGTGCTTGACGTCGGCGGCCGTGACCAGTGCCAGATGGACTCCGGCGGGCCCCTCTTGCACAACGGCATCGTCGTCGGTGTTTGCTCCTTTGGTCATAGATGTGCCGAACCTCGGTACCCTGGAGTCAACGCACGCGTTTCCCGCTTCGCCACTTGGATAGGAAACAACTCTTAAATCCTTTTGGTATTTAAATTGTAAGAATGGCTGTAAGATATTTTCAATAAAAAAAATGTAAACGCACCTTACACATGGAACACAACATACAAATATATATATATTAAAATTGTACTTTTAGATTTGTTATATTTATTAATATTTTCTTTTGTTTTGTATCATTTTTTGTATTACTTGATCCATATTTAATTTCTGTTTTGGAAGTGGAGGACTCCCTAATACAGGTATTGCCATGCTTAGAGTGATCCAACAATTGTACCTAGGTTAAGAAAATGATGAGGCCACAAAAATAGCTTAACAATTTTTTTTTCTAAATACTTTCGTATCCTTATCAACGATCGTTTTTATGAATTGAAGTTAACATATAGAAGGGTTTTGGAGTATTGAATTTGATCGACTAGTTGTGTGGCGGACTGTACCTCAACATTGGTCCTAATCTAACAAAAACAAAAATTATCTTTTAGTTTGTCAGCATTAATGACAGAAATTTTCAATAGATATTAATACAAGGAAATTGATGAACGAATTTGATATTCTTTATCAAATTAAAGTAATTTCAGATAATTATGCTACAAAGGATAGATTTTCTAGAACAAACTTATATCTATGCTATTACATTGCAATGGGAAGGTTTGTTTAGATATTTGTATGGACAGAGTTTTGTTAGATGATGACATAAATGGAGGCTGATACAGTTAAGATAAACATTGATTAACACCTGAGCCCACGTAGTGATCATAAAAACTGCGAAGTCTACGATAAGAATAGAATTAATAATTGAGCAAAAAGTCGCGATAAAGAAGGATTTATTTTTTTGCGGTATTTGCTTTTATGGATAAAATATGTACTACAGAATATACAAAGACAACTTCCTGGTTATTAATGCCACTAAGCCCTGGATATTGCGATATCAATCCGGGTATATTTAGGTCTTTTATTTGGCTTGGTATCCCGATTTTTTTATGCCGGGTCCAAGTTTGAGATCTCTGCATTAATCCATTTTTAAACCTACTATAATAACTATGCGTTAAAGGTCTGCACAATTTGGAGATATATTATAAGATTTTTTCAATGCTACAATAAAATAACATGAGTAACAATAATAATTGAAAATTGGAAGTTTAAATGTTTAAGTACTGTAAAATAAAACCAAAAAGACAAATCCATTTATCATTTTATTTTACGAATTTTGTTCGGTCTCCTAAGTGTTTTATCGTTAAATTCAATTAATCTTAAATTGATCGATAAGCATTGAATTTTGGACAGAGCTTCCCATGAGAATGTAACTGATCTTGACTTAATCTACATACTTTTAGAAAACTAGAGTCGTTGACGTGCTTGTCACGTCAAATATGCTAAACAATTCTTGATCAAAGTAAGTTAAATAGGGGTTGCAATCAAAAATAAAGATATAGTAAAAGCAAGTCACGTTTATTAATCTATTATCAAAAATATACACTTATGATCATGATAATTAATCAAGTATTTTAGGCAAATCGCAAACAAATTTGATAAAATTATTATAGTTAATTTGTGTAGCGGTATTTTAAAATACTAAAGTTAAATACCTAATGCTTGACATACTCGTATGTCCGTAAACAGCAAAACCGTCTGGAACTATTATAAAAATCACAAAACGTTGCCGTTATCTTGAGTTTTTGGATGCTAAGTTTCATGTTGCCTAAAATTAACACATGACATTATTTTGAACGATATCTGAAATTTATAAGTTTAGTGGCAACTTGCAACAATTTAATTCAAATTTTGTAGTAATTGTATTGAGAGCTTGTTGTCGCCTCTGGGACGTTTTTCTCTATGGCACGCGTTATTTTGCAAGCACGTAACGCATCGCATCGCGTTTAAGATAACATGCACGTAACGCACCGCGTCGTGTTAAATCGATAGAAATGGGCATATAGAATATTCCATTCTAGCTTCATGAATATATTATTATAACACAGCCGTGATACGAGTTTACACTGCTATCGAGAATAAAATACCAGAACGAGCCTAATTATTATGTTATCTTATCCGTCCGCAATCGATTAATGAGTTTTGATTGTTATTATTACGTATAAATTGTCGGGTGTTTAATAAATTTTACACTTCGATCATCGCCAGAAATGAAGGTCACGCTAATTGCTTTATTCGCTGTGTGCTTTGCGGCGGCAGAAGGTAAGTTAATCCTCAATGCATTCTGTTTCACGAATGCTGGATAAAAAGACATTGAAATGAATTTAGTTTACGGATTTTTTATATTTTAATTATCTCCTGAATATTAAGCGATTGCAGACTTCAAGCCTTCAGCTGCTGAATGTTGGGAAGATGTCTCCATTATTTTCGATTAGACTTGCAACAAATCCTTACCAAAGAACACGCTATTGAAATTGAAAACGACATAATTTCAATAAAGATGTTTCGAAGCTTACACAATCCTCGGATCCTGTTATAAATTTAGCTAAATTGGAACCCAAAAGAACGGCTGTCGGATTTCAAGATACTGTGAGCTCATTTTGCGTAGATAGAACCGTTATTAGCTAAATAAAAAAAAATAAAAGTAATTGTCAAATGTAGGTAGGTAGAACTTTGACTTACACTATAAGCAGTTCAGTGATCATGAAGGCTTAAAAATCTTCGAAATGTTGGGAGAATATAAAAAACCGCGATAAAATCCGAAAACTAGTTTTATTTTTATGTTTTACATTCTAGTCAGCACAAGAAATCATTATACATGTGAAATAATCAAAGAGTATTGCTACTTTCAATAAAATTAAACCTGTTATAATATATTTAGTTATTGTATAAAATGTATGATATGATAACACAATAATATTGTGCAATTTGCGAATTTACATAATTTCCATAATAAAATAATTTATATCTAATCCCTACTAATGGGTGTAATATTTAAGTTTGGATGCAGAAATGTTTTGTATATTATTAATTAGAGTTTATAATCAAGTTAGGTATTCCCAAGATAAGTTTTCAGAAACATGTTTTCAATATGATATATTATCTTCGTGTTTGCCGGAGAATACAATGTACTAATTTTTTTTTGTATCAGCCGTTCCACAAGCTAGAATATCCGGCGGTTCATTGGCAACCATCAACCAGTACCCTACTATTGCCTGCCTGCTGACAAACAGGGACACTGCCGGCCATTTCAGACAAAACTGCGGCGGCACTATCCTCAATCAACGACACATTTTGACAGCAGCTCACTGCCTTGAGTAAGTTGTAAAAAGATCCTGGATTCTATTTGTAAAGCTCAATCTTCCCCTTATGTTAAATTATTCGTCCTGTTATTGTTGTCTGTATCTTGGCTTCTGTCTGTATGCTAAATTTCTTCCATATTTCAGCAGTTTTTGCATTTACTGCTGACAACAATCCAAACATCATAACAAAATTGCGTTTAAATGTTATTAACATTTACCGTATATTTTTTGCCTTTGTTCTTTTTTCTCTATGGCAATAACTCTTTTTTCTTTTGTGTATTATTATGTTTAAGTTAAACAGGATTTTAGTATTAGGAAGATGTTTAGTTAGGTTCCACTTTTCATTAGAGTACTTTTTTCTAATTCTGCAGACGAGACCATCCTGCCCAATGGAGGGCCCGTTTGGGATCTTCTTTCGCGACCAGCGGAGGCGTGTTGTACAACATTGCCGCCTTCAACCTACATCCCAACTACAATCCACGTACATTTGACAGTGACATTGCTATAATGAGAACAAGTAATTCCATTTCATACACTAACGTGATCCAGCCGGCCCTGATCGCTGGAGCTAACTACAACGTTCGAGACAACGAGCGGGTGTGGGCTGCTGGATGGGGCCGTATTTTCGTAAGTATCATAAATGCTTCCACGGTAGTTTTTAAAAATATTTCATCTACATTTAAGTGTTACTAATTATAGCGTAAATACAGAGAGATTTTATATACTAATGATCTGTTTTGTATACCAGTTGGTTTTTACTTACCTTACTTACTTACTTTAGTTTTATAGGAATCCAATAAAACAATTTCGATAGTCTTTTTATGCTTCCGAAGTATTAATGCGAGTAGATATTGTACATGATTGACAGCTAACTGTTGGAAACCATTAACAGTATATACATAGTTATTGTAAATTGTGCTCAAATTATCATGTTTACGTTGTTGCAACTCTTATGGTTTTACTTTAGCGACGTCTGTAAAGTATGTTATAGCTTCTTCTTAAGCTGTCCTTGTTAAACTAGTTGTAGATCGAATTGGCAATTGAATGTCCGTTGTGTTATTTGTATCATTAGAAGATTATGGGCTAACATGAAATGTTAGCTTTCAATATGGTTCTAGTTTGATACATAGGCAAAAATTCCAAGGGGCGCATATCTTTAGCTTTTGAGCAAACGTGTTGCATACCAGCACATGAGCGATATTCGTGTGTTGTTTGTTATTCAGCTGCATAATAATTGTTTTTAAAATGGACATTCCATTTAACAGTATAAGTATAGTTCATTTACATATATCACCAAAATTTTGATCCAGTTGTAGCTGTTTCTGTAATTTTCGTGTCATTATTGTGTGTTTCTAATAGCCATCATTCTTTCAACAGTAAATTTATCTATTTTATTTGGTTTTACAGCATAATGGTCCGAACTCTGAACAGCTACGCCACGTTCACCTAGAAGTGATCAACCAAAATGTTTGCAACCAAAGGTACGGAAGTTTCGCTATCACCAACAACATGCTGTGCGCAGGCGTGAACGACAATAGCAACCGCGGCCAGTGTCAGATGGACTCTGGCAGTCCTCTCTACCACAACAACATAGTCGTCGGCGTCTGCTCCTTCGGAATGGTATGCGGTGATCCTTTTCACCCCAGTGTCAACGTACGCGTTCCCCGCTTCACTGCCTGGATACAAAGAAATTCTTAAAGAACTTCTGTTTTTTACCACCAACTTATTTATTGACAAAGCGTCGTGTAAATTTATTCAATTATTTAGACAAAAAATAACACTCACTGAAATAAAGTAAAAAATAACTAACACGCGATTAGGTTTTTTTTTGTTTGGTACCTAGCAAATATTGTAATTTTATGTGTGTACTACATATAAGTTGTTTTTACATAATTTAGCTGGCAGATCTTGTATGACGCGTTGGTTTTCACTTGTTTGTTTTATCATTTAAGACCGACTCCAAAGATTTATTCATTGTTACATAAATATAATAAAACGAATGGCGGTGTATATTATGTTGGTATTATTCAAATCTCAAGTCTTTTTTGACTTTGTAGTTGTTTTAAGCGTCTGTTTTATTTTTTGTTAACAAGTTTTTCTTTTCCAATTTTGAGTAAATTGGTAATGAAATAAAGAGTAACATATTTTAATTACTTTATATACTATTATCGTGTAATTTATTATAACAGGTGGAAATCCCAAAGTAGCTTCGATTCGATATTTTGTTGATCAAACAATAGATATAAACCTAGAAATTGCACTTGTGATAAGCCAAGATACATGTGAATATTGAATGATTATAATTTAAATAAAGTCGCCTTTATAACTAAAGATATTTTATATTGGACATAAAATAAGTGAAATACTATGAAGTAAATTAGTAGAGAAGAAAATAGTAGAAGTAAATTAGCCAGCTCGGGCTGGCATGAAAAAAGAATTAAAAGAAGAAATAAAAAAGATGTAAGTATATAATCTTAATAAACTCAAAGGGAGGAACGTGTCGTGATCCTTACCGGTGAGGATGATAAAAGCCCTAACCTAGCTAATCTACCAGCCTTTCACTAGCTACCCAAGCAATGACTAACCGAAGAAGAAAGGCAGTAAGGAACTCCGGCCTTTTTTTGTCATCAATTGTCCATTGAACCTTTGTATTTTTTTTCTTTTGTATTCTAAGTCTAATTAGTTATATAAGCTAATGCACGCACATCACGGTTAAAGTGAGAAGAAAATCCAATTAAAAGGATTTAACAAATAGAAAACGATGAACAGAAAAAAAAATCAATATGAGAAGATCACCCATAAATAACAATGAAACGGTGTACAGCGTGCACACGCCTACATTAACAAACATAAATTTGTTGTTTTATTTTTTCATATTTTTGTGCTAAGACAAATAACAGTAGATACCAAAACACTCTACCAGCCCATTTGAAAAATAGAAAGGTTTTATTTTTAATCCAGCAAATAACATTTAGGCTTAAAGCCGAAATAGTCAGTAACCCAGAATCTTATAGAAGTGGTGTTAGAAAAACCCTTACGTTCTGTATCTGTATAATTCAAGACATGTTAGGTATCTAAAAATAAAATATGTTTTGATAGATTTTTTTTATTTACTGTTCCTGCATACCGCGAGTTTGAATAAAGGGGTCAGTATTAGGCTTAAAATGTGAACTTATTGGATCGTCAGAGTAACGTAAAAGTTACGTTGTAGCTCGATATTATAAAAGACGTCATCATTTGAAAGTACCTGCCTGAAGTTCGCTGTAAAGCGGTTAATCCTGAGTAACTGCTAGATCATCATTACGCGGCTAGATAGGATTTTGGTTTAGGGTATAGATTCCGCGAGTTTCTCGTAAAATCTAATCAAGGAGATTTTTAAATGCTCCATTATATAATAGTCTTAAATGATCTATTAAATCAGGAGTTGAACGTTCCGTTCGTTTAGTAAAATAGCAAACTTGTAAGTACGTTTTGCGTCACTTACATTATACCTTAATACGTACCTACTTATAAAAAGCCTCGTGCTTGGCATCCTAATACTTAGTCTGGCCATAAATACTGTTACACTTAATTATAAAAAAATATTACATTTGAATTTCGAATCTGTCATTTTTATACGATTGTTCATTGTGTTTTCTCATTTTGGCGCCAATACATTGTAAAATATTTTGCGATATTAAAATGGTGTGGGGTGATAAAGAGAACCGAATCGCTGTGATAGCATTACACAAAGTAGGTATGGAGCCAAATGCAATTTTTAAAACTCTCCATACACTTGGTATTAGTAAAATGTTTGTGTACCGGGCTATTAATAGGTACAATGAGACCTCCTCTGTTTGTGACAGAAAAAGATCTGGCCGTCCACGTAGTGTTCGTACGAAAAAGGTGGTCAAAGCAGTAAGGGAAAGAATTCGAAGAAATCCTGTCCGAAAGCAAAAGATTTTATCTCGGGAAATGAAGATAGCACCTAGAACCATGTCGCGTATTTTAAAAGATGACTTAGGACTTGCAGCCTATAAGAGACGCACTGGCCATTTCTTAACTGATAATTTAAAGAAGAATAGGGTGGTAAAATCGAAACAACTACTGAAGCGGTACGCAAAGGGAGGTCACAGAAAAATTTTGTTTACGGATGAGAAAATTTTTACAATTGAGCAACATTTTAACAAACAAAATGACCGTATTTATGCTCAAAGCTCTAAGGAAGCTTCCCAATTAGTCGACAGAGTGCAACGTGGACATTATCCGACTTCAGTGATGGTTTGGTGGGGTGTTAGCTATGAAGGAGTGACTGAGCCATATTTTTGTGAAAAAGGTATCAAAACATCGGCACAAGTGTATCAAGATACCATTCTTGAGAAGGTAGTTAAGCCCCTTAACATCACCATGTTCAATAACCAAGTATGGTCCTTCCAGCAAGACTCGGCGCCGGGTCATAAAGCTCGGTCCACGCAGTCTTGGTTGGAATCGAACGTTTCGGACTTCATCAGAGCTGAAGACTGGCCGTCGTCTAGTCCCTAGTATATACGTAGATATAAGTTAGATTTTTACTACATTTTATCGAAGCACTTGATGAATTTGCGCTATCAAAATGACAAAATTACGTTTCTGAGATTTATGACGTTTTTAAATAGATGGTTTTATATAATTAGCCATTTATCCCTTACTAAGTATATAGTGACAGTCCTTGTTATTCCTGTAATGTGTCAACATGCATATGTAGAATATTTTGTTCAATCAAAAATAATGCATTGCATTGGTAATCGACTTTCGTAAAATACTTCTAAGTGGTCGAATAAAACTATTCGTATGTATCATTTGCGTAACCTGAGTTGTTGTAACCTTAAGGTGTATATGGACAAGATCGGATAAGGGGTAAGATCGTATAACGCAAATATGCCATGTAAATATGGTTATTTTGGCTACAAAGGCGACGTCGTTTCTTTTTGTCCAGCCGTTTCTATTAATATATCGTAGCTAATGCTAAGACCAAGAATAGGTGGGCAGTCAAACCAATAAGGTCGATTACGCTTTCTTAATACTAATCGGGACATCTAGTTGATTTTGTGGACCTTATTATACTAGCATTAGAAGCGTTATTAGAACAAAGACTGAACTTTATTAAGCGTTTAAAATTTCTACAGAGATATTATCACATATTTTCAAGCTTACACGGAGAGAAATTAAAAGGTGATTAAATTATCACATAAAGTTGCTTTTATTATATCCAGTTTCATGTATAAAATATCGGGAGCACTTGAAAGTTTTATGAGAACAAGATATTTTCGAGACTCGCCTAACTTTTTCGAAAACCCGTCTGAACTTAGCCGAATGCACCTTATTATATAATTGTTACAGATAAATAAATATAATAATCTACATAGTATTTGTTACCTGAAACAGAAATGTCATAAAAGTCCGAGGATATATCCTCTCAAAATATTCCGAACACAATACTAATAAACTTCTAAATTGCGTTAATGTAGTTTTAACTGCTGACAGCTTTGTAGTAATTATATAAAAACATGACAATATAAAAGTGTAAAGAGATTGTCGCGAGTCTAATTAGCATGTTATCTTATCCTTCCCTTGATATTCCAATGAATTTTTATTGATATTAACTTCATATAAATTGTGTAAGTGTTAAATAAATCCCACACTTTGTCTTCGGCAAATATGAACGTTGCATTTTTTGTTTTATTCAGTCTGGGCTTTGTGGCGGCAGAAGGTAAGTAATTTTTTGTGTATTATGTCGCGGAACTGAAACTGTTGTGCTAATAACTTGTGATGTATTGTTTTTTTTTTGTTTTGTTATACTTATATCTCTCACGAATACTAAATATTAAAAAGGTGAAATCATTTTTATAAAATGCTTACTTGAATGCACTGTTACATTAAGTTTAACATATCATTGGAATGCAATTAGCAGATTCAGATATTATTATAATCATATGTAATTCTTACTTGTGGGTGTAATAATGTTTGTTTTTTTATACATATGTTTGCCTGCAGTAATTAGATATTTAGGTTTTCCACTTATTTTATATACTAACTAGTTTTTGTCCGCGGCTTTGCCCGCGTGTAGGAGTTTCCCGGGATAAAACTTCCGTTATATATTTTCACGGGATAGAAAGTAAGCCTATAAACCTTCGCAGGTTCTTAAACTATCTTCATACTAGATTTTATAAAAATGCGTTCGGTAGATTTTGAGAAAATCGATCACACATCGACAGACAGAAAAGGGGACTTTGTTTTTATACGTATAAAGGAGAGCTTGCAACCAGATTAGCAATTGACGAAATAGGTGTCTAGTTTTTTAATGTGACATAAAATCTTCGACATTGACAGTGAAGAGAATTTACTACAATTATTATTATTTTTATTTCAGCCGTCCCCCAGGGTAGAATAGTCGGCGGTTCATTGGCAACCATCAACCAGTATCCCACCATTGCTTGCCTGCTGACAAACAGGGACACTGCCGGCCATTTCAGACAAAACTGCGGCGGCACTATCTTGAATCAACGACACATTTTGACAGCAGCTCACTGCATTGAGTAAGTCGTGAATGGATACTAGATTTTGCTCGCAAGTCTAGCTCAGCCTGCATGACAGTCCTTTCTCAACATAAGTGTTCTCTTATTGTAATCTATGTCTAGGGGTCAATTTGTGCGTCATTTTTCCGTATCAATTCAGCTGTGTATGCATTAAGTTTTAACAAATATTCAAATATCTTCACAAACTTATGTATTCAAATTTATATTGTATCATGTTTTAAGTCGGGTAATACTTCGGTCTAAGGTAAGATATTTCTTTTCACTTAATTTATTACTTTTCTCTTTTTACAGACGAGACCATCCTGCCCAATGGAGGGCCCGTTTGGGATCTTCTTTCGCCACCAGCGGAGGCGTGTTGTACAACATTGCCGCTTTCAACCTCCATCCCAATTACAATCCACGTACAATTGACAGTGACATTGCTATAATGCGAACAAGTAATTCCATTTCGTACACTAACGTGATCCAGGCGGCCCAGATCGCTGGAGTCAACTATAATCTTCGCGATAACGAGCGTGTGTGGGCTGCTGGATGGGGACGTATTTCAGTAAGTAGTTTCAACTTTCATCTACATATTTTAGTTAGACCAAAATATCGAGAGATTTATACATTGAAAATTTTGGTTATTATGTTATTAAGCTCTTGCCTTCATCCTCCAATAATAAATTTCTTACCATGCTCACTTTAAATTTGTTTTCGCAGCAGGGTGGTCCTAACTCTGAGCAGCTACGCCACGTTCACCTGGAAGTGATCAATCAAAATATTTGCAACCAAAGGTATGGGCATTTCACTATCACCAACAACATGCTGTGCGCTGGCGTGAACGACAATAGCAACCGCGGCCAGTGTCAGATGGACTCCGGCAGTCCTCTCTACCACAACAACGTAGTCGTTGGCGTCTGCTCCTTTACAATGATATGTGGCGACCCTTTTCACCCCAGTGGCAATGTACGCGTTTCCCGTTTTACCGATTGGATTCAAAGGAATTCCTTAATGATTTAATATTACAAAAATGACGAACTGTACAAAGTGTTAGTGTTAAAAAATATCAATAAAGTCAAATGAAAAATAAAAGGTTGACTTCTTTTTCGGATTGCACAAAGTCAGGACTTATTATATTATTATCGTATTAGTGATGAAGCGAAACCCTGTAATACTGTTTTATCCATAGGATCAAAGGACTTACTGTTCCTGGGTGTAGATCACCGTATCTTTAGCATGTGTTATCAATTTAATTATAATCTATTCAATTTTAATTCCTTTAAAAAATACGTACTTAATATGTGTTAAGCTTTGCCCATTTAAAGGACCGATTTCGGGATAAAAAAATGTTTTTATTACTAAGATGTAATTTTAAAGAAAAAATTAAGAATACGAGCAGTTGTACCAGAGATTAGAGGGCTCAACTGAAACTTCAGCTTCATAAGAGAAAATTCTGAATATAAATGCTTTAGATGGCTTTGCTACTTTTAATGAGTAAACTGTAGTGTGTCGGTCAGTGCGTACCATTAGGAACATCAGAATAAATCATGTGTAATTTTAGGGAATAAGTGGTATTAAGTTCTAGAGGTACGCTACAAATTCTTTAACCTGTATGAATCGGGAAATTTAGTACCTCGTCTGTCATCTTCATGCTCTGTCAGTCTAAAGCGCGGTGTAAAGTAAGACACCGCTGTAGAGGAACAGATGGGTGCGTTCCTCTATGAAAGGGGAAGATTCCCAGTCAGGCAGATGTTGCGCCTGACCGGCTGCAGGCCCTCCAACGGTTTCTATTCGGAGGTGGTATATATGGAACGCGTCGCTCAAATTGTGCAAGCGTAATCCAAGATCGTCTGTCGCCATCTAACGTGATTGCTGTGTGGTATCACTACAGTGGTACATATTATGATCAAGCACCATTGCTGCAGGCCCAAGTAGACGGCCCTGTGGCTCGGGGCATCTAAAGAATTCCGCCACGGTATCCCCAGCCTGTCGTAAGAGGCGACTAATTGGGGCTTAGAGGGAGTCGCGGGCAAACACTGGGGGGCTGCTCGCTCGACTACAGCGACTCTGAGGTGGATGACAATGCGGGTAGTAGGTCTCCCGATGTTGTAGACTCCAAAGGAGTCATTCAGCATGTAGGGCTTCTTAGCCCTGTCAATTAGAGAGGTGCCGCAATGCGGTATCGCGCAGGGACGGGTCCGTGCAGCTATCTTAGTGCAACAAGATACCCCGGGGCTGTCCCGTATGCGCCGAAGAAGGCCACCGCGGGTTTTGGTTGGTATACAAGGGTTAGGGATTCGGTCCAACGTTCGCTCGGATGATATTATACTCCCGGGTTGTCGACATTGGGCCGTAAGACCGGTGAAACCAACATAACCATTCCACTGCCCATCCAAGTGGTGGTAGCGATAACGCGTTTTTTCTCCGCGTAAAAAAAAAGGCCCAAGTAGACCTCACTTACTCCCTACCATCTATTTTATTATGAAGACTAATTTTTTAGAGCAAACACGTGCTGTTCAGGCGTCTTGGTAGATAGAAAACTGATAAAAAATATTATACATATTTGTGTTAGAGGCGTGTATATATATAGTTACCTAATACCTATGCATGTAAAATTTACTGCTCACGTATTATTAAGAGTACTTGTGTGATAGAGCATTGCTCGTATGTTTTTATAAGGTATTAATTACTTGATAATATGCATCATTTAAATTTAGATTTAGAAAGTATTAATGCTAAAGTCAAAATTAATTTATTTACTTTTCAGTCCCATGAGAAATTTTTATTTTGATCAACGTTACGTAATACAAGCTTGAAATGTGATAGTATTGATTAATTTAGAGTAGTAGGATAGTTAAGATTAAATGAATAAGATTTATATATGAGTTGTTCTTTTTTCCTAATCCCCTTTAGGGTTTATATAGCTTGCATATGCTTGTAGCAAATGTAAATACGAAGCATTATGGCATTATGAGACTTTGCAACGTTGCTGTGCTTCGATAAAAAAAAGGAAAACCTTTTGCTGATATTTTTTTTCATCCTATTCCATTTTGTTATTATTACCCGTTTTAATTTATGAAATCTGAAGAACCTGTCCGAGACACCAATCTTCTAACTGACACATCCCATATTATAAAACGGAAGGGCGGAGTATAAATGCTAAACGACTTATTTATTTATTCATTTAAGTAATATATTCTATTAGAAGGACAGCGTTCCGTCTTATACAAGTGCACACAACTGAATGTTCCCTGAAATGAATGCTTCGGTTATATTCGTCGATTTAACAATCGGGTGTGACGTCACAAACAATCAACAGCAGACCATAGACAATGGTAACTTCTGGCAGGTTCGATTGTAATGTACTGCATTTAAGTTCATGGCATGGCATTGGCTTGGCTTTGCTTGGCATGTGGCGTCCTGTTACAATTATTATGTTAATGCATGTCTTGGCGGTCTTGGTAACAAAAATTCAAACGTCTTCACAAAGTTTCCCGTTAGTGGGGTTTTACGCAAGATTACTCATTGATAATTATTAATCTGAATTAGTAATAGTTGTTTATTATGCGAAAATGTATCTTAATGACTTAAAACATAACGCAGATTAAGATAACGTTCGATACGAATGATTTACAAACACACACGCACACAGACACACACATCATGCACTTATCTCCGAAGGGTTACCGCAGAGGCCCAACCAGTGCACCCACTTTTCGCCAAGTGTGTTCCGAGCCTATCGCCATATCGGGCACAATTTGCAGACTCCGGGCTGATACTGAGCAGAAAACCCCAAATATCAATTTGTCTGGCCCGGGATTCAAACCTAGCTCCTCAGAGCGCTGCCAGTCCCCGCATGCAGTACAATTACTACACCACAGAGGAATTTATCTATTACATACTGATCCGATTATAAAGGAAACCCACAGTTTCTATCAAAAACAGTCTGATAAGAATGATATGCGCAAATCTACGTACTGTAAATGATCTTATTCGATATTAAAACAAAAATATTATTCGGAAAAATTGTTTTATAATAAATGTCTAAAATTAGAGTAAACGTAAGAAATCATTATTTGATATTCTTTTGATAATTGGTGTTCGTGACAATGAATAATTGAAGAAAAAGATGTGTTAATTAAGGGCTATGAAAATATAAATAAATAAGTTTCCACAGCATTATATGGAAGACACGTGTTTTCGGGTTTCTATCTAACTCTACTCTACTTTCCATCAGGTGCAGCAGTCTTGTAAATAGGCCGTACAGGCTGCGGCCTATGGGTGGCAGCCTCTTAGGGGCGGCAGATTTTAGAGAACGCTTACTCGATTTGTAATTAATCATTCGTTAATTTAAGTTTACTGTCTTCCATAATACAAACAAATAGAAAATTATTAAGTATTTTAGAAACCTATATACATCGCGAATATTTCCTGGTCCTCTCCCCTCTTTCCATCCTAGGAAGTCTCCTTATGCTTCTCTCACACTTCCTTCCCCGCTATCCCCTCCCAAATTTCTTCCAAGGCCCTGCAGTCGCTAAGCCGGGGGATTCCAGTCTCTCATTCTGAGGTTTCCCCCGGGGTTGACTGCGGGTCCGATACCAAAAAAAAAAAACGCTATATTAGTAGAAAGGAGAAGCCGCCACCAAGTAGCCTAGGGTCTGTTACGCAGCATGCGTCAGAAGGCAGAAGATCGTCGTGGCATACCTGGTGACAAAAGAAAAAACGAGTTAGAGGCTAAAAAGCACATAGTCGGAGCTGGAATTAATTTTGTGGGAATCAGGACAAGGAGGGGTTATGGGATGAAGTTATCAAAAAACTTAAGCTGTAGCCGTATTGCATCGACTATCAGGCAGACCTGCTGGTTTCTAAGTACGCAGTAGATGAGGCCCTGAGCGCCAAAGCACCCCGTTGCAACATTTTTCGCGACTCCAGGTGGGCCCTTAAAATAGACACCACAGGTGATTGTCTCTATCCCCTATTGTTTCACATATTAAACAAAAAGTTAGCAAATACCGAGGAACGCAACAAAATCATTAATTTATTTTGGGTTAAATGTACGTAGGGATTGAGAGAAACGAGAGGGTCGATCAACTTGCGAAGAATGTTGCCAGATAGTTAAAGACTAAGCCGCATTACGATTGTTTCCCGATATACTTATGGGATAGGCATGATACAGAATACGAAATAGACATAGAAATAAATCAAGACAGCATACACAAAATTATAGAAGACAAGGCAAAAGTATATAAAATAAAATAGCAGTTAAGGTAATAAATATGAATATATGTAAATACTTACTAATCATATTATAATTTAAGATCATCAATATGTAATATGAAATAGTATGAGAAAATTATGTGTATGTAAGAAATTAGAATAATCTAGCTGCAAAAATAGTGTGAAAGTTGGTATAAATAGTATAAAATAAGATATGTAAGAAGTAGATAAAGTAACCACGACATATAGTTAGATAAGTAAGTAAGTAAAAACATAATAAATAAAAAATATAAACATAAAAATTTCTGGTGCCGCCAGGGGGAACGAGAAAGAAAAAACACTATATTCCCCACGAGGCAATTCAATTACAATTAAATTGGTCTACACATCAAATGCATGTTCAGGCACGGAAGGACATTTGTCGTTGACCTACTTACAGAGTTACCTTGTGGTTGCCAAACTCATTGAAGCCTAAAAGATCTATTTACTGCAGGGTGCTGAATGATTGGGTATCCCGTATACTGGATGCTGCAGCATCAGCTCAACTTTGCTATATCTTAGAAATACCACCGAAGTCACCACAGTACATACAATTTAAAATGAATTACACCTGAAGTGGAATTTTCTAAACTAGCTGATGACCTTCAAACTCTTGAACAGATCTTCATTGATTATAGCTTAGAATCATTTAGACTACTCCAGATTTCAAACAAAAAAAAAATCGCACCCAAAATCGGTTCCTTCGTTTGGAAGCTACGAAGAATCAGACAGACATTAAGTATATACACTTAAACTTATAACTGTAGCCACGGTTGATACTTTAATCACATAATCCATGTATTCTGACGTACCATGAGCTATCAATCAATAATGACTAAATTGTGATTGTGGATTCGTGTATCGGATACCTCGCAGAATAAACCATTATAATGTTTTGATTATTAATTAAACACTATAAATTTATAATTTCATTGAAATTAAATTAAATGCCATAATTTATGTCGAAACCAAAAATGTTTTAAGTATGCATATTTTATAAATTTTGAACATTTTAATTATTTAATTATTTCTCTCTTTAACATAATAACCAAGCTACTCGTCGTAAGTGAAACGACAACCCGTAATTAAAACCGACAGCACTCGAAGTTTGAATTACAAAACCCTACTTGGCATTGTACTGGGCTTGTCATCCTGAAGTGTTAGTTATTTAACCACTGAATGCCTAGGAATTACACTAGCTATAATGTTTTTCAAACTGAAGCACAAGGATGCTTGCAAAATGTTTACCGAAAGAAATGGAATAGGTCAATGCATAGGAATAATACTGTTTTTCTTTAAGTGTGTCCGTAAACTTACTTCTCACGGTTTTTATGTTGTAATATTGTTGCATTAATGTTTCGTGTCAGTCCGAGGATCCCACGCGGATAATCGGAGTCAATGGCCTTTTGTGCAAATCGGTGTATCCATCAAAACCCCGCGGTAGCAAGAGAGAGATCTCTTCCGACTACGGAGCAGGGAGTGCTGCGTTCTTTATCTCAGGCTGAAAATTTTTCTAGGGTGTGATGAGCTATATCATCCCGACAATTGCGACAATGATGGCACAGTCGTCTTATTTCCAATTCGACGCAGGTACGAACCAAATTAAGCCTAATCTGATAATACCTGCTTCAGGCGGAACATAGGCACGCTACGGCATCCGTCCATCTATTGGGTGAGTGGAAGTAACACGGCCTTGACGATTCGCACTCCCTCACTTGGGCTCTCCGGCCTGGCTATCAACTCCTCCGCGACCAACCTGCGGAGCGAGACCAAATAGGGTTCTATTTTTTTGGAACGGGGCTCTCCCGCTGTGAAAATGTCGCTCCTCTCGGTAAAAACGAAAATCTAAGCCTCTAAATCCCAGAACAAAGTGTCAGCTAGAACACGAGCTACCTCTTGGGAAATCGTGCGGTAATCTCTGTTCATCCGTTGTGCTACTACACAGTACTGATTTCGCAAAAGAGAAAAGCATTGAAACTGCGTACATATTGGACAATCGTCTGGTCATACGATATTTGTCTCTTGCTAAAGCAAAACAATTGATACTACAATTGGAAACATTTCTGTGCGACCCTGTAATTGTACAGAACACTAACGAAATTGGAAATGTAAAGAATTGTTTAAGCAACATCGATTTTAAAACGGAAGTATAGTGTTATATCAAATCCCTACGGTCTTATCTGTCTTATCACCTATAATAAATCAAGCGCCATTCTCTACTATATATAGTCTTTTACTGTTGAGAAATTTCATAAGCTGGTTTTGGATCAATCAATCATGAGGACGTTGATCGCACTGCTAGCCCTTGGGTCTGTCGCCGTAGCTGGTAAGTTACTTTCACGATACATACTAATAATTTGACTTTTAGAAACTAAGCTGAGACATAATTTATACGCCTGGTATAGTAAAGAACAGGAAAATAAACGTGTGTTGTGTAAACGATCTTATCGTGAAAATTTGCCCGTCTACCGCAGCAGTTTCGTCTCCGCGATGTTGATCTATTTAACCGACCATCATATTTAATCGTCACGATAAAGTGGTCCACCTAGCTTAAGTTCGCTCTAGGTCGTTCTAGGCGATTTTTAAAAACATCTGCAGCTAATAAAATAGTTTATGGAACTAATGATTCTAATGGTTTAGTAGGCATTATTAGTAATATTTTAAATGACACCCAACGCGAGTGAAAACTCTAAAAAGTAAAAAAAAATTGTAATTGTTTCTACTTCACCTTGTCCTTTACTTATAATAAATTTGATATAATAAATTTCGTCATATTAAATTTTAAAGGCCGAAATATCCATGCATATTAATTATTTTTACGTTTTTCTTTCAACTGCGAGAACTAATCACTAACTAGACGTGAATTGAAATTCTTTACTTGCCAATACTTGTTTAGTTACCCAGATTAAAGGTGAAACAAAATGTATGAAAAATGGACCTTAAGCTATAACCTTAAAATGAATAGTCTGTTTATAGTGTTATAGTGATTTTTGAAGTTAATTGCTATTTTGTTTGTTCCAGCCGTCCCCGCAGCTTCAAACAATGCCAGGATTATTGGTGGTACTGTGACCACCATCAATCAGTACCCTGTTATGGCTTCTCTTCTGCTGACTAGAGATTTTGTTCACTGGAGACACAACTGCGGCGGAAGCATTCTTAATCAACGAAGTATTCTGTCAGCTTCTCACTGTCTATAGTAAGTCGAAAGAAAGTTCTGTGTAAAACTCGCTCGAATTCCATTCAAGTAACTTTTATCCACACAAAATTTAAATATAAAACTAAAGGAAAATATTCCAAACAAAAGATTTTTGCAAAATAATTTCTGAAATCAGTGTCGCCAATAAAATAAGCTATATACAACAAACTATATCTTAAATATATACATTTTTTGGACGTCATTATGTCGTTAGAATTTGGAACTCGATAAATAATTAAGAGCCTAACTAACCATGCAAAATATTAAGTGTTATGGTCAAGACGATTACTAGATATCATGCGCTCGTGAGTGGTCGGAGTGAGTTCGTGTAAATAACTCATACAACATCTGCGGTCAGTGTGTACGTGGTACTAGTGCCGTGGGTGTCAGCAATTTATAGCAGATATTTCTATCAGAAAAATTGGAGAAAACTACAATCATCTGAGATATTTCCTTTAAAGTGACTGCCTAGAAAAAGATCGTAAGTGCAACGCCATCCCAATGGTTCTGACTTATAGGATTGATGTGTGTAATTATTGTTAATTAAATTGCTAACTATAACTGTAAGGGTAAAATTCGTGAGGAAACCTACATGCTTGTGCATTTCGAACATATGCACAAGCCGCAAATAGTAATAGGCTTACGTGGCCCTTTCATTGGTATAGGAGGTCTGTACCTATGACAGGACCAGTAGGACACTATAATATATAAAGCTGATGTTATAATTAATCTTCAAATTTCTATTTTTGCAGCCGGCGCCAACCAAACGTCTACCGAGCTCGTTTGGGATCTAGTTTCGCCAGTAGCGGTGGTGTGATTTTCAATTTTGCTCAGTTCATCATGCATCCTAACTATAACTCCAGAAACCAAGATAATGACATTGCTGTAATGCGAACAGCTTCTAGAATTTCTTACAATAACGTGATACAGCGGGCGTATATCGCTGGACCTAACTACCCTCTCCTGGACAACGAGCGTGTGTGGGCTGCTGGATGGGGCGTGACTTCGGTAAGTTTTTTCTATATTTTTAACCCCGAATGAAAAACAGGGGTATAAAGGTGTGTATCTTTATGTCTGTGTGTTGTAGCACCTTATCGAACCATGATGGGATGATGCAGCATCATGTAGTTTGCGGGATATCCAACTCCTCAGAAACTTATAGCAGATATGGGCTGTTTGGGTTCATAAAACCATTTTAATTAGCCAAGTAGAAAAAATATATTTTATGTTGTTTTGAATAAATTCCAGGACTGACCATAGAACTTGCCTCATCTTTTGTCTTTGAAGTCAACAACCAAGGCATATATCATAATTTTGAACTTGGCTCTAATTTCACATTTATGTTTTTGATAGGATATCACTATTTTTTGTAGGTACATAAATTATTAGTAGGTACTTGTTTATAATAAAATAAATTAAGGTGAAGTGTGATATTCCGCTTGTTATATATTCATGTGAATACCTTAAAGTCCACATAAAGACCCTGCCATCAATTTTGATTGCTGATTCTTACATTACAGGCACTATAAGTAAGTGTTCCGAATAGAATCAATTAATTGAACAATAATTATAATAAAAAGATAAAAATGTACCAGTTCCTAATTTATTCCTTTGTATTCATCCAACTACTTATCTGGATGCCAAATTTGAACTTTTTAGGTCATCTGGAATTGGGTTAGAGTTTTTGTCCATAGGTCAATCAGTGACAAAAATGACAGTTTTTGGACGTTAATATCCAAATAACTGTGGGTGTATATATATGAAATTTGGAGCACATATGTATCTCGCAACTCTCAATATATGAGCCAAATTTAACATGTTTATGTGAAATAGTTTTGAGTTATGAAAGAATCAAAAGTGGCTCCAAATGGTTCGGGTAATATTACACACGGTGCTACTCGTCATTCTGTTAGCTTGAACTTGGCTTAACACGTCACCACGTGTCTATATATTGTTATTGTGTTATTGTAATTTTATAATATTTACTTATATCTCAGGTTGATTCACTTCAGCACTCAGAGCAACTTCGCCATGTTCAAGTTTACACAATTAATCAAGAGATATGCAGACAACGTTATGCTGGAAGAAGCCGCCCCATCACAGATAACATGTTGTGCTCCGGTGTGCTGGACGTCGGTGGCCGTGACCAGTGCCAGATGGACTCCGGCGGGCCCCTCTTTCACAACGGTGTTATCGTCGGTGTTTGCTCCTTTGGTTTTGAATGTGCCGACCCTCGGTACCCTGGAGTCAACGCACGCGTTTCTCGCTTCACCACTTGGATAGAAAACCACTCTTAAATCTAATAATTTTAAATAGTAAAATGGTCTATAAGATATTTTCAATAAACAAAGATTATAATCGCACCATACACATTCTTTTTTGTTAATTTTGGCCTATACGCAATTTTGAATCTAAACCAAAAAAAATGATTTCTTAAAAGGTAACAGACGATTATGTGCTGCGTGTAACAAAATTGATTTGATTATACTATATTAGCAAAAGAAACGTGAGCAATGAATTCGTTTCCATAAGTATTACATTGCTATACGTTACATTAAAATTTTGAAAAATTTTAATAAATCTTACTAACAATATAAAAGTTTGTTGCGTATTTGAATATTTCGATGTCTATGTACCTACTTATTAATTGTTAGAAAAAATGGTAATTGATGAAATTTGTTCTGCATTAGCATATAGGCTATTTTTGTATCGCTACCTAACTCAAGTAAAAAAAAAAAATATTAATCAGGTTTTTTAAATACATGGTGCAGGTTGGCTGGGGTTTATTTTGTGATGTATATCCCTACAATGAGTTAAGCATAATATGTGTCGAAGAGTTTTTGGCGTGAACATTTTTCTCTATGACATAGAATATATAAAACAGTGTGTTCGTCACAGGCAGGGCCATTCATGTTTTCTCTTCCGTTTCCACTTTATCAGTAATCCAAATATGATGAAGCCACAAAAGTAGCAAAATAAACAAAAAAAAAAATCATTTTTTTAATATTTTTTGTCCTTCTCAACAATCGTTTTTCTCTACTAAAGTAAACTTCAAAGGGTAAACTTGATTTTACATAAATAAAAATAATATTACAATTAAAGTTAATGTATAGAAGGGTTTTGGAGTTTTGAGTTTGTTTAGATGCTTGTGTGGCTCTGTAAATGAATAGACATTGGCCCTAATCTGACACCTTATTATATTGTAATTGATAAATAAATAAATATAAAAATCTACATAGTATTTGTTACCTGCATCGGAAAATGTCATGAAAGTCCGGAGGTAGATATCCTCTCAAAATATTCTAAACACAAAAGTAAAAAAATAAGTACTTATAAATTGCATTAAACAGTAACAGATTCGTGGTAATTGTATTAAAACAAGACAATGTAAAAGTGTAAAGAGATAGTTGCGAGTCTAATTAGTGTGTTATCTTATCCTTACCTCGATATTCCAATGAATTTTCATTGATATTAACTTCATATAAATTGTTATGGTGTTAATTAAATCTCTCACTTCGTTTTCGGCAGATATGAAGATCGCTCTTTTTGCTTTATTCATGGGCTTTGTGGCGGCAGAAGGTAAGTAAGTTTTTAGTGCATTATGTCGCGGAATAGAAACTATTGTGCTAATAACTTGTGATATTATATTCTTTTTTGTTTTATTACAGTTATATATTTCACGAATTCTAAATATCAAAAGGGTTAAAAATTAAAAAAAAAATGCTAATTTCAATAATATCAGATCGCACTAATACATTACAACATTTCATTGGAATGCAATTAACTGATACAGATAATTTTTATAATCATATGTAATATTTACTTGGGGGTGTGATAATGCTTGTTTTTTATACATATACTGGCGGTAGGTCTCTCATATTATGTGGGAGTCCGCCTGGGTAGGTACCATCGCAATGGCTATTTCTGCAGCTAAGCAGCAGTGTATAGTCACTGTTATGTTCCGGTTTGCACATAGTCTAGATTTTTTTGTATAAGTAATGTAAAATCTTCGTCGTTTCTAGTGAAGAGAATTTATTACAAATATTTATATTATTTTTATTTCAGCCGTCTCCCAGGGTAGAATATCCGGTGGTTCATTGACAACCATCAACCACTACCCCACCATTGCTTGCCTGCTGACAAACAGGGACACTGCCGGCCATTTCAGACAAAACTGCGGCGGCACCATCCTCAATCAACGACACATTTTGACAGCAGCTCACTGCCTTGAGTAAGTCGTGAATAGATACTAGATTTTTTTGGTAACTCTAGCTTTTCCTGATATGAAATTCCTTTCTTAAAATAAGTGTTCTCTTATTGCATCCTATGTCACATTAGTGACATTTCTTCTATATCTATTCAGCTCTTTATGCATTCAGTTCTAACATAAATGCAAACATTCACAAACTTATGCATTCAAATTCATATTATATTATGTTTTAAGTAGGGTAACATTTCTGTTTAAGGTTAACAAGATATTACTTTTCATTTCAGTAATTACTTTTCTGTTCTTACGGACGAGACCATCCTGCCCAATGGAGGGCCCGTTTGGGATCTTCTTTCGCGACCAGTGGAGGCGTGTTGCACAACATTGCCGCCTTCATCCTTCATCCCAACTACAATCCACGTACAATTGACAGTGACATTGCTATAATGCGAACAAGTAATTCCATTTCGTACACTAACGTGATCCAGGCGGCCCAGATCGCTGGAACCACCTACGACCTTCCAGACAATCAGCGTGTCTGGGCTGCTGGATGGGGCCATATTTTTGTGAGTAGTTTTAAATTTAATATACATGTATTTAGTAGACCTAATTACCACGAGATTTTATACATTGAAAATTTTTAAGTAAATTATAAACAAAGACATTAAGCAGTATAGTTAGTTATAGACATCAAAGCCAAATTTTTTTTCAAACGTTCCCTGTCGTTAATTTTTTAGTTGTATTCAAATGTGGTCTCAAAATAATAAAAAAAAGTTAATTAAATAATAATATCAGCCCTGTGTTATATACTGTCCTACTGCTGGGCACGGGCCTCCTCTACTACTGAGAGGGATTCATTTCATTAAACGAAGTTCATTAAATATCTCTTCAAAGCTCATATCCAGTTCATGTAGCAATTATTGTAATTTTCATGTTATTCGGTAACCTCATTATTGTATGTTATTTATTAGCCTTCGTTCTTCCATTAATAAATTTCTCCCCACCCTCACTTAAAAATTGAATTCGCAGGAGAGTGGTCCGAACTCTGAGCAACTACGCCACGTTCACTTGGAAGTGATCAATCAAAATATTTGCAACCAAAGGTATGGGCATTTCACTATCACCAACAACATGCTGTGCGCTGGCGTGAACGATAATAGCAACCGCGGCCAGTGCTTGATGGACTCCGGCAGTCCTCTTTACCACAACAATGTAGTTGTCGGCGTCTGCTCCTTTGGAATGGTTTGCGGCGACCCTTTTCATCCCAATATCAACGTACGTGTTTCCCGTTTTACCGAATGGATTCAAAGGAATTCCTTAATGATTTAATTACAAAACCTACGAACTGTACAAAGGACACAGCGTGAGTGTTAAAAAAGATGAATAAAGCCAAATAAAAAAAAGGTTGACTTATTTTTTCTGAATGCACAAAGTCAAGACTTATTATACTATTACCATATTAGTGATGAAGCAAAACTCAGAAATACTGTTTTATTCATATGATCAATGGAATTACGGTGCCGGGGTCCAGATCCCCATATCTTTAGCATGTATTATCAATCTAATAATCTATTTAATTTTAATTAATTAAAAATACCTTCGAATACAAGTATGTGTCTGCCAAACTTGAATCTCAACTTAGTAGTTATTACCCTTAAATAGAAAATGTGCTTATGTATTGCCCTGTAGTAATTATGATTGCGCTTTTTTCTCAGCTTCGTTTGATTTCAGGATAAACATTATTTTTATCATTCAAATGTAATTTGAAGAATACGTGCAGTTGTACCAGAGATTAGACGGTTTAAACTGAAACTTCAGCTTCATAAGAAAAAAAACTGAATTTAAAAGCTTTGGATGGCTGCGCTATTTTCAATGAGTAAACGCTAGTGTGCTGCTCAGTGCGCAGATAAAGGAGAATAAATCATGCATAATTTAAGGGAATAAGTGTCATTAAGTTTTAGAGGTGCGCAGTATATTCTTTAACCTGCATGAATTGGAAAATTCATTACCTCATCTGTTATCTTAATGCTTTGTCAGGCTAAAGCGCTGGCTTTTAGTGTGTAAGATATTATGATCAATGAGCATTGCTGCAGGCCCAATTAGACCGCCTCGCTTACTGTCATGCCTTTTCCTGTCTCCAATTTGGTACTGTTCATATCTTAATTAAATGTAATTTTTGAAAGACGACCACCCGATCATGTTGTGTTTGCCTGTTCAATATCACTATTTTTTTTTCTTTTCTCATGATTGAAAACTATGATTGTAAATGTAGGCGAATGCACGCTGTACGCCGTTATTTAAGTATGAATCTATGTTCTCTTTTATTTGCTATCGCTAATTTTATTTTATGCCGCTCCAGGTTTAGTCGATTGGATTTCATCTTATCCCATGTTAACGGTGATGTGCGTGCATTAGCTTATATAACTATTGTGACTATGTACAAGAAAGACTTGGAAAAAATACAAAAGAAGGACTGAACAATTGATGACAAAAAAGAAAGCCCGGAGTTTCTTTCTGCCTTTCTTCTTCGGGTAGTCATCACTTAGGTAGCTAGTGAAAGGCTGGTAGGTTAGCTAGGCTAGGGCTCATGTCCTCACCGGTGAGGATCGCGACGCGTTACCCTTCTATTTCCCCCCTACTTGCCAGCCCGAGCTGGTTACTTCGTACTTTTGTACCTAGTCTTTTGTATAAACTTTATCCCTAATTTAAAATCTCCATAGTTATATAAGTGATTTTAATAGTTGTTTAGAAATAATAATTATTCTTATTCTTTGTTTTGACGTATCATAAGTGCAACTTTGTTCGCCTACGTGATAAATAAAGTATTTTATTTTATTTATTTATTTACTGTCTCAGTCTGAAGTAGCGATTTTGTTTTTATATATAGGACTATTGGTGAGATTGCTTGGTCCCCTTGGACTACCTCCCTCATCTCGATTTTCATTTCATCTGTCTAAATGTCGGTAATAAAATCATAATACTCCTAACTGTGTTCACGGAGGGTAACGATCACTTATCATCAAATAATTTATCTGATCAATTTCCTACATTCTGTTTTAATAGGAAGGCATTTTTTAAGAACAAATGTTTTGTTCAATAACAGTAAATTTTGGCGTGCGTAAAACATATTAAACGTGCAGTCCAGGTCTCTTGGTAGATAGAAAACTGATAAAAAGATTATACATATTTGTGTAAGAGGTGTGTACATATAAAGGTATCTAATACCCATGTAAATTTACTGCTCACATATTACTAATAGTACTTATTAATAGCATTGCTCGGGTGTTTTTATAAGGTATTTATTACTTCAAAATAGGCCTCATTTAAATTTGGATTTGGATTAGAATTTAGAAAGTATTAGTGCTAAAATCAAAATTGTTTTATTTACTTTTTAGTCAATGAGACATTTTTATATTGATCAAAGTTAATACAAGCATAAAATGTGATACACCTAGTATTGGTTAATTTTATATAGTAGGATAGTTAGGATTTCACGAATAAGATTTATATTTGAGTTGTTTTTTTTTTTTATTTGCTTATCCCCGTTAGGGTTTATGTAGCTTGCATATTGTAGCCAGTGTAATTACGAAGCGTTATGATATTATGAGACTTGATTTTATCTAATATCTCAGAGTGTCGAGCGCATAGCAACCGTTTTCGATTCTTACTATTTATGGACAGTCGTGTGTTATGAGGCTAGCAGTTTGCTAGATCCATCATTCATGTATAAAAAAGTACCATTTCCATGTTTATTCATAGGGGTCAAGTCAAGTATACCAATTACCATTTATCATTATCAATTCTGTGGCTTACTTTACCCTTCTTAGAAATCTATTTTAGAAATATATTTTTCATTAAAATTTAAACCTGATCTAGTTTTATACGTTACTTACAATCAAGTTATGGAAGCATTAAGCTGTGGAATAGTTTCCTACTATACGTGAGCCTCTTCCCTAGAATCGGAGGTGCTTCAAGATGAACGTGATGAAGCTATTAGGCAAGCAGAATGAATATAACAAGAGTTTGGAGATCTATTTATCTCTTGCCGAATGACACTTTCTTTAGATAAAAAAAGAAAAGCCTTTTGTTGATATTTTTTTTATCCTATTCCATTTTATTATTATTACAGTTTATAAGGGTGGATGTAAAATAATATAGTATTTATCTCATGCTCTTTGTCAAGGTTCATCAAATCTGACGAATCGTTCCGATACAACAAAGTTCTAACTGACATATCCTATATTATTAAACAGAAAGGTGACGTATAAATGCTTATTTATTAATTTTAGTAATGTGTTCTATTAGAAGAAGAGCGTTCCGTCTTATACAAGTGCACACAACTAAATGTTGAAATGAATGCTTCGGGTATTAATATTCGTCGAATTGATAATCCTTAGACAATGTTTATTCTTCTGGCAGCCTCGATTGAAAGTTACAGTATTTACATTCATGCCATGGCATTAGCTTGGCTTCACACATGACTGGCTTTGCTTGGCATGTGGCATGCTGTTACAATTATGTTAATTCAAGTTGTGGTGGTCTTAGTAACAAACATTTAAACATCTTCACAATGTTTCACATTAGTGGGGTTTTACGCAAGATTACTCACTGATAGTACTGTATTAATAATCATTGTTTATTACACGAAAATATATCTCAATGACTTAAAACACAACGCAGATTAAGATAAGGTTCGATATGTGAATGATTTAAGCATTATTTATTCATGAAACTTATCTATTACGTATTGAGCCGATTAAAAAGGAAACCCACAGTTTTAATTAAAAACAGGCTGATAAGAATGATATCCGCATATCTACATGCTGTAAATTATCATATTCGATATTAAAATAAAACAATTTTTCGGAAAATAATTTTATTGTCAATGTCTAACATTCGAGAAAACATTAGAAATTATTATTCGATATTCTTTTTATAACTGGTGTACGTGACAATGAATCTTTGCAGAAAAATAATCAAGGGCTATATAAATAAATAAGTATCTACTATCCACAGCATTATTTATAGAAGACAAGTGTTTTCGAGTTTCTATCTAACTCTAATCCACTAACCATCAGGTGCAGTGAGTTAGTTAAGCTGAATAAAAAAATATTGATAAAAAATACAGTTGAATACAGTTTTTTTTTAAATTGGTTAAAATGCTATTTGTTTTGTAAGTCTCGTACGTTTATCTTTTACTTATTTGTTACAGTACAATAGAATACTTACAACAGGGTTTGTCTAAACACACGATTAAACACAAAAACATGACATAAATAAAAAATTATCGAAAAAAAATATCATTCAACTTTATAAGAACCTTGGCTAGTATTCTTTGGAATTTTGACCCAAGGTCCTCACGTTGGGTACCGCTAAGGAAGTATTTTCATCTCCCCGGTCTGGAGTTCGGTCTGGGTTTATGAGCCTAAACACGCTATATTGCGCCCAAGGTAATTCTTGTGTCCTCGGTTTCCATACCTCTGCACACCAATGCACAAGGGACATTAGCCGTGGCAGATAAGATAGAGATACGAGAAAAATGTAAAAATGAAATAGCACAAAAAAAAAAAAATCCTTGTCATGGTTGGGAGGAACAAGAAAAAAAACATGCTACTTTCCCCCCAAGGCAATTCTTGTGCGTTCGGTGTCCACACCGAATGCACACCTCTGCATGGGAGACATTAGCTGCGGCCCCAGTTGTGTGTGTATACCTCGCGGTTGCCGAAACATTGATGCCTAAAAGGTCTATCTGCTGCAGGGTGCTGAAAGGTTGGGTATCCCGTAGACTACTTCATCAGCATCAGCTCAAGCTACTAAATCTTAGAAGTAGCACCATAGTAACAGTACACAAAATTTAAATCAATTAAACCTGAAAATAGGAAATTAGCTGATGATCTTCGAACGTCTGAATAGATCTTCATTGATTATAACTCAGAACCATCTCGACATCTCCAGCTTCCAAACCAAAAAACGCATCAAAATCAGCCCATTTGTTTGGAAGCTACGATGCTTTAGACTTACACATATAGACAAAAACTTATAACACCTCGACACTCTCGCGAGTAGAGATTAATACTGTAGCCGCGGTCGATATTTTAATCATAAAATCCATATGTTCTGACGTGCCATGAGCTCTTAATCAATAATGACTAAATTATGATTGTGGATTTAAGAATGTATACATATAGGATATCTTGTTGAATAAACCATTGTAGTGTTTTGATTATTTATTGAACTTATTATTTTTATTATGAGGACTATAAAAACATTCCTGTTTATTGTATTTGCATTGCGTGTATAATTTATAATATTAATGATATTAAATAATATGCAATAATTTATATCGGACCCATAAGATGTTATAAGTACGTTATTTAAATATTGACAATATTACCCCTATTGAATTATTTTTTTTCTTTAGCATTATGTACCGACTCTAATAATAACCAAACCACTCGCCTTATACAAGTGAAACGACAAGTCCCAAATAATACCAACAGCACTCGAAGTTTGAATTAAAAAACACTACGTGGCACTGCACTGGGCTCGTCACGCTGAGGTGTTATTTATTTAAACACAGAATGCCCAGGAATTATACTAGCTATAATGTTCTTGAATCCGGAACACAACAATGCTTACAAAATGTTTACGGAAAGAAATAGAACAGAAAGGTCATTGCATAGGAAATATCATGTTATTCTTCGAATGTGTCTTATCTTTCTTTTCACGGTTTTTATGTTGTATAGAATTATTATTGTTTAACAGTTTAGTAGTCTTAATTGATCTAACCGAGACCATTTTTTTCCGTGCCGAAATCGCTTTTATTTTCCGTGTCAGTCCGAGACGCCAACGCGCGTATATCGGAATTACTGGCCTTCTATTCATGCCAGCGTATCTACTAAAACCTCTTGGTAGTTTTCATCAGTCTGGAGTCGCGCTGGTGCCTCCTTCTACACCGTTAACAGCGGGAAGGATCGGTCTGCTCACGATTCCGCTTAGTGCTCAACTTTTGCGACATCATACTTGTTTCAGGCAGAAGGTAGGTACATTGCGGCACATATCCTGCATTTGGGCACTCCAGCTTGGCTATCAACTCCTTCAAGTCCAACCTCGGAGCGGGACTAAATAGGGCTAAATGTCTTTAAGAGCTAGTCTCATCTTCTGAGAAAAGGTCCAGGATCCCACTAGTGAAAGTGAAAATATTAACCTCTTAATCCTAGAGTAAAGTGCCAAGTAGTACACAGATTGCTTCTTGGGAGATCGTGCGGTAACCTCTGTACATCTACTGAGTCAGTAATAGCTGAATGCATTGCTCTTTTAGGAAATCCGCGCAGAGTAGTCTGCGGTTTCCGTAAAATAGCAATGTATTGAAACTGCGTACCTACTGGCCAACCGTCTGCTCAGATGGTATTTGCCTCATGTTAAAACAAAGCAATTGATACTACAATTGAAAGCACTTCTTTGCGATCTGGTAATTGTACAGAACACTTTGGAATTTGGAAATAAAGAATTCTTTACGCAAGATTGATTTTGAAAGGAAGTGTAGTGTTATATTAAATCCCTACGGTGTTATTTATCTTATCAACTATACTAAATTTAGCGCGATTCTCTAGTATATATAGTCTTGTCGTGTTGGGAAATTGCATGAGTTGTTTTTGGATCAATTAATCATGAGGACGTTGATCGCACTGTTAGCCCTTGGGTTTGTCGCCGTTAGTGGTAAGTTACCTTCACGATACTATCTGTATATGGTAACAATTAGACTATTTGAAACTATGCGGAAACATTCGCCTGGTATAGTATACAATAGTCAAGTACGCATGTGTTATGTATACGATCTTAAAGTGTAACGTAACACATCTAACGCAGTAACAGTCCTTCTGCGATGTGGATCTATTTAACCGACCACCGTTTTCAATCGTCCCCACAGGTCCCCAGTGGTCCACCTAGCTTCAGCTCTCTCTAAGTCATTTTAGACGATTTTTTTAAAAACATTTGCTGGTAATATAATAATGAATGGAACTACTAATTTGAATGGTTTCGTAGCCGGTCCGACGGTTCCGCAGAGAATTGTCGGCGGTTCGGTCACCACCATCAACAACTACCCCTCCATTGTGGCGTTGTTGCGAACCTGGGACTGGAGCCAGTGGTGGCAATCCTGTGGCGGTTCCATCATCAACAACAGACACATTCTTACGGCCGCTCACTGCCCTCAGTAAGTAGCATTGTATCGCAAAAACTTTGGCACAGAGTAAGAAATAAAATAATATGTTATATACTTATTTTTTTCTACAGCGGTGACGCAGTTGGAATGTGGCGTGTGCGTGTCGGTTCCACTTTTGCAAACAGTGGCGGTGTTGTTCACAATGTGAATCATCATGCTATCCACCATAATTACAACAGATGGAGCCTCGATAATGACATTGCTATTTTACGTCTTGCTTCCAACATTGGATTCAACCAGAACGCCCAGCCGGGCTCATTTGCTGGAGGCAATTACCATGTTGCCGACAACCAAGCGGTCTGGGCTGCTGGATGGGGTCATACACAGGTTCGTGATCTTATCGTAAACGAAAATTTATATTTGTGTATTGCCAAGGCCCAAATTCGACTTCTCTAAAAACAATTCAGGTTGCATTAACGGTTTCTTATAACGCAATATTTGATAACAATATTTTTATCGGTAATTTACAGTTCCAAGGGAGCCCTTCGGAGCAACTGCGTCACGTCGAAGTACGGACCATCAACCTGGAAGTCTGCAGAGATAGATACCGTCGTGCCTTCCCTCCCCGCACCGTGACTGATAACATGTTGTGCTCTGGAATTCTTGACGTCGGAGGTCGCGACGCTTGCCAAGGAGACTCCGGCGGTCCTCTCTACCACAACAGGGTTATCGCCGGCATTACCTCCTGGGGTGAACGCTGTGCTGATCCTCGCTTCCCTGGCGTTAACGTTCGCGTCCAGCGTTATCCCGATTGGATCCGAAACAACTCTTAAAAATATAACTGTTATGACATGATTATTAAATTCCTTCATATTTTGTATTATACGCAGTTTAAATTTCATTGTAAAAGTAGCCACCGATACGAGGACAGAATCATCCAATTAAGAATCTAATATTTTATACGTGACTTAATTGCTGGTATAAAAAGTAGCTATATGTTATTCCAGGACATAATCTATGCGTGTGACAAATTAATTCAAATCCGTTCAGCGGTTTCTGCGTTTACTTCTAACAGATCGAATTTTACATTCACATTTATAGTATTTGTAATATACTTTCGGTCCTAGCTTTAGAGGTTCGTCTAATATAGACTTAAAAACTATTACTGATTATTAAAGTCATTTTTAAATAATAACTAACGCCGTCCGGTTGGTATCTTCCTGTGGACCTAATTATAAATCACCTCTTATACAATTAATTAATTATACTTGGTGTTTACTTATCGAAATACTAGTTAAATGCCATATAATTTGAGACATAGTTGTAATATTTAGAGTGACTTGGTTTGATACTCAGTTACTTTTTAAAATCATTGGAATGTATAAAATATCGTTGTAGTACGTATGCAGGGCAGTTGATTTTTAATCACTGGACAGAACAGAAGAAAACGGAATCTAAAAAAAATATAATAATATCAGGCCTGTACTATATACCGTCCCACTGCTGGGCACGGGCCTCCTCTACCACTGACATGGATTAGGCCTTAGTCCACCACGCTGGTCTAGTGCGCATCGGCAGCCTTCACAGGTTTTCTCATGGTATTTTCTTCACAGTTAAAGCAAGCGATCATTCATAAAGAATACAAACATAATTTTAGAAAAGTCAGAGGTGACTTTGGATTTTAAACCTGTGGACTTTCGTCTCAGCAGTCCATTCCATTCACAACTAGGTTATCGCTGCTTATAAAAAATATAGTGTGTTTTATTTAAAGTGTCGTTTTGCTACCGACAACCATCCTGTATACATGATCTACATTTCAGAAGAGGTATTACATCACGCCCATTTATTGTTAGTATCAGCGTAAATAAAAGGAGGTATGTCGAATCTTTGTCTTTGACGATAACGAAGAGCATGATTTTTTTTTCATCTGAGGACGAAGATTCTGTTTATGAACACTACAAACGAAAAAGGCGACGAGCGACTCAAATAGACGCTAAGATTATCCCAACTTTTCGACCAGATAAAAAACCAGTTACGTGAAAGGGTGGTTTCGTAAATCGACCAGGGCCCTTATTCTGTATGATAGTGTAAACGCGTAACGCGGCCGTGTCATGTTATCTCCGAGAAATGTGCGTGGAATGGTGTTCTGTAAGCCACACAGTAACACAACGCGTCATGTTTAGTACTATAGAAATTTGGCTTACAGAATACCATTCCACACACATTTCTCGAAGATAACATGACACGGCCGCGTTATGCGTTTACACTATCATACAGAATAAGGACCCAGTTGGGGAATGTGTTTAACTGGGACAATAAAGATTGTCAGCTTATTCAGATTCTCCTTCGTGGGAATACCGCAAGGTAATTGTACAATGACCTAGAAGATTATAATCTTACACGGACTGGGTGAAAAAATGGTATAGAGACTACATTTCCGCGTTCTTGGGATTATGTAGATCTTCTAGAAGTTTTCCGAAAACGCAAAAGCTTTATTATGAATATTTATCGCCACTCGAAAACTATAATTCGAAGCTTCCAGCAGTTCTAAACGTCTGAGTATGACGTGGAAGATAAGCAGCGATGTCACTTAGAACTTGAGGGAAAATTGTTGCCCAATAAATGCGAAATTGCGAGACGAGATAATAATTTAATATTAAAAATTATGCCATCAATACAAACGATGAAAGGCTTTAGAGGTGTATATGCAAATATTCCAATACAATGGGAAACTCCTGAAGAGATATCTGTGTAGGTAACATTCAAATAAGTTGTTCTTTCGACATTCAAATTAAACATATTTTCGGACATTATCGCGGTTTCGCGTAAACATAATAAAAATATGATGGTTCTTTTGAGTTATCCAATAATGATTTGGCTGATAAAGATTTGATAATTGGTCAAACTATAATTATTAAACAAATAAATTTAAGTTTGGTTATTACCGAAGTCTCGGTCAATTTTGTAAAAAAGTTAGAGCACGATTGTTATCTAGACACATCTTAGACAGATATGAAAGACTTATAGTGACCTTACAAGACGATTCCTGCTGGCTTCCCATTAAGATTTTAGGTTATACTAAAATCTAAAAGGAAATTGCTAGGCTATGAACAATAAAAATAGTTTAACTTCTTAATTAGATACATCAATGATAATTAATAATAGTATATTCTATCGGCTATCTGCCCGTCGTTTAACGTATTCGATATCGATGAATTATGTAAAACTTCGTTTAAATAACGTTAGATGGCGCACGTTGTATTTTTTCCCCAGAAATTCCGTCACCAATATGGAACTGTGGACTCACAGGCGCAAGGTAACCCGCTGGCGAGCGGGTTCATGTCTTATTTTTTTAGACATAGATGGCAGCACTTCCTAAACCTTTTTATTACTTGCTATGTTAGTAATCGTCGGAAAGCGTGCTAAAAGATATGGGCAAAGGGAACCCGAGCCTATTCGGCTTCACATCAACCCCTTACGAATTGTCACTTTTTCCGACAGTCGAACGTCATAATTTATCATGGTATATACATTTTTGGTGTTTGTGAATTGTCATATTAATTTTATTTGTTGACTATTATGTAATATGTTGTTAATTCCTTTTACATAACTTTGTAATCTTTTGTAATATTCCACAACAGACATTGTCTCTAGCTCATAGATAAGATAAACATGTTCTTCTTTGAACATAACTCTACTAAAATAAGCAATTGGTTTCAGCATTCCATCTCTTCCGTCTTGCATCAAATCTTTCTAACAAAAATAAACCGCATTAAAAAAAAACTAAAAAAAAATTACCTAACTAGTTTATACTGGTTACCAATTTTGGACACGAATGCTCAAGGCCTTTAGCTGGGGGAAGGGTCTTAACGATGTTTGAAGCAATACGAAAATATTATTCCCCTTTTTTACCAAATTTTGTAATTGCTATTTTGACTTTACATATGACTTTACTTTCATATTTTTTGCATACTCTTTAAATTAATACTGGATATAATCTTACTTTAAGAGGATTGCTCTTTTGGATTTAACAGGTATCTATAAAACTGATAACCGAGCGGAAAATCCAGTCACATTTTTTTAAAATTTTATATCATTGCGTTGATACTTCTATAGATAATGTTGATAATTATTAGATTCATTCAAATATGGATTAGCGATTTTCAACTTGCCTAGCAAAAAACGAATGGGAATTATCGTGAGACTGATATACTGCAATGAAGACATAAATTAATTTCACCTGATTGAGCAAGAATTTGTTCATATACCACAAACAAAAACAGAACTCCTATGGACCCCCGTAATTATTATCAAATACAGACTCTAGCATGATATCCTAAAGTACGGCGAGGGTACTGAACACGAAAAATAATATCATCTTTAGCCATTATAGTTGTGGTGGAAAAATATTTCCGAACAGTTCTTAAACAAAATTTTTAAAAAATTACGGAACTGATTTTGAAAAAAAATCAACGGGACAAATCTGGAAGTATATTTTATATAATATAAAAAGAATTATCAAAATCGGTTAATAAATGACTGAGTACTGAGGTAAGTAACACAAAAACTACACGTTGAACTAGTAACCTCCGTTTTTGAAGTTGGTTGAAAGCAAACGCAACTATTAAAGCACATAAGTAGGTAGATAGGTGTTTGGGTACGTACCGCACCGCTATGTCTATTTATGACGCCAAGCAACATATTTTTAACAACATTAAAGAACAATCTGTAAAAGCTTTTACAAAAAGTTGGAGATGTAAAATAAATATAAATAAATAATCGAAGTACTTTCATTGTTTTTGTCCATATAAAATAACTTCTTCAATACAATACGGTGAAACTGCATTGGTTTGTAAAATGGTATAGGTACACTTCCAATCGGCAAAGTAATAAAGCGAAAAATTTTAACTATTATGAAGAAAAAATAATATTATTTTTAAACATTTATATATTTTTAAATAGCTTATGTGTCGTGCGATCATTATGTAATAAAAAAAATCGTAACTGTTAATTCCAATAAATAAAAAGTACATACTTACGTAATGTATTTTATGAAAAGGAAACATTTTTTCAGACTTTTTGTTACCTCCATTGTTCACCGCTACAGAAATAGCTCGGTTTTGATTGTTTTAAGCGTCTTTATTGTTGTAATAAAAAGGTTTGGAGGAAGATTTTTATATTTTATGAATATATTTTCATTGTTCTTACTTGTTGCCTTAAAGTCTTTCAAAAAAAGTTCTGAACACATCAAGAGACAATCGAACGACTAATACGATCTTACTGTGTCCAATTTCCTTTATTGAAATCACTGGCAATTGCCAGGAATTGAAATCACTGGGTTCCGTAATAATAGTGTTTACGGACGTTTTCTATTGCTTTGATGTCATATAAAAATTTCAAAATTGTAATTTCAGTGGACAATGGCACAAACCAACAGTTAATTGTGAAGGTGAAATTTTTCATACTTATTGCGATAATTATCATATCCCTTTTTGTTGCACTTTACGTGTGTTTCTGTTTTCTTGTTAATTTTATATGTTTCCACTTAATTAAAGCATATTAGTATAGAGCCACTTACGCGAGCGATGAATGAATTTTCAATGACTAAAAACGAAACAAGTAGTACATCGGCGTAAGTACACGCGTGTACTCCTCAAATTCTGCCACCAAACAGCGCGCACTGATGATCCCTCAACGATGATCTACACTTAAGCGACAAAAGTACTTGATGTCTATTGACATGCGATAAGCTGACAGCATTATAAATTTTATCATTAATTAGTCGTATATCAGAGACTAGATAATTTAATCTATCAACTTCATTCCGCTTTAAGCCGACCAGACAATAATTTAAATAAAAAACAGGTGTGTGTTTTGCAAAAAATATCTTTTAACCTACTTTAGTTAATAAACTCTCAGGCCAAATGATGATCTTTGAAAATACAGTTTAAAAATTATAGCTTGAACAAAAACATAGCATTGACCATTATTATCGAGATATGCGGGTAATTGTGGTCACTATGTGAGCAATGAGAGTTAACAATTGTTACAAAATATTCTCCTGGAGTATCCCGCTCTATGCAATCTGTGCGTCCATGACCCACACCCACAGGATATGCAGTAGCATCGTAACTCGTTTTTGCGGCCGAATTCTCCATATATCAAGCAAATATTCTCAGACTCATCGCCACTTTTACTATCAAAACCTTCTTTATCATCACCTCTCGTTTGAGTATGGTTTCAGACTCTAAAGGAGCGTGTTTTAGGAGCACGCGCCTTATGGCCTTATTTGACACCATTTTCTAATGTTTCCGCTTCTTCCATTATATTTCTCCTCTATTTCTATTGTTTCGTGTTTCTGCATTACTTATTTTATTTTTCAATAAGACTTACTTTGTTTGGTGTCGCTGTATTCTTACGCATTTTCAGAAGGTATTTATGGTATAGTCGAGTTAGGTTTTGGCAAGCGTTGCAAGGATTCTCATTGGCTCTTGATGAAAAAAACTTTTTAAATTAAATAATTTGCTTTAAAATCACTACAAAATGTTATCAAACCTATTAAATAAACACACCGTTACATAATATAGTTTCATTAGTCAGTTATATTAAAATAAAAGTTTTATACTCGCTGATTTAGACTTTCTTGTTTGAATTTTATGAACATGATCTTTATTACTCACAGACTCCAAATACCTACGTTTCCCTCAATATATATAATTGCATTTATGTTCAAGCATTTATTTAAACAAGCACAATTGTACAATAATTAAAAAAAAAGGGTGCAATAGAATTGTATGGAACCCAAAAAGAAAATTGAAAATTGATCGCCTTTATAACGCTTAAACGTAAATACCCAAATTTGTCTTATCTATTTTAATCAACATTTATAAATGAATAGAATCCTTTGGTAGGTATATATATCTGTCAAATACTGTTCGGATGTCAGTCACTTTCAAGTTAATTAATCATGAAGACGTTGATCGCATTCTTAGCCCTTGGGTTCGTAGCCGTTATGGGTAAGTTAGTTTCACGATACTATTCGGTTATTTATAAAGAATAAAGAAAATGTATTGTTGGAATAATCAGTAATGAGAAAAAAAATTCTTAACCGATTTCGATGAAATTTGGTATGACCATAGGTTGGTTTTTGTTCCGGGAAAATATATAGCGTGATATTTATTAAGGATTTAATTTTCACGTGGGCAGAGTTGCAAGCAGAAGCTAGTATAATTATAAAAATTTTCAAGCAAAAGTATCCAGGTCGGGTAAGCTGATATAGGGAATTACTGCTCAGTATTAGCCCCGAGTCTGGAATTTGTGCTCGATATGGCGATAGGCTCTCCCCTGTAATATCATTGGTCGGACACACAGATAAAAAATTGAGTGACCTGGTTGCCCCTCCGCCTTTCTCTTGGAGGATAAATGTATTATTTATGTATGATTAATGATATTGGGCCAACAATTTCTTTTCACGGCAAGTTAGTTCACTATGCGAACACTTTCCGGGTCTGCCGTGTACTTATTTCGGGCCACTCCATTTTTGACAAACGAATTCAAGGGTTTTTAGTTGTTCATTCTTTGCTATAGAAAATACTTACCAAATAAATATAGAAATTAAAATTTCAATCGTTTCGCAGCCGGCCCATCGGTTCCGCAGAGAATCGTCGGCGGTTCAGTTACCACCATCAACAACTATCCCACAATTGTAGCGTTGTTGCGAACCCGGGACTGGAGTCAGTGGTTTCAATCCTGTGGCGGCTCCATCATTAATAGCAGACACATTCTCACGGCCGCCCACTGCCCGCAGTAAGTAGCGCGGTATTTTCTGTTATTCCTTTGAATGACGAGACGCGCTTGCGATTTCTCTGATTGTAAGCGATACAACCGCCCATAAATAGTAGAAACACCATTGAACGCCTTGAAGTACAAAGTATTGTTTGGTATTCCACTGCGCTCGCCATACTGAGGCATAAGATGTTAAGTCTTATTATGTCCAGTAGTTACACTGGCTACAATGTCCTTCAAACCGAAACACAACAGTGACTATATACTGCTGCTTGACGGCAGAAATAAACATTGCAGTGGTGCCTACCCACTCTCACACATGAGAGATCTCTCACCAGTAAATCGCAGTAATTTGAGCACAGAGTAACAGATATAATATGTTATACTCGTATGCGTGTTATTTACAGTGGACATGCTGTAGGAATATGGCGCGTGCGTGTCGGTTCCACTTGGGCTAACAGCGGTGGCGTTGTCCACAATGTGGATCGTCATACCATTCACCCTCAGTACAACGACAGAAACCTTGATAATGATATTGCTATTTTGCGCCTCGCTTCCACCATCGCATTCAACCAGAATGCTCGTGCTGGTGACTTTGCTGGCCCCAATTACCATGTCGCAGACAACCAGGTGCTATGGGTTGCTGGATGGGGTCTTACACAGGTACGTGATGTGATGTTTACAACATATTTTCTGATGTATAACCAATATTACTGTAAAGTTTCATCTAAATCCGATCAGTAGTTCTTTTGTGAAAGAAGAACAAACATACATACATCCACCCTGACAAATTTTTGCATTTATAATATTTGTGTTTAGTACAGTCGCACTCCACGTAGTATCATCTATTGTATAAATATGGCACTGCTGTGTCACAAATACCAATGTGAAGCAATAATTCCGCTCTTGCGTTTCGTAGCGTCAGTAACATTATAATCTGTGGATATTTCAATATTGGAATAATGTTATAAATATCGCAATATTTGCTCATATTGTTTTTATCGATAATTTACAGTACAGAGGAAACCCTTCGGAGCAACTGCGACACGTTGAAGTACGGTCCATCAATTTGGAAGTCTGCAGAGATAGATACCGTCGTGCCTTCCCACCCCGCACAGTGACTGACAACATGTTATGCTCCGGCATTCTTGACGTCGGGGGTCGCGACGCTTGCCAAGGAGACTCCGGCGGTCCTGTCTACCACAACGGGGTTATTGCTGGCATTACCTCCTGGGGTGAACGCTGTGCTGATCGTCGCTTCCCCGGTGTCAACGTTCGTGTCCAGCGTTATCCCGTTTGGATCCGAAACAATTCTTAAAAATAGATCTATTATAACATGATTATTAAATTCCTTCATACTTGGTATTATATGCATTTTAAATCTCCAAGATTGGTAACCTGTATATACCTGACGTCAAATTATTTTTTGGTTTTTAGTGGTTTTTGAAGGCGGTTTAATTATTTTTTTATATCGGCACACTAAAGTGACGCCACTACACCTGATGATAAGTGGAGTGGGGTTGAATATAATGTCGACTGATTAGAGATGATTACTGCTCGGCAGTCGACTCAATTATACTGGCCAGTTGTAACCGGATATACACAGGCTGATCCCGGAACGCGACTCACTTAAGTGGGCCACTACAGCGAGTTTTAGCCTCTTCAGTACGGTGGTCACTATCTGGGCTGGTATAATATGTACCTATCCTACCACCAGCACCCACTTATTAGTTAAAAAGTTTTTATTACAATATACTTTTTGTGATATTAATAAGAAAAATACTTCCTCGGTCGCGGTCGCGTAGTTGTATTGCGCACACGGTACAACTATCGAGCAGAGTTGTTATACCTCTGCCTACTCCTGATAAGGAAAAATAAGTGATGCTGTATATGTACATGTATAAAATAAGAAATAGACACAACAAAACCTAACGCTAAAACATAACTAATCCGTTTCGTAAACAAAGTTGTTATAGTATATACTAGCTTCCGCTCGCAGCTTCGCCCGCGTGGATTTCGGACTACAAAAATGGAGGAGGTGCTCAATTTGTCGGGATGTTTTTAATTTTTTAATGTATGGTGGTATGCAGGTGGTCCGATTATCCGGTCAGGGTCTGATGATGGGATCCTGGTGAAATCGAAGGAAGCATATAGCATGATTCAGTATTCACGCGTGATGGCTTATTATTAGCGTATTTCATGTATAACTTTGGTGTTTCTATACCGATTTCTGTGATTCTTTTTTATGGAATATTTAATAATGTTAACTTTTTTAATTAGGGATGACCGAGAGTGTTATAAACGTAAGAGTAGACAAATATAATGAGAAAGCTTCGAACTGCTAAGGTATCGGGAGTTACACGTGTTATTGTGAGTCAACCATTAAAGATAGACATATGCTGTCGTGGGATATTTTTTATATAATTTTAAGGAGAACATTTCCGTCATACATGATTTCTGTGTAGCTTTAACCATTAAGGTTGCACACGCGACGGAAGCTTAAAAAATGGAGTAACTTCCCCCGTTTTCCCAACATTTCTCTTCACTGCTCTGCTCCTATTAATTGTAGCGTGATGAAAAGTATACTATAACCAGCTCAGGAGTATGAAAAATAATTGTACCAAGTTTCGTTAAAATCCGTCGAGTAGTGTAGTTTTGTTTCTATAACGGTTATACAGACAGACAGACAGACAGATAGACAGACAAAAATTTTACTAATTGCATTTTTGGCATCAGTATCGATCCCTAATCACCCCCTGATAGTTATTTTGGAAATATATTTCATGTACAGAATTGACCTCTCTACAGATTTATTATGAGTATAGATTATGTAAGTATGCATTAAGTAGACTCGATCTAAGGGCTTTGAATATATAAATTAATAAGTATCCACAGCATCGAAGACCTGTGTGTTCGGTTTGCTATCCCATAAAATGTTATATAATAATTATCAAGCCACGCGCCTTATACCTGTGAACCAACAACCCGCAAGTAATACCAACAGCACTCGAAGTTTGAATTACAAAGCACTACGTGGCATTGCACTGGGCTCGTCATCCTGAGGTGTTATTTATTTAACCACTGAATGCGCAGGAATTACACTAGCTATAATGTTTTTCAAACCGGAACACAATATTACTGTAAAGCTTCATTCAAATCTGTTCAGTAGGTTTTTCGTGAAAGAGGAACAAATGTACGGACACACATACATACATACTTACATACATACATACATCCTCACGCATCATCCTTACGCATTTATAATATTAGAAGGATTATTTAAGCAAGATAGATTTTAAAACCGAAGTAGCGCGTTATATTAAATCCCTACGGTCTTATCTATGTTATCAACTATAATAAATCAAGCGGGATTCTCTAGTATATATAGTCTTGTAGAGTTGGGAAAATCCATAAGTTGTTTTTGGATCAATTAATCATGAGAACGTTGATCGCACTGTTAGCCCTTGGATTTGTCGCCGTGACTGGTAAGTTACCTTCATGATACTATATGCTAATAATTTGACTTTTTTAAACTAAGCGGAGACATTCGCTTGATACAGTATAGAACAGGCAAGTACGCATGTGTTATGTATACGATGTTAAAGTTTAATGTAACACATCTACCGCAGAATCTTCAACTTCGCGATGTAGATCTATTTAAGCTACAACCGTTTTCAATCGTTCCCACCCACTGATCCACCTAGCTTTATTTTTTTTTTGTTTTTATTGCATAGAATGGCGAGACGAGCTTGCCGTTCGCCTGATGGTAAGCGATATGACCGCCCATAAACACCAAAATCAACATCCAAAATCTTGAATTACAAAGTATTATTTGGTATTACTGCTGATAAAATAGTTTATGGAACTAAGGGTTTGAATGGTTTTGTAGCCGGCCCGAGGGTCCCACAGAGAATCGTGGGCGGTTCGGTCACAACCATCAACAACTACCCCTCTATTGTCGCGCTGTTGAAAACCTGGAACTGGAGCCAGTGGCGGCAATCCTGTGGCGGTTCCATTATCAATAACAGACACATTCTCACGGCCGCTCACTGCCCGCAGTAAGTAGCATTGTATCGCAGAAACTTTGATACAGAGTAACAAATAAAATAATATGATATTGCTTATGTTTTTTACAGCGGTGACGCAGTTGGAGTCTGGCGCGTGCGTGTCGGTTCCACCTGGGCAAACAGCGGTGGCGTTGTCCACAATGTAAATCGTCATACCATTCACCCTCAGTATAACGACAGAAACCTTGATAATGATATTGCTATTTTGCGCCTCGCTTCCACCATCGCATTCAACCAGAATGCTCGGGCTGGTGCCTTTGCTGGCCCCAATTATCATGTCGCCGACAACCAAGTGGTTTGGGCCGCTGGATGGGGTGTTACACAGGTTCGTAATCTGATCGTATACGAAAATTAATATTTGTGTGTGGTGCACTGCGTGAATATGTGAGACAAACTTCAAATGTGCCTTTTCTAAAAAAATATCAACTTACAATAACGGTTTCCAGTGACGCAATGTAAACTTAAATTATTTTTATTGGTAATTTACAGTACCAAGGAAGCCTTTCGGAGCAACTGCGTCACGTCGAAGTACGGACCATCAACCTGGAAGTCTGCAGAGACAGATATCGTCGTGCCAACCCTCCTCTCACCGTGACAGACAACATGTTGTGCTCTGGCATTCTTGACGTCGGGGGTCGCGACTCTTGCCAGGCAGACTCCGGCGGTCCTCTATACCATAACGGGGTTATCGCCGGCGTTATCTCCTGGGGCGTGCGCTGTGCTGATCCTCGCTTTCCCGGTGTCAACGTTCGTGTCCAGCGCTATCCCGATTGGATCCGAAACAACTCTTAAAAATATAACTATTATGACATGATTATTAAATCCTTCATATTTTGTATTATACGCAATTTAATTTTCATTGGAAAAGTAGCCACGTATCTACCTTCATTAGTCGATCTTTAGTTAATGATGAACTGGCAAGCACCGTCGATACTCGAAGCGGTATCTTTCCGTGAGTACTGACTCGAAAAGCCTTTTCCGGTAAAAATCGTTACAGCACTGTAGCAATCTGTAGGTAGGTAATCATTGTAGGTGGAAAATGCATTAGAAACTGTATTTCCGCGTTCTGAGGACTATGTAGATCTTTTAAAAGTTGCGCATGCAAGAAAAAAATTTACAGCGAAATTATCATAAAATAATTTAGGGATAAAATATTATTGCTAAAAATTAATCAAATTAATCAAATAAATTTAAGTTTGGTTATTACCGAAATATCGGACAATTTTGTAAAAAACCTAAAGCATGATTATTATCTATGTGATATACAGTTAGACATGAAAGACTTCATCACAAAATTTTCAGTCTATTCCAAAGATTGTATTGTAATCTCGCTACAATGTACGGCGTTACTGAAAGTTTTTGTTGACATTCTACTTAAAGTAACTGTCCCCATAACGAAGCGTCCATCCCTTTTTCCCATGTTTGGTTCCTATCGGCTTCCCTTTTAAGTTTTAGGTTATGCTAAACAAGATAGGTATATATATCGTAAATTATAAATTGAGAAATTGCTATGCTATGAACAATGATAATACTTTAACTTTTAAATTAATCCATCAATGATAATTCAATAATGACATCTATCGGCCAGTGGCCCGTCGTTTAATAAAATCGACATCGATGAATTACCTATGTAAAACTTCATTTCAATCACGTTAGATGGCGCACGTTGTATTTATTTCCCCAGAAATTCCGTCACCAATATGAAATTGTGGTCCTATAGGCGCATGGTAACCCGCTGGCGAGCGGGTTCATGTCGTAGTATGTGTTTAAACATAGATGGCAGCACTTTCTAAGACTTGCTATCTACCTACTATCTCAGTGTTCGACGGAATGTGTGCTAAAAGATACGGGCAAAGGAAGCCCGACCCTCTTCGGCTTCACGTCAACCGATTACGTATTGTCACTTTTTACGTCAATCAAACATCATAATTTATTTTGGTATTATAACATTCGTAATATTTGATTGTAAAAAATATATTATTATTTATTTAACATGAGTCATTACAACATGCAAATTACATCACGCGTATCGCATAGCTGCCGGGCGCCGATTAATATATGTACATACAATATGTGTGGCCGGCGCGCGCGCGCCCTCGAACACAACCGAAGGGCTGGCGGTGTGTCGTTCCTGCCCGCCCGTGGTTATACACCCCCGCGACCATATGTATGGGAATAAGTGCCCATAAAAGGCAATGTTGAAGCGATGCACGCGTTAACGCCTTAAAGAAAATATTTAGCGCGTTATAGTATTCATTTTTGGTGTTTGTGAATTGTAATATTAATTTTATTTACTGACTATTCTGTAATTATTTATTAATTCACATTATTCCTATTTTGTTAATCCTTAGTATATAAATGCGAAATCTATTAAAAGATTATACTACGGCCAGTGTTACTAGCTCATAGCTATGATAAAAAAAAAATTGAAGGTAACTCTACTTAAATACTCTATTAGTTTTAGCATTCCATGGGTTCGGTATTGCATATTTTTTTAAACAAAATTAAAGCACCTTCAAATACCACTAAAAACATAATAATTACCTAACAGGTATATACAGGTATATACTGGTTACCAATTTTGGAGACGAATGCTCAAGGCCTTTAGCTCGGGGAAGGGTCTTAACGATGTTTAACGCAATTCGAAAATTGTATTCCCCTTTTTTAACAAATTTTGTACCTGCTATTTTTATTTTACATATAACATTTTATACATACCCTTAAAAGTATTACTGGATATTATCTTATTTTGAGAGGCTTGCCTATTTATTGTACTTAAAAGGTGTACTATCAAACATCAGGCTGATAACTGAGCGGAAAATACAATATCACTAAAAATATTATATATTTTTTATTGTATATAGTTGCGATAATATGTTTATAGGTAACGTTGATAAATATTGGATTCATTTAAATATTGATTAGCGGTTCTCAACTTGTCTAGCATAAAACGAAAAGTAATTAAAATGAGACTGACATACTGCAATAAAGACATTCAATTTCACCTGATCGAGCAAGAATTTGTTCATGTACCACAAACGTAACAAGAGAAAAATTGTGAAATTCATACAATCCTTGTCATTATAATCGAAAACAGACTATAGTATGATATCCTTAAGTACAGCGAGTGTGCTGCTATGCTATGCTGCACATTAAGATTTAAATAATAATAATAATATCAGCCCTGTATTATATACTTGCCCACTGCTGAGCACGAGCCTCCTCTACTACTGAGAGGGATTAGGCCTTAGTCCACCATGCTGGCCTATGAGAGACTTTCCCGCCCTCACACCCACCACTACAACTCCTGTAAGCCAGGATCAGCAGTGGCACGCATTTTGTGACACCGAGCAGTGAAGCTCGGCGAGTCTCAGGGAAAACTAGTATGTCATTATCCCGCAACGAAATTAATCAAATAGAAAAATAGGGAGGAGTTGGAAATATTAATTGTCCACTTCCCTCCAGAGCAATGCGGGTGACAAAATCATGATGTAAGGAGGCGATTTAACCTCAAGGATAGGGACGTTTACAACTAGATAAGCTAGTTATAAAGCACCACGGATAAAAATTAAATGAAAGGGTCCTATCACATGAGCTGTTAGATTTGATTACAATAGGCATGGCAAAAACGCCGAAAAGCACGGAAATTCCGTCTAGTCTCAACAAGGTCCATGTAGTATACAACCCCGGATGTTATTTGCATACTGTTTAACATGATGTTGCGCTCTTCATGCCAGAGACCACACTCCCAAAGTACGTGATGAGCAGATTGTTCAACCTCGTAACCAGGTGTAGAGCATGGGCACGCAGGAGAATCAACCAGTCTAAATGAGAACAGTTTACCCTTAAAATTACCATGGCCGGTAAGAAATTGCGATACACAGTAATCTATTTCTAGCCAAGTTTTAATTAGGCGATCGCGAACGTACGGAAAGTATTTATATAAATGACGCCCTTTCGAAGACGAGTCCCACCTACATTGCCATTCATTTAATAACTCGTTGTGTACATCAGTGTGCGGTTTAAATAGTCTATCGATTCTTAAGAGCTCGCGAGACGTAAGAAACTTTTTATCCATATCCTCTCTGGTTGAGTAATACATAGCGGCGCGACGCTGTACCTCCAAATCGACAGGGAGTACACCCGCGAGGACAGGCAAAGCTTCTGTACTAACAGTTCTATACCATGCTGGCCTAGTGCGGGTTGGTAGACTTCACACACCTTCGAAATTCCTATAGAGAACTTCTCAGATGTGCAGGTTTCCTCACGATGTTTTCCTTCACCGTTAAAGCGAACGATATATTCACAAAGAATACACACATAATTTTTAAGAAAAGTCAGAGGTGTGTGCCCTTGGGATTTGAACCTGCGGACATTTGTCTCGGCAGTCCGTTCCACACCCAACTAGGCTATCGCCGCTAAAGATTTAAATAATCTATAGCAATTATTGTTGCGGTCAAAATAATATCGCGATAAATTGTCTTTAAACAAAATTTTTAATTTAAAACTATTGAACCGATTTTGGAAAATCTGCAGAACCAATCTGGAAGTATATTCTATGTAATAACTTTTTTTTTCATATCGGTTATTAAATAACAGAGTTCTAAGGTAACAAACATTAAAAAGAATACACGTCGAATTGGGAACCTCCTTTTTTTAAGTCGGTTTAAAGTAAACACAACCATTAAAGCACATAGGTAGGTTGTGTTTGGCTAAGTATCGTAATTTACATTTTTGACGCCAAGCACATGGTATTAAGAACAGCTAAAAAATATTTATAAAAGCTCTTACGAAAAGTTGGAGATGTTTAAAAATAAATATTCGAAGTATTTTCATTGTTTTTGTCCATATAAAATGCCCATTTAACATTTTTGAAATTTATTTATGTAATTTATTATTATAATAATTAAATTTGATAAATGTGATAAATGAAAATAATTTATAATATCCTGGTAATAAATCATCACACCTACTTCTGTCCGTTTTCATAATAATACATGCATCACATAAAATAAATCTGTTATTAATATTACCTCTATGAGTAATTCATGTAACTGCAAATATTTATAAAAAAATATAAAATATTAATAATAATTTATTATACAAATCGAAAAAACCTTTTAAATTTTTGTTCAAAAGTTTGTTTTTGACTGCGGTACGTTTATTATATGGTATAAAAAAGTTAACTTATGCATAGGAATCATTGGCGAAAATAAATGAGTACTTTTGCATAATTAAAGAATAATTATTATTATTAATGAAAGAATTGTTTTTTTAATAATATACCATAAATCCTTGAACCTTTCTTGTTCTTTTGTATAAATTTAAACATATCATACTCAATAAAGTAGTAAAATTAAAGTGAGGTATTGAAGAGATCTATTAAATTTGGGTTTGAAAATTAATTGGAAAAAACAACTACAGTGAAACTGCATTGGTTTGTAAAATAGTGTACACTTGAAATTGGCAAAATAACAAAGTGAAAAATGTTATTAATTTTAAATTTTTATATTTTTTAAATAGTTTATGTCTCTTCGATCGTAATGTAATAAAAAAGAGGAGAAATAGTAACTGTTAATTCCAGAATAAATAAAAAGTACTCACGTTATGTTTTTTTTTTCAAATGCAAATATTTTTAGTCTTTGTGTTAGCCCCATTGTTCACCGTTAAATAAAAACCTCGGTTTTGAATCTTTTAAGCGACTTTACTATTGTAATATAACAAGATTTGTATATTTTATGAATATATTGTTGCCTCGTTGGGAAAATTTATAAAACGTACTTAAGTATATATTACATGGTTATTAATAATTCTAACTTGTTGCCTCAAATCCTTCCGAAAACGACCGAAGAGATGATCGGGCGACCGACATGATTTTATTATGTCCAATTTCCTTTATTATAATCAGGAATTACACCATTGAGTTCCCTAAAAATAGTCTTTACGGGAGTTTTCTGCTGCCGTTTGCAAACGCGGTATTGGTTGCAATTTGATATTAACAATAGTTTCCTTCTCTTTATAATTCTTAGCCATATAAGAGAAAGCAGTTATCTGTACAAAGAAGAGAGCTTTTTCTAATTCTTTGATGAAACATAAAAATTTAAAAAATTTAATTTTAGTGGACAATGGCACAAACCAACTGTTAATTGTGAAGGTGAAATTTTTCATACCCATTGCGATAATTAACATATCCCCTTTTGTTGCTTTACGTGTGTTCTTGTTTTCTTATTAATTTAATAAGTTTCCATTTAATAAAGTACATTAGTGTAAAACCACTTACGCGAGCGACGGATGATTTTTCAATGAATAAAAACTACACAAGTAGAACAGCGCAAGTACACGCGTGTACTCCTCAAATCTTGCTACGAAACAGCGCGCACTGATGATTCATCAACAATGATCTACACTTAAGCGACAAAAGTACTTGATGGCTATTGACATGCGATAAGCTAACAGTATTGTAATATTTTTTATTAATGAGTCGTATATCAGAGACTAATGATAAACAATTTAATCTATCAACTTCATTGCGCTTAATCCTACCAGTCACAAAACTTGCACGCTAATAATTTTTCACAAATGAATGGAATCCTATATACGTAAGCTGTTATCGATGAATCAAACAATACAGGGTATCCCAGAAAGTAGTATCAAGCGGAGGTCCAGAGATAGAGAACCCCTTGGGGTATCCGAATCACTCCCATGTATGTTCCGTGATTTTTCATAGTTTTCGAGTTATGAATATTTTTCTGAATTTTTGAGAATTTTCGATTTGAACAACTAAATGTTTTCTTTTTAAAAAAGTAGAAGACTTATTCGTGATTTTTTTATTGCAACAAAATTTTCACTAGTTGTACTTTTTTGCTAACAACAATCAGATTCGTAACTTTAATGAAAATTATGAAAATGTTGGTGTAAAGTGAAAAACTTACGTTCAATGAATTATAACTTAAATTTTCTTCTTTAAATTAAAAAACTAAACGAGTGACTTCATAGTTCTAAGTTAGGTCAAAAACTTTTCCAGACTCTCAACTTACATATTCATTAAAAAAACATCGTCCTTCATGGTGGCTATTTTGGCTAAAAGCAGCCTTAAAAGACAGCAAGTTGGAATTCTTAAAATTTGCCATTAGATTACAATTATTTTTTTGACTTCTTATCATTCTCAAGGTTAATTAGTTTGTAAACTAACCGAAAATGAAAGCAAGAAAACTATAAGTTAAACATTTGGCATATTCTTGTGTTTAAGTTCAATTAATTTTGCATGATTCGTTCTCGTGGTTTAAAGTTTGTAAACGTCGGTGTAACTCTTTTACCTGCGATTACAGGGGCCGATGAGACTGGGGCGATGGGCAGACCGAATTATTGCTATCTGCCATATATAGCTAAACTGCCAGTTTCAGACAATTTTATTTACTATGAGAATGCAGTTTAAAAATTAAAGCATAAAAAGTACACTGCGAATTGATTAGCTCCCCCTTTTTTGAAGCCGGTTAAAGAAAGCATAGCATTGATCATAATAATTTAGATATGCGGGTATTATGTTCCTGGTGTATCCCGCTCAATCCAATCTGTGCGTCCATGACACCCACAGGATGTGCAACAGTATTGTAACTAGTTTTTGCGGCCGAATTCTCCATATATCAGGCTGATATTCATCGTCACTTTTACTATTAAAAAAAAAATCGTTATCATCACCTTTCGATTAGGTCTTTCAGACTCTGAAGAAGCGTGTTTTCTTAAGGCATGCGCCTTTTGGTCTTATTTGACAACTTTTTATAATGTTTGCCTTATTTACCTCCGCCAAAATAATATAAAATGCACGCAAGTGTCTAAAGGCTACTTCTTGCAAATAATAGCCGTGTTCTGATCACAAGACGCAGGTGAAATAAGAGGTATGTAAGAAACCCTTAAGATTTATATTCGCTGATTTAGACACTCGTTTTTATGTTATGAACATGACTACCATTAGTTGCTGATTCGAAATACCCTCATCTCCCCCAATATACACAATCGTATTTACGTTTAAGTATTTAGTTAAACAAGCGAAATTGTATAATAATCGTAAAATATTGGGCGCAATAGAATCGTATGTAACCCAACAGGAAAATAGAGAATTGATTAACTTTAAAACGCTCAAACGTTAATACCCAAAGTTGTCTTATCTAATTTAATCAATATTTATAATTGAAAAGCACCCTTTGGTAGGTATATATACCTGTCAAATACTGTTTGGATGTTAGTCACTTTCCAGTTAATTAATCATGAAGACGTTGATCGCATTGTTAGCCCTTGGGTTCGTAGCCGTTACGGGTAAGTTAGATTCACGGTACTATTTGGTTATATGTAAAGAATAAGGAAACATTATTTTTGGAACAATTCCATTAAAAAATTGAGTGACCTGGTTGCACCTCCGCCTACCTCTTCAAGGATAAAGGCGTCATGTATGTATGATTAGTAATATTGTGCAGACGACGTTCCTCTATTAAGTTTTATATTGCAGCGCCTACACCCTAAGGAATACTGCAGCGTTAATTTTTAATGTAATTTGTTACCATTTATTTGGTCGAGAATAAATTTGTTTGTATTTTTCAAGGCAAGTTAGTTCACTATGCGTTCGCATGTGTTCACATTCCGGGTCTGTACTGATGCTGTGTACTTATTTCGGGCCACTCCATTTTCGACAACCGATTTCAAGGGTTTTTAGTTGTTCATCCTTTTCTATAGAAAATACTTACCAAATAAATATAGAAATTAAAATTTCAATCGTTTCGCAGCCGGCCCATCGGTTCCGCAGAGAATCGTCGGCGGTTCAGTCACCACCATTAACAACTACCCTTCTATTGTCGCGCTGTTGATAACCCGGAACTGGAGTCAGTGGTCTCAAGCCTGTGGCGGCTCCATTATTAACAGCAGACACATTCTCACGGCCGCCCACTGCCCGCAGTAAGTAGCGCGGTATTTTTTTTATTGCTATGAGGGACGAGACGGGCTTGCCATTCACCAGCTGGTAAACGATTCAACCGCCCATAAACAGTAGAAACACCATCGAACACCTTAAATCCCAAAGTATCGTTTGGTAGTCAACTGCGCTCTCCATCCTAAGACACGAGATGTTCAATCTTATTAAGTCCAGTAGTTACATTGGCTACAATGTCCTTCAAATCGGGACACAACAGTAACTACACTCTGCTGCTTAGTGGCAGACATTGACACGGCGGTGGTACCTACCTCAGTGTACTCTCACATATAAGAGATCTACCAGTAAATCGCAGAAACTTGTGCACAGAGTTACAAATATTAAATATTATATGCTTGTTATTTATAGTGGAAATGCTGTTGGAGTTTGGCGCGTGCGTGTCGGTTCCACCTGGGCTAACAGCGGTGGCGTCGTCCACACTGTAGATCGTCATGTCATTCACCCTCAGTACAACGACAGAAACCTTGATAATGATATTGCTATTTTGCGCCTCGCTTCCACCATCGCATTCAACCAGAATGCTCGTGCTGGTCACTTTGCTGGAGCCAATTACCATGTCGCAGACAACCAGGCGGTATGGGCTGCTGGATGGGGTCATACACAGGTTCGTGATTAGATCGTTTACAATATATTAATATATCTAGACACACAGTAGCGTGTCAAGCCAAGTTCAAGCTAACAGAATGACGAGTAGAACCGTGTGTAATATTACTCGAACCATTTGGAGCCACTTTTGACTCTTTCATAACTCAAAAACTATTTCACATAAACATGTCAAAGTTAGCTCTAATATTGAGGCTTGCGAGATATGTGCTCCAAATTTTATATTCACACCTCACACAGTTATTTAGATATTAACGTCCAAAAATTGGCCTTTTTATCACTGACTGACGATTTGATCGAGCTAGCCAAGTAATACCTTAGGCTACGATATATTATCCTAAGTTATAAGAAGAAATTATGTTTTAATATCGTGTAAACATTTTATGTAGTTATAGATAAATTCCAGGACTAATCATTGAAGTCGGCAATCATTTAGATCTCTCTTCTTGTGTCGTTGAAGTCAACAACCAAGCCATGTATCATAATATTGAACCTGCTCTCATTTCACATTTATGTTTTTGATATATCTTTATATCTTGTACATGAATGTCTAAACTACTGTATGAATGTGGCATTGCTATGTCACAAATACCAATATGAAATAATAATTCCGCTCTTGCTTTTCGTACCGTCAGTAACATTATCTACGGATATTTCTATTTTGGTAAAATTGTTTAGAAATCGCAATATTTGTTTATATTGTTTCTATCGTTCATTTACAGTACAGAGGAAGCCCTTCGGAGCAACTGCGTCACGTCGAAGTACGAACCATCAACCTGGAAGTCTGCAGGGATAGATACCGTCGTGCCTTTCCACCACGCACAGTGACTGACAACATGTTATGCTCTGGTATTCTTGACGTCGGAGGTCGCGACGCTTGCCAGGGAGACTCCGGCGGTCCTCTCTACCACAACAACGTCATCGCCGGCATTACCTCCTGGGGCATACGCTGTGCTGATCGTCGCTTCCCTGGTGTCAACGTTCGTCTCCAGCGCTACACTGCTTGGATTCAAAACAACTCTTAAAAATATAACTATTATGACATGATCATTAAATTCCTTTATACTTTGTATTATATGCAGTTTCAATTTCATTCATTTTTCGATCTCTAGTTAATGAAGAACTGGTCAAACATGCACCACCGACACCTAAAGAGGTATCTTTCAATGAATAACAGCGTGCAAAGCCTGATACGTTAAAAATAATACCTAAATCACTGTACCGATCATCATCTGTCATCTAATTAAAAATGAAATATTTTCTGAAGGAGTTAATTATTAGGATTAAAAGTATGTAGCTATTTGTTAAACCAGGACGTGGTCTATACGTGTGCTGAATTGATTCAAATCCTTTCAGCGGTTCCTGCGTTTACTTCTTGAAGATCGATTCATTTTAAATATCTAATTTTAAAATGTCTGATAGTGAAACTATGACGAAATACTTTTGGGATAGAATATCCTTGCAGAAAAAAATGTAATATCAGAGGCGTGGCGGTAATTTGATGCGTGATCAGGGTTACTACGGATTATGATTATTATGATATTATTATCAGGGGGGATTACCGGTTGAAATAAGAGCCAAGGCAAAAGCTTTATTATGGATATTTATCGCCACTCGAAAACTATAGGCATTAGAAGCTTCTAGCAGTTCTAAATGTCGGAGTACGACGTGGAAGAGAAGTAGTGATGTTACGTCGAGCTTGCGGTAAAATGACCTTTTGTCCAAGAAATATTAAAGTTCGAAACGAGGTAATAATCTACATATATAAAAATGAATCCCTATTTCCCTTGGTCACGCCATCACGCGTGAACGGCTGGAACGACTTTACTATTGTTTTGTTGTGTTTGTTATTGTCAGGAGAAGGTTCTTATGAAAGAAAAAATTCAAAAAATTGCGCGGTAAATTAGTGAAAATTTTTGTTTACATATCTACTTATAGTGGCTGTACTTATGGCGAAGCGTCCATACAAGACGATTCCTATGGTTTTTTTAAAGATTGAATTTATACTAAACTAAATATTTAATCAGTAAATTATAAATGTAGAAGTTACTAGGCTATGAACAATAATAATAGTTTAACTTTTTAATTAAGCCATCAACGATAATTTAGTAATGATATCTATCGGCCAGTGGCCCGTCGTTTAACATAATCGATATCGATAAATTATGTGAAACTTCGTTTAAATAACGTTAGCTGGCGCATGTTGTATTTATTTCCAGAAATTCCGTCACCAATATGAAATTATGGTTCCATATGCGCATGGTAACCCGCTGGCGAACGGGTTCATGTCGTAGTATGTTTTAAAACATAGGTGGCAGCACTTTCTAAGACTTGGTATCTACTTATCTCAGTTTTCGACGGAATGCGTGCTAAAAGATACGGGCAAAGGAAACTGGACCCTGTTTGACTTTACGTCAACCGATTAAGTACGTATTGCAAATTTTTACGTCAATCAAACGTCATAATTTATTTTGATATTATAACATTCGTTATTATTTATTGTAAAATATATATATATTTACCATGAGTCATTACAGCATGCAAGTTACATCATGCGTATGACGTAGCTGCAGGGCGCCGACTAATGTGTGTGTGGCCGGCGCGCGCGCTTCCTCGGACTCAGCCGAAGGGCTGGCGGTGCGTCACGTCGTTCCCGTCCGCCCGCGGTTACAGACACCCGTGACCATATTACGCTTGGGAATACGTACCCATAATATGCAATGTTCAAGCGATATACGAGTTGACGCCTTGTGTTTTGGTGTTTGCGAATTTTAATATTAATTTTTTTTATTGATTATTCTGTTATACCTTTTCGTTGATTCAAAAACTATGTAGATAAATTGTTCTTCAACAAAATGTTTAATCTAAAACTCTTGAACCGGTTTTGAAAACATCTTCGGGACCAATCTGGAAGTATATTCTATATAATTAAAAAAAATCTTCTAAATTAGTTATTAAATAATAGAGTTCTGAGGTAACAAACATTAAAATGAATACATGTCAAATTGAGAACCTCCTTTTTTTGAAGTTGGTTTAAAAGTAAACACAACTATTAAAGCACATAGGTAGGTTGTGTTTGGCTAAGTACCATCGCAATTTACCTTTTTGACGCCTAGCACCATAGTGTTAAGAACAGTTAAGAATAATTTGTAAAAGCTCTTACAAAAAGTTGGAGATGTTTAATAAAATTAAATATTCGAAGTATTTTCATTGTTTTTGTCCATATAAATTCCCATTTAACTTATAAAAAAAAAAATTATGCAATTTTTTACTATAATAATTAAATTTGGCAAATGTGGTAAATGGTAATATTATGGTGTGTAACGGATCTTAACAAATCATCGCAGCTATTTTTTACAGTTTTATAATATGTGCATCACATAAAACAAATCAGTTATTAATATTACTTCTATGTAACTGAAAACTTATTATTCATGTAACTGAAAATATTTATAAAAAAAAATCGATTTCATTATACAAATTGAAGTAATATTATACTAAGGTAAATTCAAGAAACCTTTTAAATTTTTGTTCTAAGGTTTTTTTTTGATTATGGTACGTTTATTATATTGTATAAAAAAAGTAAACTGATGCATATTGATCATCGGCGGAAATAAATAAGGACTTTTACATAATTAACGCGTAATTATTATTATTAATTTCTTTTTTAATAATATTCCATAAATCCTTGAACATTTAGCTAAGCATTGCATTATGAGACTGATATTTATAATATTATATACTCTATCAAAAATGCAGCTAGAGTGTTAACCTTTCATCAAATAGCTTATTCCGGAAAAAAAACATTACTTATTCAAAAATTTATGAATAATAGTTTTATTTCAACAAAAATTAAATTAAATTTACTGTTTACTTGCATTTTTTTGGATTCGTGAAAAGAGAAAATGTACTATTTTCTTATTCTTTTATATAAATTTAAACATCTTTGTGTTACCCCCATTGTTCACTAAATAAATAGCTCGGTTGTAATTTTTTTAAGCGTCTTTATTGTTGTAATAAAACAAGATTTATATATTTTATGAAAATATTGTTGCCTCGTTGGGAAAAAATATAAAATATAATCAGGAATTGAAATCATTGGGTTCCCTAAAAATAGTCATTATGGGCGTTTTCTGCGGCCGTTTGCACACGCGGTATTGGTTACAATTTGATATCAACAATAGTTTCCTTCTCTTTATAATCCTTAGACGTATAAGAGAAAGTAGTGATTTGCGCATGGAACAGAGATTTTACTAATGTTTTGATGTGATATAAAAATTAAAAAAAAAATGTGATTTTAGTGGACAAGGGCACAAACTAACAATTAATTTGAAGGTGAAATTTTTCATACCTATTGGGATAATGAACATATCCCCGTTTGTTGCACTTTACGTGTGTTCTTCTTTTCTTGTTAATTTAAAAAGGTACCACTTTATTAAAGCACATTAGTGTAAAGCCACTTACGCGAGCGACGGATGATTTTTGAATCAATAAAAACTTAAAACAGTAGAACAGCGCAAATACACGGGTGTAATCAAATCAAATTGTTATAATCAAATTCTTCCACGAAACAGCGCGCAATGATGATTCATCAACAATGATCTATACTTAAACGACAAAAGTAATTGGTGTCGATTGAAATACGATAAGCTGACAGTATCGTATTTTTTTTTCATTAATGAGTCGTATCAGAGACTAATGATAAATAATTTAATCAATGAACTTCATTCTGCTTTAAACCGACCGGATACAAAAGTTACACATTAATAAATTTTCACAAATGAATGGTAAAAAATCAATCTTATATACATAAGCTGGTAACGATGATTCAAATAATATACACTTGAAGCCATGATACAGGTTCTAAATGTAACGCTTAGATAAGTATTTTTACTGTCATCAGGTTAATAAGACGATCTAACCCAAATATTTGATTTCATCGTGGAACTCTCTCATAGAACTATTCTCGGTATATATTTTTATGATAGTTTGTCAACGTGCCTGCTTGTTTTGGCTTAGAATTGTGCTCGATAGCAGAAGGTCGTTATAAATTAGAACAAAACAATCTATAAGTACTTGTTATACATATACACTTATCTCAAACTACTGTTTGGTGCCTAAATTATTTTTTTAGTATTTGCTCTGTACTTTGTGACTTTTATGGGAGCACTGCGCAATGCTGCGAACGGGAGCTAAAGGAACAGGGGGTAATCGAAGTCACTTAGGCAATAATTTAAATAAAAAAAAAAGTTTTATGTTTAGACCTTTGCAAAAATCAACTTCTAACCTACTTTAGTTAATAAACTATCAGTTTCAGACAAAATAATTATCTTTGAAAATACAGTTTAAAAATTATAGCATAAAAAAAGATGTAGCATTGACCATCATTATCGAGATATGCGGGTAATTGTAGTCACTATGTGGGTAATGAGAGTTAACAGTTGTTACAAAATATTCTCCTGGAGTATCCCGCTCTATGCAATCTGTGCGTCCATGACCCACACCCACAGGATATGCAGTAGCATCGTAACTCGTTTTGGCGGCCGAATTCTCCATATATCAAGCAGATATTTTCAGACTCATTGTCGCTTTTACTACCAAAATCTTCGTTGTCATCACCTATCGGTTAGGTCTTTCTGAATCTGAAAAGCGTGTTTTCTTAACGCATGCGCCTTTTGGCCTTATTTGACACCTTTTATAATTTTTGCCCTTTCATTTAAGACTTCAATTATTTAATTTTTTCGTGTTTCTGCTTTTTTTATTTTATTTTTCATTAAAACTTAATTTAATGGGTGTCACATTTTTATTTATATATTTTAATAAGCTATTTATAGGATAGTGGAGCTACGCTTTGGCAAGCATTACACGAATTCTCATTGGCGGGAAAAAAACTTTTAAATTAAATGATTTGCTTTAAAATCACTACAAAATGTTATTAAATAAAAACACCGTTACATAGTAGAGTTGATTCATTAGTCAGTTTTATTAAAATAATGTACTGATCGCTTATTTTGTGCAATTGTAAAATAATATGAAATACGCGCAAGTGTCTAAAGGTTATTTCTTGCAAATAATAGCTGTATTCTCATCGCAAGACGCATGTGAAATGGGAGGTTTATGTAAGAAACATTTAAGATTTATTTTCGCTGATTTAAAAGCTTTCGTTTGTATGTTATGAACATGACCACCATTACTCGCTGACTTCCAATACTCGCGTCCCCCCAACATACACAATCGCATTTATGTTTCAAGTATTAAGTTAAACAAGAAAAATTTTATAATAATCGTAATATATTGGGCGCAATAGAATCGTATGGAACCCAACAGGAAAATAGAGAAATGATTGACTTTAAAACGCTCAAACGTAAATACCCAAAGTTGTCTTATCTAATTTAATCAATATTTATAATTGAAAAGCACCCTTTGGTAGGTATATATACCTATCAAATACTGTTCGGATGTCAGTCACTTTCCAGTTAATTAATCATGAAGACGTTGATCGCATTGTTAGCCCTTGGGTTCGTAGCCGTTACGGGTAAGTTAGTTTCACGGTACTATTTGGTTATTTGTAAAGAATAAGGAAACATTATTGTTGGAATAATTCCATTAAAATTTGGGTGACCTGGTTGCATCTCTGCCTACCCCTTCGAGGATAAAGGCGTTATGTATTTATGATTAATAATATTGTGCCAACAAAGTTCGTATTGCAGCACCTACACCCTAAGGACCACTGCAGCGCTAATTTTTAATGTAATCTGTTTCCATTTATTTACCCGAGAATAAATTTGTTCATATTTTTACGGCAAGTAAGTTCTCTATGCGAACACTTTCTAGGTCTGTATTGACGCCGTGTACTCATTTCAGCCTATTCCATTTTCGACTACCGATTTTAAGGGTTTTTAGTTGTTAACTTAAAATTCTCACCAAATAAATATATTAATATTTTTAATCGTTTCGCAGCCGGTCCGTCGGCTCCGCAGAGAATCGTCGGCGGTTCAGTCACCACCATCGACAACTACCCCTCTCTTGTGGCGCTGTTGCGAACCCAGGACTGGAGTCAGTGGTCTCAAGCCTGTGGCGGCTCCATCATTAATAGCAGACACATTCTCTCGGCTGCCCATTGCCTGCAGTAAGTAGCGCGGTCGTTTTTTTTATTTCTTCGAATGACGAGACGAGCTTGCCATTCGGCTGATGTCAGTCAGTAAACGATGCGATCGCCTATAAACAGTTGAAACATCATCCAACACCTTGAATTACAAAGTATTGTTTGGTATTCCACTGCACTCGCCAGTCTGAGACACGAGATGTTAAGTCTTATTATGTCCAGTAGTTACACTGGCTACAATATCCTTTAAACCGGAACACAACAGTGACTACAGACTGCTGTTTTACGACAGAAATAGACATTGCGGTGGTACCTACCCTTTCTAACATATGAGAGACTAACCATCAGTAAATCGTTGACACTTGAGCACAGAGTAACAAATATAATATGTTATATGCTTTTTATTTACAGTGGATATGCTGTTGGAGCTTGGCGCGTGCGTGTTGGTTCCACCTGGGCGAACAGCGGTGGCGTCGTCCACGCTGTGGATCGTCATATCATTCACTATCATTACAACAACAGAACCCTTGATAATGATATTGCTATTTTGCGCCTCGCTTCCAACATTGCATTCAACCAGAATGCTCGTGCTGGTCACTATGCTGGCGCCAATTACCATGTCGCAGACAACCAGGCGGTATGGGCTGCTGGATGGGGTCATACACAGGTTCGTGATGTGCTTGTCTACAATATATCAATATATAGATGTATATTATGTTTGTATCTTGTACATCAATTTATTTATTTATTTAAAAGTCAAATATAAGCTTAAAGTGAGGGTACACCAAAACGGTACACTTATATAATGATTATTCATATTAACAAGAACATCGAAGAAAATTAAATTATTGCAGGTAAAGGTGACTAACTATAATTCGTATGATTTAAAAACATATAAACTTTTTTACTAATGCTATGAATACTTTCAATAAATATATCGGCATCCAATCCATTCTCAAAAAATGTGTCTATCAAGATAATTGCCTTAGCGGTCGGGCTATTTCTAGTGTGCGTTAAACGCCATGCAAGTATTCACGTGAGAAGACGATGCCTTCTTTGCCCCTTAGCACGCAGTAATGGTCCGGAATATACAAATAAATATGTTCTCTCGCAGTTTCATTGTCTACACAATGACAATTATACAAAAAAATTTGCCGCTACATATACATATACATTATATATATGTAGCGGCAGAATTTTTGTGCACTTTATCAACCATAAGGATATATAGTTTTTCGCAGGGATTCCACAAAATAGAGTTCTATTCTTATTAACTACGGACAAACAAATTGTGTAAAAGTTTAAGAACGCTAATATTCCTAAATGGTGTAGAGGTTCTGGTAATGAAACCTAACGTTTTGTTGGTTGTTTTACAAATATTTCTTATGTGTTCATGGAAGTTTAACTTGGAGTCCATGGTTACACCCAGATCGCGTATCGTGGTGACTTGATCGAGCGGCACGCTATCCAACATATTATATTTTGTTGCAATCGGCGTATGGGGTCGAGAAAAGAAATAGTTTTACACTTTGTTGCATTAAGTGGCACTTTGTTTCTAGCACTCCAATTTGCAAAAGTATCGGTATCTCCTTGTAGCGCTACACAATCCCCGTATTTTGAGTCATAAAAATTTTAGATCATTGGCAAACATCAAACATTTTGCGTTATAAAGAACATGGGCAGATCATTTATCATGATCATAAATTGTGTAGGTCCCGAAGTACTAACGCCAAAAACAGTGTAGTACTCTACGGAACAGTAATTTTTCACACGTACGTCTTGTTTTTATCGTTAATTTACAGTTCAGAGGAAACCCTTCGGAGCAACTGCGACACGTCGAAGTACGGACCATCAACCTGGACGTCTGCAGAGATAGATACCGTCGTGCCTTCCCACCCCGCATCGTGACTGACAACATGTTATGCTCCGGCATTCTTGACGTCGGGGGTCGCGACGCTTGCCAAGGAGACTCCGGCGGTCCTGTCTACCACAACAACGTCATCGCCGGCGTTACCTCCTGGGGCATACGCTGTGCTGATCGTCGCTTCCCTGGTGTCAACGTTCGTGTCCAGCGCTACACTGCTTGGATCCGAAACAACTCTTTATATCGATCCACTATTACGAGATTAATAAAATCAAATAAATGAAACCACTTACGTCCCTTTTTTATCTTTGCCTCTAGTTAATGTTTCACTGGCCTAAAAACCACGGGTGTCATTCTTCTTTATTTATATTATAGCTTTCACCGTTAATTTATCGATGATTTCGCCAATGTCAAGTAATAATAATGGTAAATACAAAATAAAAAATCATATGTCTCCTTTTATAAATTAATTTAATTCAGCTAATAATCGCAGCAGTATCAATCGAATGGGTATTGGTTGGGCGTGTAAATAGCCCAACCAATGAGAAAAAGTGAGGGCTAAGGGAAAGCAAAACCGAGCAGGCACTACCTACGATGTCCACTCAAGGGAGGTGGGCAAGGGCTATCAGGTAATACTGCGCAAAATTACTCACCGATCTTGCAGCCAAAATCACGAGGCGCACACCAGCGAGAAGGTCCGGGATACCAGGCGATGCTCCGGTTGCCGTCCACAGGCGATGCGACAGGATGAGGTGCGAGGATCAGCGGGGAAAGGGAGAAAATTAAAGAGGGAAGTAGGTATATTATGGGTAATAAGAATAAGGAAAAATTGTGACGTAGAGAAATTTTTATGTAGTAATGACAGTCGCATGCCCGTTTCAAATAATTGGAGCATAAAGGCCAGTATAACGTCCAAAGAGGCGGCATTACCTGAATAAGCTACAAACTTCGGATGAATAATTTTACGCAAACCGCACCCTTACCTTTAGTTGACGTTTAGGACACCAAGCGGCTCAACTAGTCACACCGTAAGAATATGAAATATAGCTTCAATCATAGAAAAAAAAATGTTTATGTAAGAATAGTTTTTTTTAGTACGTTTCTGTAGTAAATTACACTTAAATATTAAGTTTAAAGGGTTAAATACCTAACGTAGTAAATAACTTTAGTATCACCCCAGTTGTCCTACCATCTCTCTTGCCCAAGATATTTGAAGGAAATTTTATATCAGTTACATACGACATGACACTATACCGACTTCTTTAGTATTGTACAATCAGATTGCCCTATATATGGCCCACTATTAGGCGGTCCCGGATCTTGATTTTTTTGAGGCGGGGCAAAATCTGGATAATGCCACCCTCGACCACCTAAATTTTACCTTTGTCATCATCATCATCATTTCGCGTCCCGCGGGAAATAATTTATGTGTTTAATATTCTGAACGTCTCAGTAGTCAAAGATGCGTTAATGATGAGTTGCGTATGCGTCTGCCAAGTGTGAATTTGCCGCCCAGGGCACGGGCCCTGGCTTGCCCCGCTCTAGATCCAGGGCTGCTGTTATAAAAAATCTCACAAAATGATATAAGGTTAATTTATCTCCAATATTTAATGCGCTGTAGTAAGTACCTATATAACATGCGTTAATAAATGAAACCACATACTCGTCTTTACCTTTGGGGCATTCCACGTGAAGCGGGCACGAAAAAAAACTCGATGTCTCAGATTTTCGTAATATTTCATTATGTTATACCTGTATATGTCCTCGATCCAGATACAAAATATTATTAAAGTATAAAGCCTGGTAAGCGAGTTAAAGGACTTTGAAGTTTTGACTGGCCGGCTGGTATACGCCACTTCGAATCCAATTATCAAGTTTTTAAATGTTACAATAAAATAAATAAAGCAATGAAATAAATACTTCATTTAATGAGCTTTTTTTATTGTATTTTTGGAAATTGAAAAATGTTTTTTCTTTGAAAAAATGTGTTTGAAAGTTTCAAACTTGAATTTCACAAAGTTGGCATATTTATATTTTTTTTATTTTTTTCTAAAAATAGCTACTATTGTATAGATAATCCCTGCGAAGTTTCATAATGGGCTGAAAAGTAGTTTAGGAGCTAGACCGATTACAGTGCCGAAGCGCGGCGGTCGCCAGAAAGAGCGAAGTAGTAAAAACTTTCAATTAAACGAAATACTTTCGATTAGAGTATTTTATCATGTTTTGCATCGCTCTAACGATTCAATTACATCTGATTATAATATAAAAAAATATATTTATATTACTGACGGTGCACAAGAACATTTTAAAAAGATTTAATTGTATTAACTTGTTGTTTATTTATTTTATTGTAACATTTAAAAACTTGATAATTGGATTCGAAGTGGCGTATACCAGCCGGCCAGTTAAAACTTCAAAGTCCTTTAACTCGCTTACCAGGCTTTATACTTTAATAATATTTTGTATCTGGATCGAGGACATATACAGGTATAACATAATCAAATATTACGAAAATCTGAGACATCGAGTTTTTTTTCGTGCCCGCTTCACGTGGAATGCCCCCTTTGCTAACACTGTGCCAAAAAAAATATCCATAAAAAACAAATATTTTCATAAAACAATCCTGGTTATATTTTTTATTTTTTTTTTATCATGTAATTTAGTGCGAATATGGCGTGTGTTTGTGACTGAAAATGTGATGTTGCCACTGCGATGAATTGTCTTAGAGTAATAAGTAATAATTGCATTAATAATATGACTTGTCAAAATTTTATTTTCAAATATGTACAGGTAGCTGAATGTTTGCCGCCAAACATTGACAGCTACGCGTGTGACGGAAAAATAACCTTATTATGTAGTATATAAGGTTATAATCCCGTGACACACGCAAATGTCATGTAGCTGTCTTGGCTCGCCGGCGAGCCACGAGAGACCAAGAGATAATAATATCAGCCCTGTATTGCCCACTGCTGAGAACGGGCCTCCTCTACTACTGAGAGGGATTAGGCCTTAGTCCACCACGCTGGCCTAGTGTGGATTGGTAGACTTTACACACCCTCAAAATTCCTATAGACAACTTCTCAGATGTACAGGTTTCCTCACGATGTTTTGCTTCACCGTTAAAGCGAACGATAAATTCACAAAGAATACACACATGATTTTTTTTTAGAAAAGAGGTGTGTCCTCTTGGGATTTGAACCTGCGGACATATTTGCATTAATCTCATAATTGTATTAGGGAGTGTAAAATCAAAGTACTTTTAGTGACATTTATTTAGTTCGAAATTTACACTTTTTATTTTACACCTCTGCTTCGAATAACTCAGTAAATTGTTAAGAAGATAAATGTATGTATTGCATTTTATATTCGTAATTATTCTGCGATGATTATAGTTTATATATTTTTTTATTATTATTCAAATTTTAATTCACACAACTTTTAAATGGCGTAATAATAATTGCCATCTAGCGAACATTTTGTGTCATTCTACTTTATGTATAGTACTCACTAGATAAAAGAGCTTTATTAACAACGCGATAACAACGCAATCAAGCAAAATATTGGAGGCATTTTTCTTTCTAACGCTAGATGGCAGTGTTAAATAGAAATAATCGTGTAGCCACGAAATGTAACATACACCGTAAATGGAAAACTTAGAGATGTTTATTTGTGTAATAATAATCATATTTCTCACGGGGATTCGCCGAATGCGCGCGCCTATTTTCAAATTTGTAACCAAAGTAACTAGTTAGTGAACAGGTGCATCCCAAAGATTGTGTTGTTTCCCTCTGTAATATAAAAAAATAAAAACCCGACTATGGAAAAAAAGAGAACTAAAAAGCATAAAATAAAAAATATTTCTTTTGAAATAATGACCGTATTTATTTTTAATATCTATAAGCCAATCGGAAAACAAGACTGAAAATATCACTAGGTGCTTACAACAAATTTAATGTTTTAATTGACTCAGAAACGCTCTGCAAACTCATTTGATTACCGACGTATCCATAATCAAACACTCACTTTCACGATTTTGCTCGTGTTGTCCCACAAGGGGAAAATCGAAGGACGTTTATTGGTTTTTGCTGTTCAGTTGTTTTTTGTATTTCATATAATAACCGATAACGGAACCTTGTCCCCTCCAATACCGCACCGGTTAAAACACAATCTTTGTAAAAATAATTATAGTGTGCAAATTAACCCGAATTTCATGAAATCATTAAATAAAAAAGAAAAAAAGAACAGTTACGACGCGGCAGTTTGACGTTGAATCGACATGATGACACGACGATGCGCAATGACATAAGAAATTTTCTTCTTGAACACATGCTGTTATGCTACATTTGTCATATAAAGTTAATTTCAATTAAACTGATTCTTATAATAAAAGATCAAATCACGATTAAATAGTTATAATTTCATTATGGCTTACCAGTAAAAGGTTATGGCAATCTTACCTGAAAAAGGAAAACATGGTTTAATTAAATTGATACTGGATTTTTTTCTGGTTTCACATCATCAGATACTTAAACTTCTGTACAATTGATGAAATACTAAAGTATTTCATCAATTGTACAGAAGCTTTGGCGCTTCATGCTGCCTATCTCCAATTATAAGGGAGGTCAGAAGCCCTTACGTAAGGAAGGACTTCTTCGGCCTGGGAGCGAGAGATGCAACCACGCTGTCGTTCATTCCAGGAGTCGCACAATGATACAGATAAAAAAAAGCGTACTAATGGCAACTCCAGAATTAGGGGTCCAATTTGGCAGATAAATACACAACTCATCAATGCGAGATGATGAGAGATGCTCCTGCAATATATACTTATGTAAAAATATGTAAGTAATATATATGGTGTACTAGTTGACCCGACAGACGTTGTTTCGTCTTAACTATGAATTCGCAGCGCGCATTGTGTCAATCGCTGACAGTTATTTCAAACAATTGACAGTTATGTAAAATGAATATTTTCGTTAAGTTTTCTTAAATTTTCTAATTTTCCGAGCAATTTTTGAATTTTTTCTTTCATAAAAACCTTCTCCTGACAATAACAAACACAAGAAAAAAAAATAGTGAAATTGGTACAGCCATTCTCGCGTGATGGTGTGACCAAGGGAAATAGGGATTCATTTTTATGTACATAGATTTATTGATTTCAATTAATTTCCGATGTATATGGTATAATAAAGCAAGACAATCCTCAGGCTTATTTATGCAAATTTGTTAAAACACGTCTATACGCTGAAATCCGATCTTGACGCCTACAATTATTAGTCGTTAATGACCGGATCAAAATCATTTTATTTATTCTGTTAAATATTGCAAGTGTTTGTCAAAATTTATACACGAAGACGGGTGAAGACACAGTAATTATGATTTTTTATTACTTTTAGCTCTGATGACTAACTGATTTTGTTGATTTAATTTATATTTTGCACGTGTACGTACTATTTCTTCGAATATATTTTTTAATTATTTAGTTTCACTCGTGAGGAGTAGACCTTATACCTAGAACTATTTAAAAACAAACTAAGTGTCTAAAATAATATACTTAAATTTATCGAATTTGTTTAAATGAAGTAATATCTATATCGGGATATGCTCCATTCATAGAATTTAACAATACGTCGCACTCTTAATAAAATAATGACCTATTTCAAAATTTACACTGGTAGACCATAACCTGGATTGTATACTACTTTTTATACGGGTAATTTGCTCCCATGCAAGGTAATGGTTATGATTAATTTAGTTGGTAGTTGGCGCAGGCATCATACAATGTTTTAGGAACGAATGTAGCAGGAAGACTTTTCACACGGGCGAAGCCGCGAGTAACACCTAATTATTAATATTGATAGCCCTCTGTAAATAAAAATGGATAGGTTTGTTTTTATTGTAAAGATCTCGGCGATATCTATATTTTTTTATTTGTTTATTAAATATAGAGATTTAAAATAACTCTAAGAGTACTTATTTTTAATTCCTACACACATGCAAAAGTTTTTGAAAATGCTTGGATGTATGTTTGAAGTAAACTCAAAAACCGCTCAACGGAATGGGATGAAATTTTGCTCACACATAGTTCATTTCCTGGATTAACACATGGACTACGTTTTATCCCGGTAATTTACGTCCATGAGGAACAATCGAACTTTTCTTCGGATTTCCCCGTCGCCATTGCTGTCACCGGCACTACTACATATTTTCAATGTTAAAATAGGTGGCGATGGTGTAGTACTGATAGCGTTTTGAATCACTACAGTGGTTTAGGGCAGGGACAAAGGTAATATTATTATCCTGGCTCAAGACGGAGTTTGTCGTCATATCGAGTACGATGTTAATAGAAAGGCTGAAATTAAGAAAATCTTTATCTACAGGATAATTTTCTTGATTTCAGCCCGCGGTTATAGCGTCATTTAAACAATAATAATCCTAGCTTTATTTCTGAAGTTATGTTTGCCTTTACTCTGACATTTCCGAAAAAAATAAAAAAAAGTGACACATATTCCCGGGTATCCGCCAAGTTGAGGATTTCATAAAAACGGCCTATCAAAAATTAAAATGGTCGCAGAAAATTTGTAACTTAAAGATTTGTTATCTAAAAATACTTAATTTTAATAATATAATTTACAGTGTTCTTAGCGCTATCAGTTATAATCTTAATAAATTATTATCGTTTTAATTCTTGATACTGTATGACAGACAATGCATAAACAGCAAAATAAACAACAAATCATTAAAATTAAAGTATTTTTCGGGACATAAGAAATCATTATACAAAAATCAAATCATCAAAAATAAGATTGCTTGTGTTTGAATAATTTAAGTGAAATTATTTTTTCTTTTATTGCGGTTTTCAAAGTTATTTTTTTTACCAAATTTAATAAGTAAAGGAACTTGTCATTTCGACATAGTTACGTATTTAGTTTTTAATCAGTTACTCTTAGCTGACCTATTTATTTCAATGTTAAAATTTGGTTTCACAGTGGGGTTTTAAAGTGTTCGTTGACCAAAATTTTTATTGGAAGGTCTAATATTACAGTTGGTATAACTATTATTAAGTACATAATTTGAAGTGACTGATTGACTTGATTCACTCGGTGACGTCGTTGCATTGTGTGCGCAGTAGAACATCGCTTTGTGATAAAGACAAAAATGTTCTACCGCGCATCAGCTGCAATACCGCCCGGGATTCTAAACAAGGCGTTTAAGTTTCGGGCCGGGGAAAGTGACATTGGATTTTTCTGATCAGTACAGTACGGAGTCTGAAATTTGTGCCCGATATGGGGATAGGCTCACCTGCTATTGTATCTTGAGACCGAAAACACTTGGCAAAAAAGTGGGTGCCTTGGTTACACTGCTGGTGGTAGCATATATCTTATATCCTCCCGGCGAATACCGTACACAACGTGTTAAAATGCGTTATAGTAAGCCACGTAAGTGAGTCGTGTTTCGGGATCAGCCTGTTAGGTATGGGATATGTTGCATAGTAATAACGCCTTTAGAATTTATAAACAGAGCAGACTTTATTTACTGTTAGCTGAGTTTTACGCTACATCGTATGTATCACAGTTACACCATTTTTGTTCTGGTTATTTTCCATCGCTATGGAAACTACAATGACATTTTATATATAAGCCAGCTAAATTTATATAATACATATAAAACCTTCAACACAGGGCCCTTATTCTGTATGATAGTGTAAAGGCGTAACGCGGCCGTGTCATGTTATCTTCGAGAAATGTGTCTGGAATGGTATTCTGTAAGCCAAATTTCTATAGTCCTAAACATGATGCGTTGTGTTACGTGCTTGTTACACACTGTCAAAATAACGTGCGGGATAGAGAATAAGGCCCCAGCCTGTGTTTATCTAACAGGCTGACATAGTTGTGATTTTTTAGAGATTGTCAAGGGATAATCATCTCTCGCCAGTCGACATTCTATTAGACCCCACTCTACTTACCATCAGGTGCAGTTGGCTCACTTGTCACGCCCTTATAAAAAAGAAACACCTTTGCCTAACCCCTTGGTGATAAAGGCGAGATTTGTGTATAATTTGAAGTTAATCAGACGAGAACTACAACGAGTAAAATGATTGAAAACCATTTCACTCACGATTAACGTAAACAAAGGAAACCTTATCATTCTCATTAATATTTAAACTGATTAGAAATCATATCTTAGATTTCAGGGCATTTGTAATCATTAATCAAGATTGGTATATATGGTATGTGAAAAATAATAATATAAACAGTTGTGGAATCAACCATGCGTAACTTTATCGCTTTAGTGTCTTTAGGTTTGACAGTTGTAGTAGGTAAGATTGACAATATAGTAAAATAATTATATTTTAATAAAAAATACTTATATTATTGGAGGCTCCCAGATTGATCTATTGTAAAATATTATCATTATACAAATAAAGTCATAATAAATAATCTTGGCTTCGTAATTCTATTTTGGAAGTAAGTAGGTGATATTTTGATAGCATTTATTGTTATAAAACATAATAATCATAGCTATAAAGCTATGATTATTATTTTTGTACTAATGATAATGGTAAACATATTTTTTTTATCAAACTGATTCAAAATGTACTAGGAAATTTGCATTAGTTGTGAAAACGGATGGAGATAACGTCCGAAAATACACAATGATACAAAAAGTATCGTATTAAACAGCTAATTTAGATAATACTAATTTTATTACCATTTATTTGGGAGTATTGATTAGTGTTACATTCATATTTGTTCGACTTATACACTCATGTGATGAGTAGAATTTACTCAGAAGTTGTGAAACAGGCCCCTAATCTTTAGAATTCTTACTAAAATAGGTTGGTCACAAAAGTTTTAATAATACATCCGTCAATAATGATGAACGTTTTATTTTTACGCCCAATCATAATCAGCATTTTCCAAAGAAAACAAACAAAAACACACATCACGCGTTATCCACAAAAGAGTAGTCAGAGTCGCAACCAGGGCACCCACTTTTCGTCAAGTGTATTCTTTACCTATAATGTGACAGGGGGGAGCCTATCGCCATATCGGGCACAAATTCCAGACTCTGAGCTGATACAGAGCAGAAAAAAACCCAAATATCACTTTACCCAACTCGGGATTCCAACCCAGGACCTCAGAGCGCTGCCATGCCGCGCATGCAGAAAACTACGCCACTGAAGCAGTCAGAGCGTGTTCCAAATGAAGTAATTATTGTTGATCTGAGTAATAAAACATTTATTGTTCAAAGAATATTGATAAAGCTTTATTAATCATTTATATTATACGGCTACCTCGAATTGCTATAATATTTACGACTATGAAATATATGTCGTAGTGAAAACTCTTTACTTGGTTATTTTTTTGACATGACCGGTAAAGTATCACCGGTCTATATTTATTTTCCAGACAGTTATTCAATTATTGAAACACTTCTTTACTTCACTAACAATTTACTGCATAGTAACACTAGCGGAATACACAATATGCTCGTGTTCGAGCGTCCAAATAAGACTTGTACAAAAACTTCTAGAAGATTGAGCTCTCGTCGTTCGGCCGGTCCTTATATTGACAGCAGTCGACCTCCCTCCTCTTCTAATACTTCCTCGATGTAATGATAGATGGCGCCACTATCGCTCCGGAAATTCACCAATTCAACGAATAACGAGGTGCTGCGGCGACATATATTTATAGCTTACATAATTTAACCCCGTAATAACACAATACAAATCATGGTTTCGTGTGATAATATTTTTTTTAATTGAAAGTTTATCAACCGAGGGTTTATCGACGGAATCAGATATTATTGTTATTAACGACGCCACGCTGCTTTTACAAAACATTAGGGTAAGGCTCATATTTTTAGCGCTATCGCATACAGGAGATCACAACAGAAGGTGTCACAACTGAAATAATGTGTTACAACAGAATTTGTAAACCTTTTTACACAGTAACACTGACAGAGCTTATTTTGCATTTTAAATAAGGCGATACCTCAAGGTCCATTTTCATACATTTTGTTTCACCTTTAATCTAGGTAACTAAACAAGTATTGGCAAGTAAAGAATTTAAATTCACGTCTAGTTAGTGATTAGTTCTCGCAGTTGAAAGAAAAACGTAAAAATAATTAAAAATCATGGATATTTCGGCCTTTAAAATTTCGTCATATTAAATTTTAGAATTTCGTCATATTAAATTTTAAAGGCCGAAATATCCATGATTATTAATTATTTTTACGTTTTTCTTTCAACTGCGAGAACTAATCACTAACTAGACGTGAATTTAAATTCTTTACTTGCCAATACTTGTTTAGTTACCCAGATTAAAGGTGAAACAAAATGTATGAAAATGGACCTTGAGGTATCGCCTTAAGAGTGGTCATGGAATTATTTAAGAATCATTATCTGCGACTAAACAAGCCACAAATCCTCGCCAAAGAACACCGATTCCTGCCCAGGATGATTCACGAGGCTATTGAAATTAAAAAATATCCTAATTTCAGGGAAGATGGTTGGAAGCTTGCACAGGCCTGGGATCCAGTTCTACATTTAATTAAATCGGAACCCAAAAGACCGGCTGCCAGACTTCAAGACACTGTGAGCTCATTCTGCGTAGACCGGACCACCAACAGCTCAAAAAAATTTAAACAGTTGTATATTTGTAAAATGTACGTACATATTGTAACTTTGACTTTACGGATGAACAACACCTCAGCCCCCGTGACCATGAAGACTGCAAAGTCTTTGAAACGTCAGGAGAAAAATAAAATACAAAAAACCGCGATAGAATCCGGAAAATTAGTTTAATTTCAATTTCTAACATTCGCGTAAACATAAGAAATCATCATATTATTATCTTACTAGTAGTCTCCATAACGCTTGGAATTTATCTGGATACTTTACCAGACTTGAGTCTTGGGATGTAATGCAATATTAGCGTTTATATTGGACTCACATGAATTCTCCTACAACGCAGCGCAGGCGCACCTAAACAAATGTAACAAAATAAAAAATAAAACTAGTTCTAAAGACTGCAATTACATATAACTTGTATAGTAGTTGTAGTTTTAGACTAGTTTTAATTAACAAAAAAATATTGGTAAATTTTTAACCATTTATCATTGTAACTGCCGAAAGAATTTATTTTTTTATAATAATCGCTGTTATATTATCAAGTTAAAACTTTCCCTAAGTAAATAAAATTTATCTCATGTGTACATAAATTAGGTAGTATAATGGGTACATACGTATATTCAATAGAACTGTGGCGGCATAATTAGATACACCGCCATCTCGTCAACATCAAAGGTACTACGAGAAGACCTATGTGGTATTGAGAGAATTGTATTGATAACGCACAACAATCATGCTAGATGGCGAGAGATGATACTGACTTGCGAGGGCAAAATTTGGGCAACCATCCGAGGTGCCGCGGTCGGTCAGGCGCAACATCCGCCTGATTGGAAATCTTTCCCTTCCATAGAGGAACGGCAACCATCTGTTCCCCTACAGCGGTGTCTACCTATACATCGCTAAAGAACGTTAGTTTGCTGTACCATTTATGCATGAAATTAATATTGAACTACATAAACAAGGGAAAAAGAGCGAAAATGCCGTGATATAATTTAACAATGAGTTTACGTGTTTGATCATAATTTTTTTTGGATAAATATTTTTTTTTAATTTTTTTTTTGTTAAATTCTATAGACACGAACGTCCATATAAACTATTTGTTGAAAACCTGGGGTTAGAACTTAAGTTCGCTGCAGCGCTAAAATTTCAATCGACGTCTAACCAAACATTTTCAACATGCAGTGCTAAAGCGCTTAAAAGGGAGTATAAGGAAAATAACAACCAATTCTGGTTTACAGTACACTTCAGGGCCCTTATTTTGTATGATAGTGTAAACGCGTAACGCGGCCGTATCATGTTATCTTCGAGTAATGTGCGTGGAATGATTTTCTGTAAGCCAAATTTCTATAGTCCTAAACATGATGCGTTGTGTTACGTCCTTGTTACGCACTGTTAAAATAACGTGCGGGATAGAGAATAAGGCCCCAGTTGAAGAAAATGAGAGTTCTGAATGCCAGATCTAGAACGTAGTACATATATATCGATGCCTGTATTTGATTTAGTAATAAGACTGAATGACGTCTGATCGTCCTATGGTGCAGTAGAATACCAAACAATAAGTACTTTTTAATTCAAGGTGTTGGATGGTGTTTCTGCTGTTTGTGCGCGGTCGCGTCGCTTACCATCAGGCGGACAGAGGGTTGGCCATTCAAAGCAATAAAAAAAAGATACTTTACTATGCGTCAAAATTATTGTGATATAAATTAATTACACAATTGAAACACGTTTAATTAATCCTTTTGTATTCAATAATACAGTTTTCGACTTATTCTGGATGAGCGATATTCTCAAGGACGGGCATACGATAGCCTGATAAAGTAAAATCCAATCGTAGTAATCAATTAGACAATCTTATAAGACGTCATACGGTTAGAGCTTAAAAACGTGTGACCAATAAATTGTATTTTTTTGATAACAGCGTATACAACCTGAATTTATTTAATATAAGTAATATGTTTCATTTTCAAATAGTCTGGCATAATTATGTTGCATGGCGATGGTTTGTAATCTCGTCGTTCCAACTTCTATATTGACTACTCCACTTGACGATGCAAAAAAAATATATGAACCTTACAACAGCATAAGTCTTCCATACTTTTTAGCAGTATTACTTTGACGATTTGTTGTCTACGTAGGTAACCTCTGCATTTTTTTGCCGTTAAGACTTTAAGAAGCGCCAATGCCATTGAACCTTGACGGCGTTGTACTATAACGCTCACTAGATGGCGGTAGGCGTAGCTACAGGGGCCTTATTCTCTATCCCGCACGTTATTTAAACAGCGTGTAACAAGCACGTAACACAATGCATCATGTTTAGGACTATAGAAATTTGGCTTACAGAATACCATTCCACGCACTTTTCTTGAAGATAACATGACACGGTCGCGTTACCCGTTTACACTATCGTACAGAATAAGGGCCCAGGGTATTGTACGTTTGTACATAGTTTACCAAAAGTCTTTATTGTGGAAGGATTGCATTGAGTATAACTTAGACGAGGTTCATATCACAGGTAATGTTTGTTTTGCAGTTTATAATAAAATGTACCTACATAGTATTTTAGTATTTAATATTTTATAAAACTTCGCAAATAATTTATATACATTAATTAATGTATTATGACGTCAGCATCAGTTGGCGAAAGTGAAGAAAATGTTTCTGTTAGTAAAAGCCGCTGTTTGAGTAGGATTTCACGCCCTTACTGCTCACGCCAATGATCACGAAAATGTTGCATATTTATAAGTTGTTAGAGGTGCAGCAGAACATATTGGATTTTCTCTTTCATCCAAAAAATAATAATGTTACGGAGGGAAATTCATTGCCAAAATCTACATTAACGCCCCCATGTAACATATCGTCATACCTCTGGGAGGGGGGAAGAGTGTTCCACATTTTGAAAAGCTATGCCTAGACATTATGCGCAATGACATGCTATAAAAACCACTTCAGCATGAATAGTATAGTGAAGATGTTCTGCTGTTATATAAAAAATGTTAGAGGCAGATATATTTTCCTTATACTTACTACAATTATGCGCAGAAAAAAAACTAGACGGTGGTCAAAATAATATTATTTATTGAGATACTGATAAATTATTGATAAGATATTGTTTATATTACACTTGAAAAAGTTTTTCAGGTATAAATGTTTACCCTTAAAAAGGTTGCCTATTGCAGTCAGGAGTAATGTACTTGCTATTATAGAAAATAAAAATGGTTAAGTGCTCCGTGAGATTAGCGCGTTCAAACAGACAAACTCATCAGCTCTATATATTATTATAGATATATGAAATATTTTTTCATTATGTCTATATTTTTTTTTCTCGAGTCCCTTTACTTTTTAACTATATACATATATGTTACGAACAAGACCAAGTTCTTCGCATATGCGCTCACGAGGACGTTATTATCTTTGTCGCAAGCTCAACAGGTACACCTACTCCGACGTATGTATTCTATCCTATGATGTCATAGGGGGCGAGTCTATTACCATATCGAGCACAAATTCCAGACTCCGGGCTGATATTGAGCATAATAACCTAAATATCGCTTTGCCCAACCTGGGATTCGAACCCACGACCGCTGCAGAAGCACTGCCGTACTGCGCATGCAGTACAATACGCTACAGAAGCAGTCCATAAATCATTGAACCTATATTGATATACAACAGCGAAGATAACATCGGAGCTAAAAACCAATGTTCTTTGACAACAATATTTGCTTTTTATTTATTTATTAGGAAATCAAACAGAAAAATTATGAATAAAATAAAATTTATGAAAATTAAGGATCTTAATCTAACATCGGTTCCACTAATAGATAATAATACATACATAGAAGAGATAAGACGAGAATCTATTATGAAATGAAGAATTGAAATGTTGTAAATAATACAAAAAGAAGTAAGTATCTAAATGATGTACAATAGCAATTATTGTGTATGTAATGTGTAGTGATTGCTAAAATATATTGATATCGAAGAAAACAAACTTATTATTCTTTATAGTTGCTCGACTAAAAAAATATTAGACCCATACTTAGTTTTAGTCCTGGGAGGTTGAAACAAACATCCATTACCATGTCACGTCTTACCTAGCTGTTGAAGATTTATATGATTCATGTATCGTTTATGGATCCTATGCGGCTATAGCCTAGTTGGGAGTTGAATGGACTGGCGAGATGAATGACCGCAGGTTCGAAACCCAAGATAGGCACCATTGACTTCTAAAGTAATGTGTGTATTCTTTCTAAATTATCGCTTGCTTCAACAGTGAAGGAAAACATCGTTAGGATATCTCCATACCTGAGAAGATCTCTATAAGATTGCGAGGATATATCAAGTCTGCTAATCCGCATTAGGCCGTCGTGGTGGACCTCTCAAATAATAATTCCTCTCAGTAGTAGAGACCCGTGCTCCGTAGTAGGACAGTATATAAAGAAACAAAACTATATTTAATATATGAGAACTATTAAGACTGGTATTTAATATGATTTCAATTAATGAATATAATTTCAAAGTTCTTTGTTTCAACATTAAAGAAAATGCCATTAAATTAATGTTTATTACGGGGTTTAAATATTTCTTTAAACACACACTAACGCATTATATCCTCAAAGGGATAAAAGTCACAGTCAGTCGCAACAAGTGCACCAGCTTTCCGCCACGTGTTTTCCGTTTCATGATGTGATAGGGGGAGAGCCTATCATATTATCGAGCCTATCAAATTCTAGCATCCAGGCCGATACTGAGCAGAAAAGCCTAAGATCAGTGCCTCACCCGGGAATCGAACCCATGACCTAAGCACTGCAGTCGTACCATAATGCAACAGTGCCACTGAATCTTTAAAGTCCCGATAAATTTACATCTTGTCATTTACCGAAAAAAGTGTGTACTTGTCCGGGACAAAAATATCACTTATTTGTTTATACAAGCCATGACTATATTAGGTACATTCATTTTCGTCAAACGTAGCAAACTTTCGCATTTTATAACAATATGAGTAAGATTTTTATATTTAGGAGTACTGTCATGGACATACGGTAACTGGAATTTCATAAATGATTTACGATTTTCTATTCCATTCCGATTTCACTCACTCCCATGTGGCAGCAATAAGCTTTTTCAAACATGTTACATAAACGATCTGCTTTGTAAACTATCTCTCTCTCATTTGAACAACAGGGTTCCAAATGAAGGTGGAACAAAATAAGCAGCCTTCGTGGCCACGGGGGGACTGAGGTGTTGGTCATCCACAAAATCAAGATAGTAGATACATCAAATCTATTTGACAACTATACTAATACATAGTATATTATTTTATTAACTAAGTAGTCAGCCATATAAGTAGCTGAACAAATTCTAAACTGAATTATCTGAATAATTTTGTGTTATTAGCAATCTCGTATTTTTTTCTTAACCAATTTATGAAAGGGTCTTTTTTTATTTTAGATAAAGAAAAATAAATCCTTCCTATAAATAAATGAATATAGCAAAGAAAGAAGTTAGCACTACAAAATTTCTTGGTATAACAATTGACAAGAAACTATTTGGAAAGAACATATTAACATTCATAGTAAAAAAAAAAAAATGTAATTCTGCATATGCCTATAACTAATAAGTTCCAGTACTTAACGTCGAGGTATTGCTCACAGAGCACTATGGCTTAGTTTCATCACACTAAAAAAAACTTAGCATTTAGTATCCATCATGATTATGTTGAATAGCATGACATGACCATTTTTTGCCATTCGATACTTTATCTGGACGGTATTACGCTTACTATCAGGTGCAGTACGCTCACTTTGGAGTGCCGGAATAATAAAAAAAAACCAGCTTCAAGCTCTTTAATAAGAGAAAATCCGACTGCAAAAGTTACTAAAATCCAAAAAAGAAGTAAATTTCTCGCACACAGACACTATACATTTTTTTCCAATTCGTGTTTTTATGTTTATATGCCCACTGCCAGTTTAGCTTAGTAACAAACAAATATACAAAAACGATGTTTAATCAAAGTGTTAACTTTCATAAATGCCAGTAATTACACTGGCTACAGCCCAACAGTGCATGCACATTGCTGCTTATAGCTAAAATAATATGTATATTACTCCCATTTTTTTTTCTATTAGCGATTGTAAAATGACGTCTAAGGTAGCAAATTTTTCGTTAAAATTTAAATCATAGTAATGATCGTGAATGATCATGCACAACGTTTTTCAATATTTTGATTTATTTCATTCGTCATTGCGTTTGTGTACAAAAAACATTTTCCTATTTGTTTAGAATGCGTTATTATTATCTATATCTATGTATGAACGTTACGAAACACTTACTGTATAGTTGACTAGATACCACTTACTGTTCACAAACACATTCTCGGGTATCATGATGAAAATCGTTAAATAACAATATGTAATCTAAATCTTGAGTACCGAATTACGAGTTATTTCCGAATGTTTGTATTATTTCTCTATTAGCATTAATATTTTTTTAGTCTATCCCAACTGTTAATGTAAGAATTTCGGTTTTCATCTTGTTCGTCTAATACCTACATTCAAACATTAACCATCTACAATTACAAAATAATTTTGATGAGTTATATACTATGTCATACAAATAATTATTTTTGGAAGAAATTTAGAACTTTTTAATTATACTAGCTATGCAAAACATTAAGTGTGTGTAGGCCAGAAGATTTTAAATTGTGGGGGATTGAAATTGGCCTAAAACACCTCAACCAGAATTTAAACTAATCCCACTATTATTGCGCAGTCTCATAAATTGAAATTTAGCAAATTAGCATTAAGTACAAATTTATAAATTCTCTACGTTAGTTATGTTTGCTTAGTAATTATTAGTTGGTAGATTTTAGAATTCGTTTTAATTTGTCATTTTTTTGTAAAATAGGGACATTGCGTGTTAATTTGTGAGTGTTGTGTACTCCTATAATTGGTACACAGATCAGAATGTGACTTTACTACTTTTATATTATATACGATAAATGTGTGTTCTGTTAGAGAACCTTATTTAGATAAAAAAATAATAATGAATAGTGATGGAATCATTTCATGTTAATGCTCCAATTAGCACTGAACAGATTTTTTATTAAATTTACTCTAAATTATGTAAACACAGAGTCAAAAACCAATCACTAAATCGAAATAAATGGGTAAATTTAAAAATGAATGAGAACAAACTATGGAAGATATTACAAAGCACTAGGTTCGATAAGTTTGCACGCAATTTTTGGCAAGTTTAACACAATAAAATGACGAAATACGTATCGAGCTTTAGTCACCTCAGTATCACAAAAAACTAGCAAATAAACTAACAAACCGGCTCACCACAAGCAACATCTGGAAGATAATGCCAAACAAAGGTGTAGCCTTATCTTTATGATAATTCATGTAATAAGCGATTAACAAATGAATATACTGATTTTACTTAATCCCAGTGATCGTTTTCCATATAAATACTGCAAGGTAAGATGTAACAGCAACAGTTGTCAAACAGCAACCATGCGTCTTTTCCTCGCTTTATTGGCTCTGGGCTTCGCAGCCGTAGCGGGTAAGTTTATTATAAATAAATAATTAAATAATTTTTAAATAAAATTAATAATATGTCCAACGTAACGTAGCCATAAAATCATAATTTAAATAATATGTTACAGCTGTCCCGGCAAACCCTCAGAGGATCGTGGGTGGTTCTACTACCACTATTCAGCAGTATCCCACCATTGTTGCTCTGCTGTTCTCCAGGAATGGAAACACTTTCTTCCAAGCCTGCGGTGGTACCATTCTCAATAACAGAAATGTCCTCACCGCTGCTCACTGCCCCAGTAAGTATAGAAATTGAATCATTGAGGTATGAAAGAGATTCCGGGTATAAAACAGGAAGCTTTATGCTTTATTCTATTCGCAGCGGAGACGCAGTCAAGCAGATGGCGTGTTCGATCTGGTTCGACTTTCGCGAACAGCGGCGGTGCCGTCCACAACTTAAACAGCGTCAGGATCCACCCTAATTACAACAGGAGAAATCTTGACAACGACATTGCTATTATGCGCACCGCCAGCAACATTGCCTTCAACAACGCCGCACAGCCCGCCAGAATTGCTGGCGCCAACTACAACCTCGGTGACAACCAAGTCGTCTGGGCTGCCGGATGGGGGGCCATCAGGGTAATTTTCTTTGTTGAAATTTGTGTGCATTCAAAACAACAGAAAATAATCAAAATATCAACCAGATATTTTTGTTTTTTTGCGACAAAATTATGTTTTTATTATTTCAGAGCGGTTTTTACTATTATTATTTCAGAGCGGTGGTCCTTCATCGGAGCAGCTGCGCCACGTCCAGGTCTGGACTGTGAACCAGGCTACGTGCAGGTCTCGTTACGCCAGTATTGGCCGCACCGTTACCGACAACATGTTGTGCTCTGGCTGGCTCGACGTCGGCGGTCGCGACCAGTGCCAGGGGTGACTCCGGCGGTCCTCTTTACCACAACGGTGTCGTCGTTGGAGTGTGCTCTTGGGGAGAGGAATGCGCTTTGGCTCGCTTCCCTGGTGTTAACGCCCGTGTCACACGCTACACTAGCTGGATTAGCAACAACTCTTAAATTTTATGAAGTGCAATAAAAATATCGTCTACTATAAAAAAGGTTTTTTTTTTATTTTAGTGTTGTTTGGGATATACAATGTGTTTCATTGTGAACTACGAACACTTATACTTCATTCGATGTGCATTATATTTTCTAATTATATACCTCCTGCAGAAACCCAAGCTTTTATCGACTTATACCGAGTTGACCGTTTAGTTAGCGGCATCAAAAAATCTGAGAGAAAGAAGGCTTTATCCTTTAAACGATTTAAGCTGATATTGTTTTCAACACTGGGTTATAATAATTAGCTGGTGTGCCTATAGGTCCTTATAAACGTTTAGAGCTTCCATACTTCAACACAAATTTGATTTTGTACTGACATGGACAAATCATATAATTATCTTATTAGTAGCCTCAATAACGCGTGGAATTAATTAGGACACAGAGCGCGAAACAACTTTTGCTGCACCCACTCTTAAAATCTTCCAGTGATGACGTCCATTTCTATTAGAACTAAAAAGGTTATTGGTAAATAATATATCATTCATTTTAGTTGCATGCCATATTAGTTTAACCTTATAAAAGAGGAACGTCGTGAATATTATCGACGATTATTCAGGTTTACGAATATTCATGTGCATTGGAGATTATTTGAATCATGTAACCTTGGTCTGTTGTAGTGGTAAAAGGCCACATAATGCCATATCAGATTATTCTAGGCCACCTACAATTAAACCACTTAGAATCTTTAAAAAATATTTCGTTTCCTATGCTCTAAAAAATATAATTGTGATAGAAATTAATTACACAATTAAAATATGAACACCTGTTGGATTCAAATTTTCATATCACATCATAATTTAAATTAATCCTTTCGTAGCTAATAACATAGTTTTCGAGTTATCGTGTATGAGCGATATCAATTAGGCATTCGATAACCTGATAGAGTAAAATCCAGTCATAGTAATCGATTAGACAATCTCATAAGACGTCATATTGTTAGAGATAAAAAAATGTATGACCAATAAATTGCAAAATATGTTTTGTTATGTATGGTTGCTCCTTAGACATCACATTGGATCCAATATATTTCAGTTCAAACAGGCCGGCATAATTGTATTGACTGGCGATGGGTTGTATCGTCGTTTTACACTCTATTTTGACCCTACTCCACTTGAAGGTACATATATTACAGCGAGAACTTGCTAGTCTAAAGACGGCCTAACATTATTTTAAAATATTTTATATAACTTCGTTAATAATCCAATTATTATATGACGCCGACATCAGTTGGCGCAAGCGCCTATCTGCGCGATGACGAAAACGTTTCTGTTACTGTAAGCAGTTGTTTGAGTAGGCGTTTTTAAAATAAATTGAATATTTCATTACGTAATATTTTTAAAAATATCGGACACGTATAAACATGAGTAGTTATTATATATTTCATAATATGGTAAAAATCAGAGTGAAGAACACAGAGATCGAAATGTTAACGATGTACTTCAATATTTCATTTTAAATAATTTATAGCTGTTAATTATAATTTTATACACTCTACTATGGTGTTTTATAAAAACTTATGCAACTGTGCGTTACTGTCAAAACGTGTAGCTTATTATCAGTGTTCAAAATAAATTGATTTATTACAGATTAAAGGATAATATTAGTATACACGAGTATAATACGTACATAGGTAGTAATACTTTGTTTACATAAGTTAAAAACACTGTAGTAACGATATTGGTCATTTTCCTTTTAATGATATCGGAACCCAAAAGACCGGCTACTAGATTTAAAGACACTTTAGACATTATGTGTAGATCAGACCGTCAGCAGCTAAAAAAGTGTAATTGTAAAATGAAGATAGATATTGTAACTCCTTCTTTGGATGACCAACACGTCACTCCGCTCCGTGACCATGAAGGCTGTAAAGTCTTCGAAACGTCGGAAGTAAATGATAAAATAAAAACACGCGATAAAATCCGTAAAAATAGTTTTATTTTAACGACATCGCTATTATATTTTCCACCGATTACAACTCGATGATTCCCAAGTGGTTGTTGTTTTACGTCAACTAAACGTTCTTTAATACGGACTGATATATTTCTTTTGGTTTCTCCTCTTTGCTTTATGAAGTCTGCAGTTGCTGAACATTCTTCAGGCTCCAAATATTATCTTAGATTAGACAAAGCCACAAATCCTCGCCAATGAACACCGATTACTACCTACGATAATTCTTGGGCTATTAAAATTTGTAAAAGTCCAAATCTCAATAGGAATTATGTTTGGAAGCTTGCACAAGCCTAGGATTATGTTATAAATTTGATTAAATGAGAACCCAAAAGACAAGCTGCCAGACCTCGTGACAGTGTGAGCTCTTTCTGCGTCGATAGGATCGTCATCAGCAATTTGTTTTTATAAAATATGTGAAATTTTGGATATAATAATAATAATATCAGCTCTGTATTATATACTGTCCCACTGTTGGGCACGGACCTCCTCTACTAATGAGAGGGATTAGGCCTTTGTCTACCAAGCTGGCCTAGTGCGGATTGGTAGACTTCACACACCCTCGAAATTCTTATAGAGAACTTCTCAGGTATGCAGTTTCTCTCACGATGTCTTCCTTCACCGTTAAAGCAAGCGATATTTCTCAAAGAATACACGCATAATTTTTTAGAAAAGTCAACCTTTGGGATTTGAACTTGCGGACATTCGTCTCGACAGTCCATTCCACAACCAACTGGGCTATCGCTGCTATATATGCAATTTTGTATAATGATAAAATAAGATAGATATGATAATGTTACATTTACTTTTCGAACGACCAAAACCTCAGTCCGGCTCGTGATAATAAAAGATATAAAGGTTCCGAAACGTCGCGTCGCAACAAAATAAACATTAACACCGATAAAACGCGAAAACTAGTTTTATTTCAACCACTCTTTGTCAAATAGCAATTAATAACGATAACTTTTCCTTTTTTAGAATGAGATTTATAACGAATTAATTAGAATTGATATCTATATCTATCGATACTATTATACAAAGAGTTTGTTTGTTTGAACGCGCTAATCTCAGTAAATACTAGTAGCCAAGGGCCCATAACTCAATTCCTGCCAGCTTCCTTTCGTAACTTGTGAGACTTTCCCGCCCTCACACCTACCACTACAACTCCTGTAAGCCAGGATCAGCAGTGATACGCATTTTATGACACCGCGCAGTGTAGCTCGGCGAGTCTCAGGGAAAACTAATATGCCATTATCCCGCAACAAAATTAATCAAATAGAAAGATAGGGAGGAGTTGGAAATATTAATTGTCCACTTCCCTCAATAGCAATGCGGATGACAAAATCATGATCTAAGGAGGCGTTTTAACCTTTTAGATAAGCTAGGTATTTATACCTAGTGCTTTAGCACCACGGATAAAATAAAAAGAAAGGGTCCTATCACATGAGCTGTTAGATTTGATTACAATAGGCATAGCAAAAACGCCGGAAAGCACGGAAATTCCGTCTAGTCTCAACAAGTTCCATGTAGTATACAACCCCAGATGTTATTTGCATAACTTGTGTAATATCTAATTATCATTAGAACAATTTGCAAACCGCATTTGTGCATATTAGTTGTACCTATATGTGGTGTTGGGTTCCCTTTCGGAACTGTTCACCCTTCGCCACTAGTATATACTTGTTGGACTTGAAAAAATCTTTTAATGTTGCATAGCCCATTCGAAGAAGGTTATAGGCTATATACCATCACGCTATGACCAATGGGAATGGAGAATCAATGAAAAATGTTGCGGAAACCTGAAAATTTATTCCTTATGAGAGCTTCTGTTGCGTCAATGCGTAAACGGTTAAAGTTACGCAACAAACGTGTATGACGGAATTGTTCCTCTTATAATATCAGCCCTGTATTATATACTTGCCCACTGCTGAGCACGGGCCTCCTCTACTACTGAGAGGGATTAGGCCTTAGTCCACCACGCTGGCCTAGTGCGGATTGGTAGACTTCACACACCCTCGAAATTCCTATAGAGAACTTCTCAGATGTGCAGGTTTCCTCACGATGTTTTCCTTCACCGTTAAAGCGAACGATAAATTCACAAAGAATACACACATGATTTTAGAAAAGTCAGAGGTGTGTGCCCTTGGGATTTGAACCTGCGGACATTCATCTTCGCTGTCCGTTCCACACCCAACTAGGCTATCGCCGCTTCAAAAGTTTTAAATACAATAAAATATTATGCAACAAAGTGCCCTGCTGCATCTGTTGCCGGTCTGAATGCGTTAAACATGAAAACGACCCTACGGATTACGATGAAATTTGGCATGGAGATAGTTTGAGACCTTGGGAAGGACATAGACTAATTTCTATCCCGAGAAAATATATATTTATGTAATAGATACCTCTATAGTGGAAAATCTTATTCACGCGGGCGGAGCTGCGAGCAAAAGCTAGCATTTGATAAAAGTGATAACAATTAACGCGGAGTATACTGTTCACAAAAACTTACACCTTTGATATTAGTTTATAAACTAATATCAAAGGAGTGAATACCGATTAGATATATTTAATCGCATACTCGCCAATCCTACAAAAAGCATGCGATTTCCGAAAACTGTTCTAGCCCAAAGACATCCGATTTTATTTTATTTGCTGCAATTTTTTATGAACTAAGTCTCATTCGTGGCATTGGTCGTCTCCAAAGTAAAAGTCCAATTGTGTAATTTGCCAGTATAGAACATAGCCTATGTAATATTAGATTTAAATACATAATTGATTATTGATTTTGTCTATATGTGTGCCCGGATTGCATCAAATCTAATTATGATTTTATTCAAAACAAACATCGTCACAAAGTTATGCATTTATAGTAAGATAAGATTTATTGTTTTGTATCTATGGTTATCGATGAATCTATTGAGTGAATGCAAGGGATTTAGCATGATTATCCTTATCTAATTGTGTTTCTTTAACAGCTTGGTTTTCCCCTCAATTAGGACATGTAACACGTGAAAGTCTCAGTGATCAACGAAATTAAATTTTATTTTTCCTTGGCAGCTTACGAAGGGCTGCACCTACCGAGTTCGTTCTAATATTCTTTTAGTAAAGACCAAAGTCAGAGGAAAGAATGGAGACCATACACAGAAACTGAAACCAATAATAATGGATAGCGTTGATCTTTTTATTCACAATTACATGAATATTTTATAACTAATTCCCCAAAATACTTTGTCGTTTCCTGTATGGATTATGTTCACACAGTTGTTAATTATCGGTGAATGATAATGCGGTCATCGTCAAACTTCAAAGTAAAGGTATTTTTACCAACTTCTAGCGTTACTGGTACTCTAACATCAGTTTTCATATAGTCTTTGAATCTAGCAGATTATGGGAACAATTGACAAAGAAAGATTTTTTAAAAAATCATACTTTTCTTGATTACCCTTTTTTTTTGTCTATGATAATGCCTTCGAATTTAAAGATTTTCCTCCTAACACCTTTAGCTGAAGAGGTAACAGCGTCTACTGTGCTGTGCGAAAAAAAAAGTCTATATGATATTGTTTAATTTATCAGGTCACAAATTGCCTCATTTTTACGGAACCAAGAGCAAAGCGCATAGCAACAGCTGCAATATGGTGTCAAGCACTTTTGGTTCTAGGCTTGTGACTGTATTCTTACAGCATTGACCTTACCTAAGCCACTCTTTTAGAAGTTCTTAACCAATTTTGTCTAAGGTATTATGAGCTTAAGCACAATTAGAACGGCTCTGGCGAAATCCTAATATGTCAGTTGCATGCAAATGTCAAGCTACTTACACAATTTGCTCGACGTTATTGAACTATTGTCTTCAGTTTTTACGTTTACCAATAGTATCGTTCGGTACAATATAAACAATTAAGGCTATGCTGAATTATACAGTATGCCGACAATAATAACATTCTTACCTATACGAAAAGTAGATCAATTGTTGGATTAAGATATAAAATACAAACAATGTGATTAATTTTGATATCCATTTTCTAAAGTACCCTACGCATTGACATTATTGGTTAATATTACGGAAGTTCAATCAAAACAAAGACTTGTCTTATCTTTGTGCGTGGATAATCTCCCGAAATCGGAGCAAATGTCTGGTATAAATTAAGCCGCGTATTTGAATGTTTATGCACTCTTCTGATATTAACATGCGGTCTTTCATCGTGTTCCTTCTAACCCTCTCCGCTGTGGCTGGTGAGATTCGAGACTTTCAAATCAATTGTTTGAAAATATTCGATATATTGATGTAATATATATTACTATATTTTGTTTTTTTCACAGCTGTCCCAGCTAATCCACAGGATCGTGGGCGGCAGTACTACGACTATTACTAACTATCCCAGCATAGTTGCCTTACTGTATAGTTCAAACTTGAGTCAGTGGCGACAATCTGGTGGTACTATTATCAATAATCGGAGCATCCTTACAGCTGCACACTGTCCTCAGTAAGTATATTATTGTCACAAAACTGCTATTTACCAATGTTAATACTAATTAGGACAATTACGAGGCATTTTGGGACTTTGAATATAGATGGTTTCTATTAAGCGAGAGATGGCAGAACCATTAAATTCATCAATAATCAAATCTCTCTTGCTTTTATTATTCTTAGCTTTTCAGGTATAAAACGTTTTTCTAATATCTAAATTGTTTTCAGCGGTGACACCACTAACAGATGGCGTGTCA